>NC_138882.1:21820640-22308140 GCF_965194825.1 Balaenoptera physalus
ATAGGGGTGTTTAGACCATTTATGTTTAATGTGATTATTGATAAAATTAGGTTTAAATCTATGGTCTTGCAATTTGCATTTTATTTACCTCATCTGTTCTTTGTTCTCCTTTTCTCTTTTTCTGTCTTCCTTTGGATGAATTGAGAACGTGTTATCTGTTTGTTGGTTTACTAGCTATAACTCTTTGTGGTTTTGTTGTTGTTGTTACTATTGTTATAAAGTTCATAATATGCATCTTTAACTTATTACAGTATTCCTTCATGTGATATTTTATCACTTCCCTTATAGTTTCAGGTCTTTACAACAGTATACTCCCATTCTTCTTCTCCTGCTTTTATATGCTTATGGTCATACATTTTACATGTATGTACATATGTTATAAACATCACAGTATAGTGTTATTATTTTTACTTTAAATGGCTAATTATTTTTAAAGAGAGCTTTTAAATGAGAAAAATTATTTTACCTTTTATTTATTTTAAACAGAAATATATTTTATATTTGTCCACATATATACATTTATTGTACTCTTCACTTTTTGGTGTGGATTCAGATTTTCATCTGGTATTTTCTTTCTGCTGAAAGACGTCAACATTTCTTGCAGTGTAGATATGGTAATGATGAATTCTTTTAGCTTTTGTGTGTCTGAAAATATATTTCACCATCTTTTTTGCTTTGTTTTGTTTTTCACATTTAGAAATTTGCTTTTTGGCATGGGAATCTTCTTATTTTTTTGTAACAGTGTTATTGACATATAATTCACATAAGTATACACTCACTCATTTGAAGTGAACAATTCAACAGTTTTTAGTATAATCACAGAGTTGTGCATGACCACAATCAATATTAGAACATTTTCATCACCCCTAAAATGAAATCCTGTACCTTTTATCTGTCACCCCTTTCTCAACTCCCCCATCTCTGCCAGCCCTAGGCAAACAATAATCTACTTTCTGTCTCTTCAGATTTGTGTATTCTGGACATTTCATGTAAATGGAACCATACAATATGTGGTCTTTTGTGGCTGGAGTTTTTCACTTTACATAATGTTTTCAAGGGTCATTCCTGTTGTAGCATGTATCAATACATGTTGTAGCATGTATTATTTCCCCCATTTTTTCTTTTGGCTATTGTATTGATATACAGCATTTTATTTATTTATTTACTAATTTATTAGTTGGGTGAACATTTGAGTTGTTTTCATTTTTGGCTATTATAAATAATGATACTATGAATATTTGTACACAAGTTTTTGTGTGGGTATATGTTTGCATTACTCTTGGTTCTATACCTAGGATTGGAATTACTGGGTTATATGGTAACTCTGTGTTTAAACTGTTGAGGAACTGAGATATTGTTTTTCAAAGGGGCTGTATTCTTTTACATTTCTACCAACAATGCATGAGATTTCCAGTTTCTCTGCATCATTGCCAACATTTGTTATTATCTATCTTTTTTTATTATAGTTGTCTTCTTTTTTTTTTTTTTTTACAGTAATAGTTGGAGACTTTAATATCCCACTCTCAACAATGGACAGATCATCAAGAAGAGAATCCATAAGGAAACAGTGGATGTGAATAACACTGTAAACCAAATAGACCCAAAAGACACATACAGAACACTCCACTCAACCACAGTAAAACGCACATTATTTTCGAGTGCAAACAGAACAACCCCCAGGATAGACCACATGGTAGGCCACAGAAAAAGTCCTAGCAAAATTTTTTTTTAGAACATCCTTATTGGAGTATAATTGCTTTACAATGGTGTCTTAGCTTCTGGTTTATAACAAAGTGAATCAGCTATACATATACATATATCCCCATATCTCTTCCCTCTTGTGTCTCCCTCCCACCCGCCCTATCCCACCCCTCTAGGTGGTCACAAAGCACCGAGCTGATCTCCCTGTGCTACGTGGCTGCTTCCCACTAGCTATCTATTCTACATTTGGTAGTATTTATAAGTCCGTGTCACTCTATCACTTCGTCCCATCTTACCCTTCCCCACCTTGTGTCCTCAAGTCCATTCTCTATGTCTGCATCTTTATTCCTGTCCTGCCCCTAGGTTCTTAAGAACCATTTCTTTTTTTTAGATTCCATATATATGTGTTAGCATACAGTATTTGTTTTTCTCTTTCTGACTTACTTCACTCTGTATTACAGACTCTAGGTCCATCCACCTCACTACAAATAACTCAATTTTGCTTCTTTTTATGACTGAGTAATATTCCATTATATATATGTGCCACATCTTCTTTATCCATTCATCTGTCGATGGACACTTAGGTTGCTTCCATGTCCTGGCTATTGTAAATAGAGCTGCAATGAACATTGTGGTACATGACTCTTTTTGAATTATGGTTTTCTCAGGGTATATGCCCAGTAGTGGGATTGCTGGGTCATAAGGTAGTTCTATTTGTAGTTTTTTAAGGAACCTCCATCCTGTTCTCCATAGTGGCTGTATCAGTTTACATTCCCACCAACAGTGCAAGAGGGTTCCCTTTTCTCCACACCCTCTCCGGAATTTATTGTTTGTAGATTTTTTGATGATGGCCATTCTGACTGGTGTGAGGTGATATCTCATTGCAGTTTTGATTTACATTTCTCTAATGATTAGTGATGCTGAGCATCCTTTCATGTGTTTGATGGCAATCTGTGTATCTTCTTTGGATAAATGTCTATTTAGGGCTTCTGCCCATTTTTAGATTGGGTTGTTTGTTTTTTTGATATTGAGTTGAATGAGCTGCTTGTAAATTTTGGAGGTTAATCCTTTGTCAGTTGCTTCATTTGCAAATATTTTCTCCCATTCTGAGGGTTGTCTTTTCGTCTTGTTTATTGTTTCATTTGCTGTGCAAAAGCTTTTAAGTTTGATTAGGTCCCATTTGTTTATTTTTGTTTTTATTTCCATTTCTCTAGGGGCTGGGTCAAAAAGGATCTTGCTGTGATTTATGCCATAGAGTGTTCTGCCTATGTTTTCCTCTAAGAGTTTTATAGTGTCTGGCCTTACATTTAGGTCTTTAATCCATTTTGAGTTTATTTTTGTGTATGATGTTAGGCAGTGTTCTAATTTCATTCTTTTACATGTAGCTGTCCAGTTTTCCCAGCACCACTTTCTGAAGAGGCTGTCTTTTCTCCATTGTATATTCTTGCCTCCTTTATCAAAAATAAGTTGACCATATGTGTGTGGCTTTACCTCTGGGATTTCTATCCTGTTCCATTGATCTATGTTTCTGTTTCTGTGCCAGTACCATACTGTCTTGATTACTGTAGCTCTGTAATATAGTCTGAAGTCAGGGAGCCTGATTCCTCCAGCTCAGTTTTTCTTTCTCAAGATTGCTTTGGCTATTTGGGGTCTTTTGTGTTTCCATACAAATTGTGAACTTTTTTGTTCTAGTTCTGTGAAAAATGCCAGTGGTAGTTTGATAGGGATTGCATTGAATGTGTAGATTGCTTTGGGTAGTATAGTCATTTTCACAATGTTGACTCTTCCAATCCAAGAACATGGTACATCTCTCCATCTGTTTCTATCATCTTTAATTTCTTTCATCAGTGTCTTACCGTTTTCTGCATACAGGTCTTTTGTCTCCCTAGGTAGCTGTATTCCTAGGTATTTTATTCCTTTTGTTGCAGTGGTAAATGGGAGTGTTTCCTTAATTTCTCTTTCAGATTTTTCATCATTAGTGTATAGGAATGCAAGAGATTTCTGTGCATTAATATTGTATCCTACTACTTTAGCAAATTCATTGATTAGCTCTGGTAGTTTTCTGATAGCATCTTTAGGATTCTCTATGTACAGTATCATGTCATCTGCAAACAGTGACAGCTTTACTTCTTCCTTTCCGATTTGGATTCCTTTTATTTCTTTTTCTTCTATGATTGCTGTGGCTAAAACTTACAGAAGTATGTTGAATAATAGTGGTTAGACTGGACAACCTTGTCTTGTTCCTGATCTTAGTGGAAATGGTTTCAGTTTTTCACCATTGAGAACGATGTTGGCTGTGGGTTTGTCATATATGGCCTTTATTATGTTGAGGTAAGTTCACTCTATGCCTACTTTCTGAAGGGTTTTTATCATAAATGGGTGTTGAATTTTGTGGAAAGCTTTTTCTGCATCTATTGAGATGATCATATGGTTTTTGTCCTTCAGTTTGTCAATATGATTTATCACATTGATTTGTGTATATTGAAGAATCCGTGCATTTCTGGGTTAAACCCCACTTGATCATGGTGTACGATCCTTTTAATATGCTGTTGGATTCTGTTTGCTAGTATGTTGTTGAGGATTTTTGCATCTGTGTTCATCAGTGATATTGGCCTGTAGTTTTCTTTCTTTGTGACATCTTTGTCTGGTTTTGGTATCAGGGTGATGGTGGCTTTGTAGAATGAGGTAGGGAGTGTTCCTCCCTCTGCTATAGTTTGGAAGAGTTAGAGAAGGATAGGTGTTAGCTCTTCTCTAAATGTTTGATAGAATTCACCTGTGAAGACACCTGGTCCTGGAACTTTTGATTGTTGGAACATTTTTAATCACAGTCTCAATTTCAGTGCTTGCGATTGGTCTGTTTATATTTTCTATTTCTTCCTCGTTCAGTCTCAGAAGGTTGTGCTTTTCTAAGAATGTGTCCATTTCTTCCAGGTTATCCATTTTATTGACATATACTTGCTTGTAGTAATCTCTCATGATCCTTTGTATTTCTGCAGTGTCAGTTGTTACTTCTCCTTTTTCATTTCTAATTCTATTAATTTGAGTCTTCTCCCTTTTTTCTTGATGAGTCTGGCTAGTGGTTTATCAATTTTGTTTATCTTCTCAAAGAACCAGCTTTTAGTTTTATGGATCTTTGCTATTGTTTCCTTCACTTCTTTTTCATTTAATTCTGATCTGATCTTTATGATTTCTTTCCTTCTGCTAACTTTGGGGGATTTTTTTGTTCTTCTTTCTCTAATTGCTTTAGGTGTAAGGCTAGGTTCTTTATTTGAGATGTTTCTTGTTTCTTGAGGTAGGATTGTATTGCTATAAACTTCCCTCTTAGAACTGCTTTTGCTACATCCCACAGGTTTTGAGTCATCGTGTTTTCATTGTCATTTGTTTTTGATTTCCTCTTTGATTTCTTCAGTGATCTCTTGGTTATTAAGTAGTGTATTGTTTAGCCTCCATGTGTTTATATTTTTTACAGATTTTTTCCTGTAATTGATATCTAGTCTCATAGCGTTGTGGTTGGAAAAGATACTTGATACGATTTCAATTTTGTTAAATTTACCAAGGCTTGATCTGTGACCCATGATCCATCCTGGAGAATGGTCCATGAGAACCCGAGAAGAAAGTGTATTCTGTTGGTCCTGGGCAGAACGTCCCGTAAATATCAATTAAGTCCATCTTGTTTAATGTATCATTTAAAGCTCTTGTTTCCTTATTTATTCTCATTCTGGATGATCCATCCATTGGTGAAAGGGGGTGTCAAAGTCCCCCACTGTGATTGCGTTACTGTCAATTTCCCCTTTTATGGTTGTTAGCATTTGCCTTATGTACTGAGGTGCTCCTATGTTGGCTGCATAAATATCTCCAGTAGTTATATCTTCCTCTTGGATTGACCCCATGATTGTTATGTAGTGTCCTTCTTTGTCTCTTGTAATACTCTTTATTTTAAAGTCTGCTTTGTCTGATATGAGAATTGCTACTCCAGCTTTCTTCTGATTTCCATTTGCATGGAATATCTTTTTCCATCCCCTTACTTTCAGTCTGTATGTGTCCCTAGGTCTTAAGTGGCTCTCTTGTAGACAGCATATATACGGGTCTTATTTTTCTATCCGTTTAGCCAATCTATGTCTTTTGGTTGGAGCATTTAATCCATTTACATTAAGGTAATTATCCATATGTATGTTCCTATTACCATTTTCTTAACCGTTTTGGGTTTGTTATTACAGGTCTTTTCCTTCTCTTGTGTCTCCTGCCTAGAGAAATTCCTTTAGCATTTGTTGTAAAGCTGATTTGGTGGTGCTGAATTCTCTTAGCTTTTGTTTGTCTGTAAAGGTTTTAATTTCTCTGTCGAATCTGAATGAGATCCTTGCTGGGTAGATTAATCTTGGTTTTAGGTTTTTCCCTTTCATCACTTTAAATATATCCTGTCACTCCCTTCTGGCTTACAGAGTTTCTGCTGAAAGATCAGCTGTTAACCTTATGGGGATTCCCTTGTATGTTATTTGTTGCTTTTCCCTTGCTGCTTTGAATATATTTTCTTTGTATTTAATTTTTGAGAGTTTGATTAATATGTCTTGGCATGTTTCTCCTTGGATTTTCCTGTGTGAGACTATCTGCGCTTCCTGGACTTGATGAACTATTTCCTTTCCCATATTAGGGAAGTTTTCAACTATAATCTCTTCAAATATTTTCTCAGTCCCTTTCTTTTTCTTTTCTTCTCCTGGGACCCCTATAATTCGAATATTGGTGCATTTAATGTTGTCCCAGAGGTCTCTAAGACTATCCTCAATTCTTTTCATTCTTTTTTCTTTATTCTGCTCTGCAGTAGTTATTTCCACTATTTTATCTTCCAGGTCACTTATCAGTTCTTCTGCCTCAGTTATTCTGCTGTTGATTCCTTCTAGAGAAATTTAAATTTCATTTATTGTGTTGTTCATCATTGTTTGCTTTTCAGTTCTTCTAGTTCCTTTTTAAACGTTTCTTGTATTTTCTCCATTCCATTTCCACGATTTTGGATCATCTTTACTGTCATTACCCTGAATTCTTTTTCAGGTAGACTGCCTATTTCCTCTTCATTTGTTTGGTCTGGTGGGTTTTTACCTTCTCCTTCATCTGCTGTGTGTTTCTCTGTCATCTTATTTTGCTTCACTTACTGTTTTGGGGGACTCCTTTTCGCAGGCTGCAGTTTCGTAGTTCCCATTGTTTTTGGTGTCTGCCCCCAGTAGCTAAGGTTGGTTCAGTGGGTTGTGTAGGCTTTTTGGTGGAGGGGAGTAGTGCCTGTGTTCTGGTGGATGAGGCTGGATCGGATCTTGTCCTTCTGGTGGGCAGGACCGTGTCCGGTGGTGTGATTTGGGGTGTCTGCGACCTTATTATGATTTTAGGCAGTCTCTCTGCTAATGGGTGGGTTTTATTCCTGTCTTGCTAGTTGTTTGGCATAGGGTGTCCAGCACTGTAGCTTGCTGGTCGTTGAGTGGAGCTGGGTTTTAGCGTTGAGATGGAGATCTCTGGGAGAGCTTTCGCTGTTTCATATTATGTGGAGCCAGGAGGTCTCTGGTGGACCAATGTCCTGAACTCGGCTCTCCCACCTCAGAGGCACAGGCCTGACACCCGGCCAGAGCAACAAAACCCTGTCAGCCACACGCCTCAGAAGAAAAGGGAGAAAGAAGGAAAGAAAGAAAGAAAGAGAGAGAGAGAGAGAGAGTGAGAGGGAGGGAGGGAGGGAGGGAGGAAGGAAGGAAGGAAGGAAGAAAGGAAGGAAGGAAGGAAGGAAGGAAGGAAGGAAGGAAGGAAGGAGGAAGGAAAGAAAAAATAAAGTTTTAAAATAAAAAAGTATTAAAAATAAAAAAATTAAAAAGTAATAAAAAGAAAGAAAGAAGAAGAGAGCAGCCATACCAAAAAACAAATCCACCAATGATAACAAGTGCTAAAAACTATACTAAAAAAAATACAAACAAAAAAACAGACAGACAGAACCCTAGGACAAATGGTAAAAGCAAAGCTATACAGACAAAAATCACACAAAGAAGCATACACATACACACTCACAAAAAGAGAAAAAGGAAAAAAATATGTATGTCTATATATAAAAAAAAAAAAAGGCAGAAGAGAGCAACCAAATCAATATATCTACCAATGATAATAAACTGTAAATACTAAAGTAAGATAAACATAAATCCAGGAACAAATTAGATGCAGAAAGCAAACCCCAAGTCTACAGTTGCTCCCAAAGTCCACTGCCTCAATTTTGGGATGATGCGTTGTCTATTCAGCTATTCCACATATGCAGGGTACATCAAGTTGATTGTGGAGATTTAATCTGCTGCTCCTGAGGCTGCTGGGAGAGGTTTCCCTTTCTCTTCTTTGTTCGCACAGCTCCTGGGGTTCAGCTTTGGATTTGGACCCGCGTCTGCGTGTAGTTCGCCTGAGGGCATCTGTTCTTCGCTCAGACTGGACGGGGTTCAAGTAGCAGCTGATTACGGTGCTCTGGCTCACTCAGGCCGGGGGGAGGGAGGGGTACGGAATGCGGGGTGAGCCTGCTGCCGCAGAGGCCAGTGCCACGTTGCAACAGCCTGAGGAGCGCTGTGTGTTCTCCTGGGGAAGTTGTCCCTGGATCATGGGACCCTGGCATTGGCAGGCTGCACAGTCTCTCAGGAGGGGAGGTGTGGATAGTGACCTGTGCTTGCACACAGGCTTCTTGGTGGCTGCAGCAGCAGCCTTAGCGTCTCATGCCCGTCTCTGGTGTCTGTGCTGATGGCTGTGGCTCACTTCTGTCTCTGGAGCTCATTTAGGCGGTGATCTGAATCCCCTCTCCTCACGCACCCCAAAACAATGGTCTCCTGCCTCTTAGGCAGGTCCAGACTCTTTCCCGGACTCCTTCCCAGCTAGCTGTGGCGCACGAGCCCCCTTCAGGCTGTGTTCACGCAGCCAACCCCAGTCCTGTCCCTGGGGTCTGACCTCCGAAGCCCGAGCCTCAGCTTCCAGCCCCGTCCCGCCACCCACCCCAGGGGGTGAGCAGACAAGCCTCTCGGGTTGGTGAGTGCTGGTCGGCACCGATCCTCTGTGTGGGAATCTCTGTGCTTTGCCCTCCGCACCCCTGTTGCTGTGCTCTCCTCTGTGGCTCCAAAGCTTCCCCTTCGTCCAACCCTCACCCCGTCTCCACCAGTGAAGGGGCTTCCTAGTGTGTGGAAACTTTTCCTCCTTCACGGCTCCCTCCCAGAGGTGCAGGTCCCGTCCCTAAGCTTTT
Organism: Balaenoptera physalus; assembly: GCF_965194825.1. Classification (NCBI taxonomy): domain Eukaryota; kingdom Metazoa; phylum Chordata; class Mammalia; order Artiodactyla; family Balaenopteridae; genus Balaenoptera; species Balaenoptera physalus. The sequence goes on from NC_138882.1 coordinate 21,829,576, forward strand.
GTCTCTGTTTTTTCTTTTTCCTTTTGCCCTACCCAGGTACATGGGGAGTTTCTTGCCTTTTGGGAAGTCTGAGGTCTTCTTCCAGCGTTCAGTAGGTGTTCTGTAGGAGTTGTTCCACATGTAGATGTATTTCTGATGTATTTGTGGGGAGGAAGGTGATCTCCATGTCTTACTCCTCTGCCATCTTGAAGGTCTCCCTATTATAGTCTTCTTAGTGGATATGAAATGATAGCTCATTGTAGTTTTGATAGTTCATTGTGGTTTTGATTTCCTAATGGCTAATCATGTTAATCATCTTTTCATCTACTTATTGACCATTATATATTTTCTTTGGAGAAATGTCTATTCAAATTATTTGCCTATTTTTAACTAGGTTATTTGTCTTTTTATTATTAAACTTAAAGAGTTCCTTATATATTCTAGATCTAAGTCCCTTATCAGATATATGAATGGCAAATATGGTTGTCTTTTCACTGTCTTGATTAGATCCTTTGAAGAGCAGAGGTTTTAAATTTGATGAAGTCCAATTTATCTATTTTTTATTTGGTTGCTTATGCTTTTAGGGTCATACCTAAGTCATCATTGACTACTCCAAGATTTCTCCCTATGTTTTCTTCAAGGATTTTCAATCTTCCCAATTTTACATTTAAGACTGTGATCCATTTTGAGTTAATTTTTGTATGTGGCTAAGGTAGAGTTCAGTTTTATTCTTTTGCATGTAGATATTCAATTGTCCCAGCACCACATGTTGAAAAGACTTCACCTTATCTTTGAAAAATATTTTCACGTGATATACAACTCCATAATTTCATACTTTACCCCCAGCACTTTAAATATATTGATCTTCTGTCTTCTGGCTTGCATGTTTCCAAAGAGAAATTTATCTTTACTCCTACGTACATAGTGTGTCTGTTTTCTCTAGACGAGTTTCAATTTTTTTTCATTATCACTGGTTTTAAGCAATTTGACGTGCATTGGTTTAATTTTATTCATGTTTCTTGTGTTTGGGGTTTGTTGAGCTTCTTAGATCTGAGTTTTCATCTTATTTGGAATGCTTTCATTCATTATTTCTTCAGATACCTTTTCTGTCTCCTACCTCCTTTAGGGACCCCAATTACATAAATATTGGGCTAACCGAAGGTGTCCACACTGATGCTCTGTTCATTTCTTTCAGTCTCTTTGTTTCATTTTGGGGAGTTTATATAACTATGTCTTCAAGTTCACTAATATTTTCTTCTGTGTCTAATCTACTGTCAATCCTGTCCAGTGTATTTTTCATGTCAGCCATTGGTTTATTCACCTAAGTTTGATTTGGATCATTTTTCTATCCTCTGTGTTTTCCTTTACATGTTTATGCTTTCCTACAGAATCTTGAACATATGAAATATAATTGTGTTAATGTCCTGTGTAATAATTCTATCATCTGTGTCATTTTGGAACATTCCTATTGATTGATTTTTCTTTTCATTATGGTTTGTATTTTCCGGCTTCTTTGCATACTTCATAATTTTTTTTTGTATTCCAGACATTGTGAATTTACCTTGTTGAGTGTTGGATATTTTGTACTCTTTTAAATAATCTTGACCTCTGTTCTGGAATGCAGTTAATTTACTTGAAAACATTTTTATCTTTTCAAGGCTTGTTTTCAAACCTTGTTAGGCAGGATAAGAGTAGCTTTAGATCTTAGGCTGATTTTTCCCTTTACTGAGTACTCTACCTGATGAACTGAATATGACAGGTTTTTCACTCTGGCTAGTGAAAATACAAACTATTCTCTACTCCAGTGATTGTTCTCCTTTTTCCCTCAGTGATTCTTTCCCTGGCCTCAGGTAGTTCCTCACACACAGGCACTTATCATTACTCAGTTGAAGACTTGAGAGAAACCTTCTGCAGATCTCTGGAGCTCTCTCTGCAAAGTTCTCTTTTTTTCCATGTAGCTCTCTTCTCTCCTGTACTCTTCCCTTATGCATTCCAGCTGTGTTGGCCTCCCCAAACTTGCAAATCTGTCTCTTCAACTCAAGGCGATCACCTGTTTGAGTTTCCCTTTTCTGGTTGTGTCCTGGAAACTTTATCTGGGAAGTAAGTTGGGACAATCATAGCACTCGCCTCATTTGTTCCACTTATTTTAGGGGTCACTGCCTATACTGTTTGTTGTCCAATGTCTAAAAATTATCATTTCATAGATTTTGTCTAGTTTTCTAGATATTGAATTGAAGCACAGAGGGAGGGTAAATCTAGTCCCTGTTACTCCCTCTAGACTGGAAGCCATAGTCCTTAAGAAATGTTTTATCCTATTCTCTGGACTCTGAGTGGTTTCAGCATTGGGAACAGACTGGGTTATTTCTGATAACTTCAGTGTTAGGCCTTATGGATGTTCCTGGGTAGGCACGGTGGGAGGTTTACAATGATATATGTTATTATGCTGTCTTCTATTTGTTTCAGATGTACTTGTGTTGTTTTCTCAATCAGATTGCAAATTCTCTAAGGTCAGGGACCCTCCATACCTTATACTTTATGCTCTCCCTGCCACCAAACTACACACATTTATTTTTTGACTTTTACTCAACCTTTACTTAGTGGAAATTCCATTTGAGGTGTTAACAAATAATGTACTTGAGATTAGAATTTATGTTGAACATCTGTGTTTAAATGCTATGAGTAAAGCTGAATGCTGATTCATCCACTATAATTATATATATGCAGGCAGGAAGAACTACTACCACCACTCTCACTGTGGTCAGCTGAGATTTTTTTTGATTAGCCACCAAACTTGTTAATATCTCTTTAAGGCAATAATAATAGTAAAAAATAATGCACATAAACCCCTAGAAAAGCTACAAACTAAGCAGCCAGTTCCTTAGTAACTGAGTACTCTCACTCATATAAAAGCATATGTGAGAAAATCAGTCAAATTAAATATTAGTGAAGTGATATTCAGTTAGGTCATTTTGGAATTTTGCTTTTTCCACCAATGAATTGTCATTAATACTGCTCTAAATAGAAATAACAAAAATTAAAATGACCTCTTTATCTGCTTTAATATTCTGATAAGATACAGGAAAAGAGTACAGTGCAATTTCATTCACTCCCTCCACAACAAATACGCCCTCAATCAACAGTGCATATATTCCAAGTTTGGTTTCCAGTGTTGAGGGTGCCGCTGAAGGGAAAACACGAAATGCCTTGCTCTCATGGCATATTCCCTCTCGGTACTATTTATATATGCAGCCTCCATGTAGGTTAATAGTGTAGTATATTTACAATACATGAGGAATTATGGGTTCATCTATCAGATCATTTGTTGAGTACCTCATACATTCTAGACGTTTTAGACATTTTCCTTGGGGATTATGTTACACAATGAGCAAGGCAAATTCCTTTCTCCCATGAAGCTTATATTTGGGGGAGGTGGGCAGTCAAATAGATAAACAGATGTAAGGCAGGTGGTAACTGCTCTGAAGAAAAATAAAGCAGGGTGATGGGCTAGGTAGTCATGGGAAGGAGTTCTTGTTTATATAGGGTGATCAGGGAAGGCATCTCTAATACCATATGGTATTGTTACAGACCCTTGATGAAGTGAGGGAACTAGTTAGCCAAGCAGACTATTTAGGGGAACCGTTCCAGGCTGAGGGAAAATTGCAAGTGCAAATGCTCTGATGCAGGAGTGGGCTTGGTGTATTTGAGCGAAACTAACAGAGCCAGGGGAGAGTGCTAGGAAATGGGGGTAAAACGGATGAGCAGGGTCAGATCAAGTAAGACAGTGCAGTCCATAATAAAGTCATTGCATCTGACTTGGAAGTGGAAAGCTAGAGGAAGGTTTTGAGTAGAGGAGACACATGACCACATTTATAACACGAAATGATCGCTCTGGCTGCTATTGAGACAATAGACTTTGGGAGGGCAGGGCAGAAGCAGGGAGAACAGTGAGGAGGCTCCTGCAGTCTTTCAGTTGAGAGATGATGGTGGCTTGGCCTGCAGTGTTAGCATAGGAGACGGTGAGGAGTGGTCAGATCCTGGACGTATTGCAAATGCTTATGCTGAGTGAAAGAAGTCAGACAAAAAAGAATACATAATGTATGATTCGATTTATATCAAATTCTAGAAACTATTCAATACAGATCAATCTGTAGCAACAGAAGGTTGTTTGGAGACGGGCAGGGGAGGGGAGGGAGGGATTGCAAAGAAGCATGAGGACTCTTTTTGGGGTAATGGATATGTTAATTACCTTGATAGTGGTGGTGGTCTCACGAGTGTGTATGTGTCAAAACTTATCAAATTGTAAACTATAAATGTGTGCAATTTATTGTATGTCAATTACACCTCAGTAAAGCAATTCAAAGAGAGTGCCCAGGATTGTCTGATGGATTGGACTTGGGGTATGAGACAAAGAGAAGTCAAGAACAGTTTGTAGGTTTTTGACTTGAACACCTGGGAAATAGAATTAAATGGCCAGTTATTGAGATAGGGAAGATTGAAAGGAGCATGGTTTGAGGGAGAAAATAAGAAGTTTGCTTTTCAACATATGAAGTTGGAGATGCCTATTAGACACACCTAAGATTCTAAAGCAATGAAACACAGAGTAGAAAAGAAAAGAAGAACTCCTCATGGCACTGCTATTTGGACAGTCACCTAATCTATTGTACATTCTCTCCAGACAGCATGGAAACGACACTGGACCAATGGGACATCTCATGGCCCCTATAGATAAACAACTGTGAACATCTCTCATCTTTTCCTTTATTCAGCATTATGGTTTGCATGGATGGGCCACATTCTTTCCTCTTGCTTTTAAAGAATCCAGTCAGTTTAGGAAACCAACTAATGCATTTGATTGGCATTCAAGGTTGATAAATAGCCTTGGCAGAGACAACAGTGAGAAGACCCTGGTCACAGACAAATGCAATGTACTCATCTTGAAAATGAAGATAGTAATAGGACCTACTATTGTTGTGAAGATACATTAAACAAATTGATTATATATATATATATATATATATATATATATACACAACTTAGAATAACACTTGGACGTAAAGAAACTGCTCAATAAATGTTAGCCGCTATTGATTAGCTTTTTCCTCCTAACGACATTTATTCTTTTTTAATTAATTTTATTTTATTTATGGCTGTGTTGGGTCTTCTTTTCTGTGCGAGGGCTTTCTCTAGTTGTGGCAAGCGGGGGCCACTCTTCATCGCGGTGCGCGGGCCTCTCACTATCGCGGCCTCTCTTGTTGCGGCGCACAGGCTCCATGCGCGCAGGCTCAGTAGTTGTGGCTTACGGGCCTAGTTGCTCCACGGCATGTGGGATCTTCCCAGACCAGGGCTCGAACCCGTGTCCCCTGCATTGGCAGGCAGACTCTCAACCACTGCGCCATCAGGGAAGCCCGACATTTATTCTTTAGTCGTTTTGATGTGAGTTGTTTCCACTAAATTGTGGGCTTCTTTAGACAAAGGCCTGATATCTTGTCTGTTGATCTACGTGTTTCCCCTCACCATCCTAATGCTTTGTCCAGCGTCTGGCCTGAAATACTAGCATAAAAGGGAAGCTCAATATATTTGCATTGAATTAAATTATTCTCCCCTTATGGACAAAGACCCCCAAATCTGAAGATCTCAGCATGAGGACCCATTGGCCACCTCCAACCCCCAGGGCCGGGGGTGGGGAAAAAGACCAAGCAGGCCACCGGCTCTATTGTACGTCACCGACCCACCATTCCACTGACACCTCCCTTTCCTAATATAAGGGGTTCATGGGATGGGGCCCCCCAAAACCCCTGGGAGTCAGAAGAAGACGGAATCTCGAACTGGAGACCATCAGTGGTAAATCGTGGGTGGGATTTGGTAGTTCGGAAAAGGAGGTACCAAAGCAAGAAGGGGGGGTGAGGGTGAGCAAGCTGGGGACGAACCAGAAATCAGAAGCTGCAAGAAGGTGTCAAAGAAGACCTGCTGTTGGGATGGCGCGGGGTCGGGGGATCCAAAGTCGCAGAGAGGGGTGGGAGAGGGAGGGAGTCTCGAGGAGGGCCGACTGCGAATGGACAGGGGCAAAGGCAGGCGATTGGACGAGGGAGAAGATAGAGTCCCGGTTGCCAAGGCAGCAACCGGAGGAGAAAGCCTTGGGAAGGAGGTGTGAGTGCGGGTCTCCCTCCTCCTCTCGGACCCCCTCCATCCCCTCCCGGAGGCCGTGCTGACGTGTCGGTCAGGGACTCACACCCCGGCGGGCACCGCCCCGCCCCGCCGCGCGTCCCCCCGCCCCCCGCGCTCCGCCCCCCGCCCCGCCCGGGCCGCCTCCTCCGCGTCACCGGCTCCGCGAGGTGACCACAACATGGCTGCGGCGCCGGGACTCCTCTTGTGGCTGCTCCTGCTCAGGCCGCTCTGGCGGGTACCCGGCCAGCCGGACCCGGACACCGTCCGGCGCTTCTCGCAGCACAAACTCTGCGCGGACGACGAATGCAGCAGTGAGTGCCCGGGAGGGCGGCGCGGGGGCGGGGGCTCGGCAGCGCACCAAGCCGGCCGGGGGGGCGCAGGCCGGGCGGGCAGAGCGCCGAGGTGGGCGAGCCCCGGGTCCTTGCGTCTGTCCCCACCGGCCCTGTGGGCGCCCGGGCCAGCCGGCCCCGGCCTTGGTGGGCTGCGTCTCCCACTTGTTGCCAGCTGTTCATTTTTCCTTTGCCGACGGAGGCGGGGGGTGGGGGTGGGGGGGTCGGAGGTGGCCCCCGGTTTCCCCGGGGATCGCTCACAGCGTCCCCTCCTCCGGCCCGCCCCGGTTCCGAGGAAGGATGGGGTGGCGCGCCGCGCTCCCTGGGCTCCCCGCGCTGCCCGCAAGCGCTATCCTGCCCCCTCGGCGGGGACCTCGCTGGGTGCAGTCCGGGGGCAGATGCGCTAAGGGCTCGGTGGGCGTCTTCCCTGCGGCAGGTTGCCGGTGGGGCTCGGGAAAGGCTTCCTGGCGCTGCCCCTTCGCCCCTCTGCTTCACTGGGATTCGAGGATCGGACCGCCTTTTGAACGGGGATTGGAGTTTAGGTTTGGGACGAGCCTGGAGTCCAGGCTTGCGGTGTGTTCCAAGGTCTCCTCCCCGGCTCTGCCTCAGTTCTGTCATTTCTGTGCTTGGAAGGCTCCTGCAAGCAACCAGGCAGGGAGGGCACCGGAAAGGCCAAAATCTTTCGTTCTCGAAAGAGGCCACCTGGGACCAGCAGCCTCCTCTTCGCGCAGGAAGCGGAATGGTTCCCTAACCGCGAATTGGCGGTGGGAGGGCGGACTGCGGGCGTTGAGGAGGGCAGAGAGCCCCAAACTCAGGTGAAGAGGATTGTTAAAGTAAAAACAGTAAATACTGCAAGAGTTTTATAAACCCAACTAGCTTCAGCCTTAATCATTTGTGCTCTTGGGCTGTCTTCCTGTGTGTTTGCCGGACAAGTATCATCCTTGTGGCCTCCCGGCCGGTCTCAAATAACCTTGTAAACTTACCGATAACCACTTAAGAAACGGTTGTTCATCTGTTGTAACCAGTACCTATAGAAAAATGTTCGTTCTGAGGAGGCCGAAGCCTACAGTTTAGCTATTTATATTCAAAATGGGTGTTATTCGAAACCAAATTTCACTCTTTGAAGAACGGTAGCACTGCCAGCCGTTAGAGGAAAGAAAGGAGGCAGTCTTTGATTTGTGTTAAGCCATTCCTAGAAGTAACCCTAGGACTGATGTAAATAAACGCCACAAAAGTGGAGCAACTTCCATGAATTGTTCCTGCAGTTTTCTCAGAGTAAATCCGGGTTATTAGCAAGCAGGGTTGGATATAGCAGATGTTTGCTATTCGTTGCTTTCAAGCACTATCCTACCTGGGTTCCTCAAAACCAGTTACCTAGAGAATCACATCACTGATGCTTCCTTAGTATGGAGACATGGTGTTGGAAGGGCCCATGGTGGTCACATAACATGAGAAATGGCATGTGTCAAAACAGATGTAACCAAACACAACAGGCAGCAGCTAGAGCAGGCTCTGGGTCTGTGTTGTGTTGCCTAAAGTGTTTACTTAGTAAGGTGTGTGCCTGTGAGCTGTCTTTGTGTGCTTTTCAGATAGCTGTTCCTCAGTGTGCACTATGTTGTTACCTGATTTATTATTACAAATCTGCAGTGATCTCTTTTAAGGGAGAATAAGAGATACATTGCCGTTTCCAGTTCTGATAGAATCCCCAGTCTTAAATTGTCCATCACCTTCAACTTGGCCTCTCACCTAATTATATGTGAATTAGGATGCTGACATGTATTAAAATAATAAGATTTTAGCTTTAAAATCCGAATAACCCCTTTTATATGTTTGTCCCTCAAATACGTATTTAAAGATGTGCTTTAATGTACTTATTGCTAATTGGCTGTTAGAAAAAGTGTTATTTCCCTTTCATTCTTCTTTTTCTCTGCTGCTTAATTGCATTTATTGTCCATTTCATCTTACATTAGAAACTGTGTATTTGGCCAACAAAAAGAAAAATATTGCTTCTACCAATTTCTAGATCGAGTGTGATTTATCCTGCATTTTAAGACTGAAGGTAACTACTAAACAATTCTCATAGTTTTGCTTGTCCCTGCCACATATGAATTTGTTTATAGAAACAAAACCCACTTGCCTACTTTTGATTTTGTTTATAGAAATAAATAAACGTTAATGTTGGGTATAGTCAACATTATATACTTTCAGAAAAATAATATCTTGTAATGTGACTGGATCCATAATAGGGTGTGATGTCCTTTCCCATTAATTTATCCATCTACTGAGGGGGAGAGAGCAACTTGACTGCAAATGAAATGGACAGTGTTTACTGCTGCGCGGTAACAGTTACAGCCACTTAAAGATACAGGGCCTTTCAGCGGTTAGTGCAAGTTAATTGACCCCTTGGGGGTTCTTGGGTGCTCTCCCCAATTACCTGTTACCTCTGCATTTAGTCACGCTTACACTAGTAGCATCTGCGCTCGAATTTACCCAACTGCAAAATGAAGCTTTTTATGATTATGCAACAGCAAAGACTGAGGACCAGACACAGAGGGAACCAAGAGCTTCACTTGAGACCAGCCATGTGTGGCGGTGGACGCATTGGGAAAGTTTCCCTCTCTCCTGTCTACTTGCAGGGGGATGTCATGATCTGTAACGAATAAAGCTCTATAGAGGCTTTGCACATATGAGTTGAAAGCGATTGGTTCCAGAGAGTACTGGAGAAACCTGATTGTTGTTTACAGTGGATTCTTATATTTCCTGATCACCCAATATGGACTGTGGAAGTTGAATCCTGATATCTGCTTGTTTTTTCTCTCTCTTTATATACAGTGTTAATGTACCGGGGTGAGGCTCTGGAAGATTTTACAGGCCCGGATTGTCGTTTTGTGAATTTTAAAAAAGGTGACCCTGTATATGTCTACTATAAACTGGCAGGGGGATCGCCTGAAGTTTGGGCTGGAAGTGTAAGTAAAAATTTGACATACTTAATTTTCTTCCTTTTTATTGGCTTGTTTAGCTCTGTAGATTTTTTTTTTTTAATTTTATTTATTTATTTTGGGCTGCTTTGGTTCTTCGTTGCTGTGCGCGGGCTTTCTCTAGTTGCGGCGGGCGGGGGCTACTCTTCGTTGCGGTGCGTGGGCTTCTTATTGCGGTGGCTTCTCTTGTTGCGGAGCACGGGCTCTAGGCGCGCGGGCTTCAGTAGTCATGGCTCGCGAGCTCCAGAGCGCAGGCTTAGTAGTTGTGGCACGTGGTCTTAGTTGCTCTGCGGCATGTGGGATCTTCCCGGGCCAGGGCTCGAACCCGTGTCCCCTGCATTGGCAGGCGGATTCTTAACCACTGCGCCACCAGGGAAGCCAGCACTGTAGATTTAAGAAACTGTTTCTTGGGGTCTTTAATGGAGTTAACCTGTCCTCTCTGCTAGACTGTGGAAAAAGAGGATGGTTCTGTGTCCCCAGCTGGGGACACAGAAGAGGGACTTCAACAGAACTGAACTGCTTCTGGCTATCACTCCTCAGCATCAAGTTCTAGGCCTTACCAGCCACGAATGCTCCATACATTGTAAATAAGGATGTGGTGGATATATATACAATAGAGTATTATTCAGCCATAAAAAGATTGCAGTCTTGCCATTTGCAACAACATGGATGGATCTGGAGGTTGTTGTGCTTCGTGAAATAAGGCAGAGAAAGACAAATACTGTACGTTATCACTTATAAGTAGACTCTAAAAAGTAAAAACGAATGAATGTAACAGAACAGAAGAAGACTCACAGATGCAGAAAACAAACTAGTAGTTACCAATGGTGAAACCTGAAAAATCTTAACTTCATTGTTTCAAAAAGGAAGTATTTGTGGGCTTAATCCTGTAAAGTATGCAAGGTAGTGTTTCAGGTATTCACGTTTAGAGTTAATTTTAAAAATAATTTTTTTCTAAATTATTCACATACCTAATCATGTGTGCTGTTTCTGTTAAAAAAGCAAAATGTCATTTTCACTGTGTGCTTTCTTGCTTGTTTTGCTTGCAACTGCTGGGGCATCCTTTTCCTGCTTTTTTGGACAATTGCTCCCCCAAGTTCACTGAAGCAGCTCTATTCCCAGCCAGCTCTGTGGGTGCCAGGACAGCAGACATGGAAATCAATGACTTTGTCACGCTTTGATGTTTTTAATGAGGAGATTCACTAGGAGTGACCTGATTGGGAGGCTTGTGAGCTCTTGTCCTTTCCTTTTTATGTGATGTGTGGACTGGTTATTTACTGAAAGTAATGAGTCCTCAATGCCCTTAGGATTGTACAAACTTAGAGAAACACCCAGTCCCAAATGTGAAAATTTTCTCTCTCAATAAAACACCAAACAAACAACAGGAAAGAGGGCTTGAGAATCCCCCATCGGGAAAAATCGATTTATTTTGCTGGCAGTCCAGATTCCTAGGGAGGAGTCTTGTAAGACCATCTGGTCAGGTACAGCCCTTGTATTTAGGCGGGATCCCAGTTGAATCACCATATTCAAAGAAGAATCTATTCTGTTTCTTTCAAGTCTACTGCATGAGATTTCTTGATAGTCTGTACTCTTGGAACATTTTTTCGAAGTCCCTAGGCTGTGTTTTTCATATAGTGGTGAAGCTGGAGCGTTTGGATAAGTGAACTTGACTTTGCATTTTCCCTCTTCCACACCTTTGCTCACAACCATATTCACGTCTAGAAAGGCTGCCAATCTTTCTGGTTCCCAACTCTGACCCTGCCTTCCTAGGGAAGCACTGCCCTCAGCTCCCAGCCAGAAGGGATCTTTGCTGTTTGTTTAGGTGGCACTTTGTTTGCACTGCTCATGTGGCGTTCCTTTTACTGCCTTGTGTTGTAGTTAATGTGTGTACTGTCTTTCCTCCTGTGAAGTCAAAAGCTCTGTAACGGCAGGGCCCATGTCTTACCCATTTTCCTTGTGAATATTTCCTTTCAGGGCAGCGGCACTTATTTACATTTGTCTTAATAGTAGCTTATGCAGAATTTGTTCTCTTGAAACAATTCCCTTCCCCTGCCTTCCCTTCCCTTGCCTTCCCTTCCCTTTCACTTTCCCTTGCCTTCCCTTGCCTTCCCTTCCCTTGCCTTGCCTTCCCTTTCCTTTTCCCTTGCCTTGCCTTGCCTTGCCTTGCCTTGCCTTGCCTTCCTTTCCCTTCCCTTCCCTTCCCTTCCCTTCCCTTCCCTTCCCTCCCCTTCCCTTTTCTTTCTTTTCCCAAATCAAATCAGCAGTTCCTTGGCAGAGATGATATATGGAAGCAAAATTAGATATAAAGCTTACTTTCAGTCATGAGGGCCCATGATTCTGCATCTTTTTGTCAGATCATAAGAAATGGGACCCACTCAATGTAAAAATACACAGTATTTTATGACCTATGGTCTCAGTTGACAAAGATTATACAAAGATAAATGTATTTCCTTTCTCCACATAGCTCTGATTTCTTTCCCTTTTCCATATTCTCTTAATAAAATAAAATTTTCCTGAGAAGGAAGTAAATGTGTTTTCCCTCAGTCTCCTGTGTCATTTCATGAACCTTATACTTAAGGAAATTAAAAACTATCTCTCCTGAGCTTTCAGAATGGTTCTTGTTTTTATTTCTTACTTTTCATCCTGCAGCTTCTTATTGTTTCTTAGAGTTTCAGACTTTAACTGCCAATGTAGCAATTTAAAATTGCCTTGTCTTATCTAATCTTCAAGGCAGTATTCTACTAAAACTGGCTTTCACATAGTTGCCAGATATAACAAGAGCCCTGGTAATGAGGATATTTTAGGGGTTACTGATAAGATAGCCTTTTTTTTCTTTTTGTGCATTTGATCTGCATGTCAGTCTCCTTTAATGATTGGAAAGAGATCTGCTTCTCCCTTTCAGACTGTAGCTAGCAAAAGACAGTGTATGTTTCTCAAGAGGACAAACCTAATATATCTTAGCGGTTAGTGCTATAGATAAATGGGATAATCTTCTATAGAGGTTTACTTTGCAAGAAACTAAGCTTGCTGTGTAATTAGTATGAATTTTATTTTCTCCCCAAATACTTGAAAATCCATTTGTTGAAAAAGCTAGTATAGCCCATGATATCAATAAATATTTGCCTTTTGTTGTGGTGGTCATGCATTTCAGAAATGTTTTTTTTACTTATTAATTTTCATGGCTTTTTTTTGTTTGTACGGTTCTTTTTGGCTGCGTTGGGTCTTCATTGCGGTGTGCTAGCTTCTCATTGCCGTGGCTTGTTGCGGAGCACGGGCGGCTTTCAGTAGTTGTAGCGCATGGGCTCAATAGTTGCTGCGCATGGGCTCTAGGGCGCACAGGCTTCAGTAGTTGTGGTGCGCGGGCTCAGTTGCTCCACGGCATGTGGGATCTTCCCGGGCCAGGGATCAAACCCGTGTCCCCTGCATTGGCAGGCGGATTCTTAACCACTGTGCCACCAGGGAAGTCCCCTCATGGCTTTTGTTTATTGGTTTAAGAAAGATTTCTAAGTACTGGTTTATGAGTGATACTGTGAAATGTGCAGATAAATTCTTGTTAGAGGTTATTTGGAATTGTTTCTAACCAGCCTTGATTTACATAGTTTTAATCACATAATATACAGTAATTTTCTCTTATGCAGATCTTCTAGCTACTTAAGAAATCTCACTTTATGTGCCCTGTGTTTAAAATTAAGCTGAATGTTGAAAGAAAACTTCAGTGGTTTTAGAAAAGTTGCCCTTACAACATTCTGTACTTAAGTTTTATTGGAATAATAATCTCTGTAATCATAATAGCAACTATGCATCTCTTGTGGTTATATCTACCTATCTATATGTTTCCTCTCACTACTAAGAAGTCTCTCATTTATATTTCTTCTACAGAATTTTGATTGATTGATACTCATTTCTTTTGCCCATTTAATATAGGTTGGGCGTACTTTTGGATATTTTCCAAAGGATTTAATCCGCGTAGTCCATGAATATACTCAAGAAGAGCTACAAGTTCCAACAGATGTAAGTTGTGGATTTTTTATTGTTATTGTTCTCAATTATAAATTGGTTTATAACTTCATCAGTTACATTCAATTAAGTATTTTTGCAAGTCTTTGAATGTGTTTTGATCAAAAAAAAAGTTAACATCTGTGTATCAGATTTTAATTTATTAGACACCTTTAAAGAAAGAAAGGAAGGAAGGAAGAAAGAAAGAAAAGTTTGAAAAGAATTTACGGGAGACTTTATATCATAATCTGATAGTTATACGTTTAAGCAGGTGTTCTTATACAAGGCTATGTATACTTACTCAGGATTTTTCTTTGCTATTTTATGTGAGGAAAAAAGGACGAAGAATTCAATATCTTTGTATTTAGTTATTAAATTTAGGAGGTAAATACTTTTTTTTACAAGTAAGATGAGAAGGTGTCTCACTTTGAAAACTACTCATTGAATAGCTTTTAGACATTTTAAGTATGTAGAGATCAGGTTAAATTAATCAAACCCCAAATTATACTAGGTTTTCTTATTGACTCTAATGATTTAAGGGATTAGAGTCATGTGATAGATTTTGGGAAAGGGAACCTGAGCATTTCAGATGAGGTGCAGCCTCAAATCTGCAAGGTCCTGACTGCACAGTCTATAAAGCATTCATCCAGGGTGCACCAACTTAAAATAGCTTTGTGATGACAAGGATTTTGTGCTCTGGGATCCTCATTCCAGCTGATTATTTTCTGGAGTTTTAAAATTTATAAGAATTGATACCCACCTTCAAACAGAAATCTTTGAATAACTCTTTGGTGTTGCTGCAAGAGCATGTGAGCTGCTGGCCTGGGGCACTTCTCAGCTGAGCTCGGCAGAATGGATGAAGTCATAGAGCCATTGCTGTTCTTGAACTTTCCTTGTCTTTTCGAGGGACGTGAAATCAGCCCTATTGCCTGTTAGGCTTCACTCCTAATGAAGATGCTGCTGGGCGGGAAATACGCATGAGACAGCAGCTCACTGGTCACAGAGACCTCACTTGTTGGGGATTCTGCCTTCTCATTGTACCTCTCACTACGTGCTTCCCTCAACATTAAGAAATGGCTCAGAAATGCACGCAATGGGAAGAGGAATCATTCATCCTTACCACACTTGTCAGCTCTCTCCAGAGTATTGTGAGAGTTTAGTTAGGAGAAGGAGATTATCTTTGTTGGTTTTTTCACTTTTCCTTCTGTTTATGACCCATTTTAGTCGATTTGTTTACTAGCAGAGGAAAGGAAGAATATAGACTTACAGGGAGTCTAAAAGCAGATCTTATTGACAGCTAATCAGAACCCTGATTTAGAGTAGAATGTATCCCCCACTGAATCTTGTTTTCAAGCTGTACTTGTGGTGATAGTTAAGTGGGGAGCCCCTTGACACCATTCTCTGTTCCTTAACATTTTTACTTCCCCTGCACCTGTATTTCAGTAAGGTGCTTCTTAAGCTGAGTTATCTTTCCCAATCCAAGGAAAAAATGAGCCAGAAATCTGTTGTAGACTTAGAGCCTGTCAGCTAGGTGATTCTCCCTGTTTGCAGCTGGGTAAGCAGAGAAGCACAGCCTAGAGGGGAGGATGATGGAGACGCTGGGTGGCCTTCCAGCTTCTGGGCAAATTAGTATGAGGTAAATTCCCAGAACATCAGGCATAGGTATTGGAAGTCGGGGGACCCAATAAATGATACCCTACTTTTCCCTACTTGTGCTTAGAACAAATCGAGAAACCCAGGAGTCAGGTAGATGGAGACCAAAATGTCACCATTACTTACTGGTAAAGCTTTTTGGAGAACACGGCTCAAGTGTGCGGAAATTAATGGGCTTCTGAACATTGCAGTCTAGAATAAGACAGACTTACCCAGCCACAGGCAGAGCTAGCCAAGTGGGGTTCTCCCCAAGGGGGGCTGTCCCTGTAAAACTGACAGCATGGAAGAGAGAGGGTGTGTGTCCCTTCCATCCAATCTCAAGCAGAAAACAGGGATGGTGCAGAGCAAACCCACCAGCCACATGAATCATTCCTCCCCTGGGGAAGAAGAATGAAGGGAAGCCAGGAGGAGCATTACTCAGGTAGAAGTCCTTCCTCACGGAAGCAGGAAGCCAGGGAAAAGTGGGTTCCATCCTCCTATCTCCCGATTCCCCAAGGTTGGCACAAAAGCCCCTCTAGAGCCAAACATGAATTTGAGATCATCTCTGTCATTAGCCTGGGTAAGCGTTTGCTCTTGTGACACTCGGTTAGTGACACACTAATGTTTTTCCTTCTCTTGCAGGAGACAGATTTTGTTTGTTTTGATGGGGGAAGAGATGATTTTGATAATTATAATGTAGAAGAACTTCTAGGATTTTTGGAATTGTACGATTCTGCCCCTGGAGATTCTGCGGAAGTTAAAGAAGAAACTTCTCAGCATGTGGAAGAACCTCCTGAAGCGTCTAAGGGAAGTGACCCTGAACCTGAGCCAGTAGAACCCAACTCAGAGGAAAGTGAAAGTATATTATCAGAAAACACTAAGGAACTCAGGGAAAGACACGAGGCTCAGAAGAGCCACCCCCATGTAAATAGTCAAACGGGTCATGCTCAGGGAGAGCGTTCTTCATTTGAACCTTTTGGAGAAATGCTGCAAGATAAGTTAAAAGTGCCAGAAAGTGAAAACAACAAAACCAGCAATAGTTCTCAGGTCTCGAATGAACAGGAGAAGATGGATGCTTATAAACTTTTGAAAACAGAAATGACTCTGGACTTGAAAACCAAATTTGGCTCAACTGCCGATGCACTTGTATCAGATGATGAGACAACCAGACTCGTTACTTCGTTAGAGGATGATTTTGATGAGGAATTGGATGCTGAGTATTACACAGTGGGGAAGGAAGAAGAGGAGGGTGAAGAAAACTTTGATGAGCTGCCATTACTAACCTTTATAGGTGGAGAAGATACGAAAGCTCCAGCGAACTCCGGAGTTGAGAAACATTCAACAGAGAAAGAGCAGAATTCAAATGAAGGCCATGAAGTTGAGGAAACTCAGACCCCTGGCATCAAAAACGGTGATAAAAATATACTAACAACCTGGGAAAATACCATCTTCTCTGATGTCACAGAAGGTAAAGAAAACACAGGTACAGATTTAGAGAGTACTGAATCAAAGGAAGAAAAGGAAGGGGATGATGCATTAGTCCTGGACAGCAAACTGGGGAAACCACAACGTGCAGTAGATCATATTGACCCTGAAGAGGCAGCAGATGGCCTTTGGAATGTAGAAGTCCCTAACACAAATAATGACAAAGACCCAGAAGTGGACACAGAACTTCACATTAAAGGAAAAGGGCGGAAGGTTGAGGAACCCGAGAGGGACCTGGTGCAGGATGGGGCAGGGTTAGAGGAGGAGATGCGAGAAGGCATGACTGTGCGTGTTCCTCCTCAAAGCGGCCACCTCAGCTCCTCGCCAGCGGCTGAAAAGGGTACAGAAGCATTAAAACCAGCCTTTGCCAACCAAGAGGATGACCTAAAAGGAGCAGCTGTTCATATCGCAAAAGAAATGCTCCGTGAAGAAAAGCCTGGAGGGCAGAGTTTGGAAGGTACCTCAGAGAGGGACTCGGTACCTAAAGTGGCAGGGAATCAAAGGGACGAAGGAAAGATGAAACAGGAGTCCGTGGGTGTGGCACCACTCTTGGGCGGCCATCAGCATAATGCTTCCAAAGAGAGTGTGCAGGAAGTAGATGGTTCGGTAAACAGACCAAAACCACACATGCTCTCGGGGGAGCATCCAAGTGAAGAACTTATAAAGGAATGGCTTCTTCAACCTCAAAATCAGCCTGGACCCTCCTCCCCAGGTGACACTGGTTTGCCAGGAAAACCAGCAGAAGAGGGTCCCACTCTGGGAAGAAATCTTTCCTGGCAGCAAGGAGATGGGGCTGCCGCAGTGAATGAGCCAGCGAGGGAGAAGAGAAGGCTCTCTGAGGAAGAGGCCACAGAGGTCACGGCGGACGCCTCAGATGAAGGGCACAAGCCACTGCCGGCCACGCAGGAGGTAGGAAAAACGGGCCAAACCGATAGCACAGAGGGACCAGGTTTCCACACTGAAATACCAGAAGCAGAAGATGACGACTACAGCCCCGAAGAACTACTACTGGAGGATGAAAACGCTGTAAGTGCAAAACGGTCTAAAGAAAAAAGCCCTGAGATTCAGAACAAGAGGTTAGATGTTGACCTGCAAGTCCCTGAAAAAGCTGTTTCAGGCGCCATTAAGACTGATCCTGCAACTGAAGAAAACAAAGAAGAAACTAGTAATACATTGGAAAATGAAAGAAAAAATGAGACTGCAGGTAAAGGGGTAGACAGTCTAGGCAGGGACCCAGGTAGTCCGATGGTGGAAAAAGAAGAAAGCTCTCATGGGGATCAGAAAGCACAGAGACCCTCTGAAGGAAGTGACTTTCCTGGCAAGAAAGAAAATCAGACTCCAGAGTTCAGTGAAGCGTCTCAGAATGAAGATCCTGATTCTCTTAAAGAAGACAACCTTGAGGAACACCTGAAGACCTCAGGGCTCGCAGAGAAGCCTGGGATAGAACTCTGGAAAGAGGATGAGGAGGAGGTGCAGAAACTCGTGGATGCAGGAAGCCAGGGGTCTGCTTCTGAGGACCGTGACGATGGCCCATTCCCCTGGGCTCCACGTGCAGCCGCACCGCCTGAGCACAGCGTCCGCACGGAAGACTTGCCCATCATCAGCAGCTTCTTTAAAGATCAGCCGTCTCTGCAGCGCTTCCAGAAGTACTTTGACGTCCATAAGCTGGAAGCCATGTTCCAGGACATGTCATCCAAGCTGAAGTCGGCACAGCGGGAGAGCCTGCCCTATAATGTGGAGAAAGTCCTAGATAAGGTCTTTCGTGCTTGGGAGTCACACATTCTGAGCGAGGCAGAGAAGATGCTCGATGCTCGTGTGATGGAGAAGAGAGACCTGGGGATGAAGGACAGTAGCATCTTTGAAGAGGCTGCGGTGCTAGATGATGTTCAAGACCTGATCTATTTCGTCAGGTACAAACACTCCACGGTGGAGGAGACTGCACCCCTGGCAGCGGCGCAGCCTGCAGAGGAAGGCTGGGGTGGACCAGCGGAAGGTGAGGTGCCCACCCGTGGCCTTGTAGGGTTGGGCCTGAGAAACGGGTGTGGGGACCAGGGGGCTGCTGAAGCACCTCGTGCCGTGCTTGTAAAGCTCCGTCCACAGGTCCCAGCGTGCCCAGAGGTGAGGGGCAGCACGGGGACGCCCACACGGCCCTTCCCGCCTTCTTTCTTGGAGGCTGGAGCGTGGATAAGGATTTCTTGCCCTGCTTTTCCCTTAGACAGTGAGACTGGTAGCATTCTCAAAAGGAAACTTCATAAAAAGAGAAAGATATGAACAAGAAAATGACGCACAAAGTAGACCTGTTAACAACGTACAGGTTTCATGAAAGGGCTTCTTTGAACACATAGAATAACTGCTGTCTGTCCAGGGATTGACTGGCATAACTTTTAGCTCGATGCCTTGCCTGAGTTTCTTCATTCCCTCCAGCTTTCATCTTTGGTGGATGCCATGTTCTTTCCTGCCTCTTTAGGGCAGTCACTTAGGTAGTTCAATTCTACCAGGCCCTCAGGTTCTCGCATGCAGATTAATCAAGGATCAAACCAGGATGCAGAGCCTTCTAACACAGCACTTGGCGGAGAAGCCGTTGAGGAAATAGTGATTGAACTGACCCTGAGCCAGCATCCTAGATAAGCTGATTGCTAGCTGCATAGTCTTTTCTCTGTCCCCATGCTTTTCAAATGGAGGCATTTGAACTGAGGGTATACGGCAGACTAACAGGGGGACATAAAGCCACAGAAAAAATGTTATCTTCCCAGAATGCCAATTTGGAGATGGGAACATTTTTACTTTTAATCAAAGCAGCTATATTTTGGATTAGAATGCAAAACTCAAATGAATTTTCAGGGTAAACTATGAGGTTTCAAAGAAATTCACCTTTGCTGTGGGTCACATTGGGCTATGCTCTGAGCCTCTTAGGGACAGAAGTGAGTTCACTCCTTCTGACTCTTTGAGGTACTTTGAAAATATTTGAAAGGCACTTCAGCGAGCTGCCTTTGTATGTAATGCCCTTCCCTGGGCTAGCTCTGTGAAACAAGCATGCTTGTGTATGAAGGGGGTCTGTTATTTCTGGGTAGAATAGACGTCTCCTATTTCTGCTCTTGACTGGAATTCCCTTTTGCACATTTATCTATGTGGGCATATGTTGGTTTGCCAAGAGAAGTTAGGCTTATTGAAGTCCCTACCATAAATGTATGTATTTATGAACTACTTCAGGATGAGGGTTTTTTTGTTTTGTCTTGTTTTGTTTGTGTGTTTTGCCGCGTGGCTTGTGTAGTCTTAGCTCCCAGACCGGGGATTGAACCTGGGCCATGGCAGAGTGAAAGCACAGAAGTCCTAACCACTGGACCACCAGGGAATTCCCGTGAGGGTTTCTTTGTCAATTTCATTGTGTAGCTTAGGCATCTGTGAAGTGAAAGGAAAGCAACTGAAACTCTTTTCTTCCTTGCCCAGTTGTGCCCCACGGGATGGTAGCACACTGAGGGCAGGGGTGAGGGGCCCTGGAGATGTGTGGTGAGGGGCTGCTGGAGGGGGGTGTCTTCGAGCTTTGCCAGCCCAGTGCGTTCTTCTCCCCTATAGACATACAACCACCGCTGGAGGAGAATATTCCACAGGAGAACACAGAAGTTCTTATAATGCAGATTCCTGAAGAGCCCAGCCACTTGGATCAGCCTGTGACCAGTGACATGGGTACATCAGAAGTGTCCCAGGAGCCAAATACTGAGACAGCTGGAGACCCAGGTAAAGCTTGCTAATTTTTCTCTACAAACTAGAAGCCTATCCTAAAGAAGCCCTCCTAGGAGATTTGTTGCTAAAGGTAGGAAATAGAGGGGAGAATAACACAGGTGTGAATGCATTAAAAGTAGGAAATCCCAGAACTAACAGAGAAAAGCAGGAGTCAAGACAGATGGAGATCAATCATAGGAAGCAGGTCAGAGACCATAACTAACCTACCAACCAGTGCTTGGCTAGCATTAGCTTATGCAAGTAACTTAAATCTAAAATACTATTCTTAAAAAGCCTTATGCTCAAAAACAGTAGTTTGCTGCCAGACCAACAGGGGCAGAAACTCTGGGGGTGGCGACCAGCAATCTGTTTAACAAGCCCTCCAGGGAATTCTGATCTGTTACAAGTTAAAGTTTGAGAACCACTGCTCTGAAACTCACAAATTCTGTCTTCCCTCCATCCACCCCTCCCCTCCCCTCCAATAGAGTACATTGTAGCTTAGTTCTTTTGTTAATTTACTACCTGGACATAGAAGTTTCTTTTAAAACAGTGAGGGGATATTTATGTCTAGATATCCTCATACTATAAGATGAGAGGAAACAGTACAGAATTTTTGCAGTACATAATGGCCCAGTGTAGATGGACCCCTGTGAACAGTACTTAATCACTGAGCACAGTAAACATCCAGTGGGAGAGCAACTCATTTCATCTGGATTGAGAAAGTTGTTTTAAAAATAAAGTTTTAAAGAGTGCAACCCAAGTAATACTATCAACAGCTTTCTAATTTTTGTGTAGCTCACTCATTTTACCAATAAGTCATGACAGCTGATTGTGTTATTTTGTCTATCCAATATGGCAACATGAATCATTACCGTTTTACGTTTTTAGAGGCCATGGTCTCTAACCATAGGTAAAGCATTACCCTGTGATACCACAGGCCTGGCAGCACTGGGCTGCCCCCCTGACTTACCCCCCTTTAAAATATAGGAGAGGTCACAGCAGGAAGAGGAATTCAGCTAATTTGAGAAGAAATGGCATGTTAGAGGTCTCCTGTGTTCCAGAGGATGTTGCATTCATGTATAATACTCTCCACTTCTAAACTCTTGTAACTCAAAAAGGTTCTGCTTGTTGAGAATGAGTCATATACCAATAAGACTTATTACTCTCTTGCTTAAAAACATTCAGGGTTGGGAAAGATTTTGCTTGCAGAATTAAAAACAGAGGTTTTGCCTTGTCCTTTAAGTTCCAGCACAAAATGGCATCAACTACCTTTAGAGTCTGATCTTCCCAAATGGTTCTTCATGCATCTCAGGTGTTGAGGTGCTGACCTGATTGGGAAAACCTCACCAGTGGTCAGATTCATAGGTCAATAGCGATGGAATCTCAGGGCTGGAAGAGATCTGAGTGGCAACTAGTCCAACTTCTCACTAATTGCTTCTTGGACTCCTAGCTGTTCATAAGAAGCACCCCAGACCCAAATAACTCATCCTGAAATCTCCTCCCTACCACCCCCTCATGTGGAGATCCTTTCAGGAACAGCTGGAATTCGACCTTTTTCACAGCGCTACACGCCAGGCCCCTACCTTGTAAGCAGTTCCCTTTCATCTCTCTTGGTGTTTACCATATTCCCTTTTGTGTAGCTGTCATTCATCCATTGCAGTAAGCAGTTACTGAGTGCCTGCCAGGTGCCAGATGCTGGTGCTGAGTATGGGTGCAAGTCTGCAAACTAACACTCTTTTTTTTTATTTTCAATTTTGTTTATTTATATATTCTCTCACATAAAAGGAAACAGAAATCCATCAGTTTTTAACCAACTCAGAATTACAGTTTTTCAGATTTAAAAAAGATCATCCATTTGGATAGATTTACTAACACTCTTTTCTTACTCATTGTTTGCCTGAAGTTTCTAATACAGTGCTTCACCAGCACTAAATAAATGTTTGTTAAATGTGACAGTGTGTATATGGGAAAAGCATAAAATTCTGGTTTTCTCAATCCCCATGAGTCTGTATTGTTCAGATAGCAGTTGCATTGCCAGGGATGTGATGGAGGGACTGCTGGTGGGTAGAGTGGGTTGGAGGTGATGTTCACTTTATAATTGAGGATGTGATGGCTCTAATGGGGGTCCGGAAATTTTTTTATATAACTGTCTTCAGGAGAAGCACATATCCAGGCAGAGTGACTGATATTTAGTGGGCACTCAATAAATATTTTAAATGAAGAGAAACAAATCTTATTCTGAAGCATAAATAAAGTATTAGCTTTCTCCCTCAATTTTAGGGATAATTACAACAGAAGTCACTCCTATCGATGCTGTTGATGCAGAAAAGCAACTAGAAACAAATGCTGAAGAACCATCGAGTGTCACACCTTTGGAAAATGCAATTCTTTTCATATACTCATTCGTGTTTTATTTAACTAAGACGGTAAGTCTGACATACAATTTCTTCAAATAGAATGTTGATCATTGCAGTTTTCAAGTTGATTTTAAGCATGAGATGAAGAACTTAAAATGTCTTTATGAAAATTACTCCTGAGCCTTTGAAGGTAGCCTCTGAAACAAGCCGCAGGCGTGTGATGTTGGTTGGTGGGTTCTTAGCTCAGTTCAGCACTTGAGAAGGATGTGCTGCCTGCCAGCACTAGACGTATGCACACCTGTATAACGCGGTTCTTCCCTCGAGGACCTTTCAGTCTAGCAGGGAGATAAGGACACTGACTTGAAACACTGTATGATATGGGAAGGAAGAGAAGTATTTACCTGATGGTGGAATAATATGTTGAATAAATTAATTCACTGAGGTGGGAGGACGGTCAGAGAAGGTCAGAAGTTAGCCGAGACATGTTTTCAGCAGGGTTGAAGGACCCAGGTGAGTTTGATGTGTAGTTTGTTGTTGAATAGGACTGGGGGAGATGCAGTCACACGGAAGAAGGCATGTTTGAAGAGTTGGGACATGAAGAAAAGGTTACTTGGGGAAGCCAGGGAAGCGTTAGTTGGTGTTATCCAAGTATAGAGTTAGAGGGTCGTGGTCTTTTGGAGGGAGATGGGCACACATAAAGGAAGTTGTGTGTCATGATAAGTGATGTTAGGGATGGAGATCCTTTGAAGGCTTTAAGGAGGAAAGAAGTATGGTCATATTTGTTCTTAGAGTCACTTATGGCAGAATATTTATTCAGATTTATCTGTCTGAGTCCTGATCCAAATGAGACATTTAATCTGTCCAGAAGCTTAAGCTTTTTAGGACTTAGCGCCCCCTTGTGGTATTTGTTGAAATTCGACGTTCTTCTTGGTAAATATGGGAATGAGCAAGCTTTCCGAATTTGGAGACAAAGTTGCCCTTGGAGCTACAGAGAAAGTATTGTCTCCAACAAAAATATTTTTCCTTTAGGTTCTGTTATTTCAAGACTTTTGTAGGAAAAGGGATTATTTTTTGTTATTTCAAACGCAGGGGCTTTGAGTGAGGATGGTCCGGTTTCAAATCCCAGGTTTATCATTTAGAAGCCTGGACAAATTAAGTTTGACCCTCAGCTTCCTCATCTTTAAAATGCAGACAATGCCTACTCCAGTTGTTGTAAGAATTAAATGAATTGATAATGTCAAGTGTCTCGTGTAGTGCCTGGCATTTTATAGGATCTCATCCACTGCCTACTTCTCATTTGGATGGTCAGAGTGCAGTGTAAAGACATTGAATACCTGAGGAATTCAGGAGAAAGGCCACCAGGATGGGAAAGATGGAGGAAAAAACCAAACCATTTTTCAGTTTTCTCCATGGTTGTGGTAGTGGAAGCCACCCCGGTGATGGTGTGCATGACTTGTGCAGTTAGAATAATGAAATTTTCAGTGATTAAGGCAGTCTTAGAATTCAGATTTGGCTATCAGCCTGAATCATCATCACCTCTAAAATTTCACAGCCTCCAAATGTGGGAGGAATTCTTCATTCATTTTATTTGTGGATATGCACAGAGCCCTGTTCTAGTCCTGGGCTGGGGGACACAGATGTGGTAGAGGATACAGTCTCTGCTTGAGGGATGGTGGGAGAAGACGCAGACATGAATAGCAAGAGAAAAGGGCGCATGTTACAAACTAACAGTGATTTGAAAGGTATTGTCAAGAAAGTATTTTGATGGCCCAGTATATACAGAGTATTGTGCTAGGAATAAAAGAGTCTAAGAGGTATGAAGCATCATTCTGATTTCTGAAAGGCTTAAAAAGGGGTGTATCAAATCTATATGAAAATTGGAAAAATGGAAAACATGAAATCGCTTTCGTGAAGTATCAAATAAGTAGTATAGATAATTATTTGATAGAGCTGGGGAATAATGGGGTACTGACTTGTTTGGAAAAACTGCACCAGAAGTCAGATGCATAGATCAATAGTTAATGGAATCTCAGGGCTTGGAGAGATCTGAGAGAACAATTAGTCCAACTTCTCACTAACTGCAGTAATTTCCTCTACTGCAGCCCTGACTAGTAGTTACGAGGTCTGGGCATCAAAAATTCCTAGTGTTATCAACCTACCTTATAAGGCTACACATTGCTCTGTTGGCTAGTTCATTCTTATATTGACTCCAAATTTTCCTCCATATGATTTTTTTTCTCTTAGAATCTAATTCCTTTTCTATATAGTAATCTTTTAAATATTTGAAGTTATTGCTTTAATTTGTGGGGTTTTTATAGTGTTTTAGCATGGAAAAATTTCAAAATAGTACTAGTAAAAGAGAGAAGAGTAAAATGAACTCATGGGCCCATCACTCGGCTTAACGGTAATTCCTTAATATCACCCATTATTTGACACATTTCAAAATCCCCTCCCCTCCTTTTAAAATTGTTCTTACTTAATTTGGGATCTTGTTGAAGTCCAAACGTTATAAGGGGTTGATATATGCCCTAAATCAACTTTAATCAGATATATATTACATATAACAAAGTGTACCCATTTTAGGAATATGGCTCAGTGAGTTTTACCAAATGTATACACCCGTGTAAAAACAACCATAAGCAAATACGGAACACTTCCTTCGTTTGAAAAAGTTCCCTTGCGTACCTTCCCAATATATCCCCCGAACTACCTGCTCCAGGCAACCACTGACAAAACTTTTTCTCATATAGATTAGCTTTTCCTGTTGTAGAATTACAATTATAAATGGATTTATAGTTAGGATTGAAATTGCCCAGTCACATGGTAAGTTTATTTTATCTTAGAAACTGCCAAACTGTTCTCAAGGATGACTGTACCATTTTATACTTCCACTAACAATTTCTAAAACTTCCAGTTGGTCACATATTTGCTAACACCTGGTATTATCAGTCTTAAATTGTAGACATTCTAGTGGGCGTGTCTTTGAGGTTTTAATTGTATTTCCTGATGCTTTATGATGTTGAGCGCTTTTTCATGTGGCCATACTTTTTTGTTGGTTTATGTGTGAAATAGCTCTTCAAATCTTTTGCCCCTCTTTATTATATTTATGTTTTTTTCAATTTAATTTTTATTGAGTACAGTTGATTTACAATGTTGTGTTAGTTTCAGGTGTACAGCAAAGTGAATCAGTTATACATATACATATATCCACTCTTTTTTAGATTCTTTTCCCATATAGGTCAATACAGAGTATTGAGTAGTGTTCCCTGTGCTATACAGCAGGTCCTTATTGGTTATCTATTCTGTATATAGTAGTGTGTATATGTCAATCCCAGTCTTCCAATTTATCCCTCCCCCCTTCTTACCCCCTGGTAACCATAAGTTTGTTTTCTACATCTTTAACTCTATTTTTAGATAAGTTCATTTGTACCCTTTTTTTAGATTCCACAGGTAAGTGATATCATATATCTCTGAATGACTTACTTCACTCAGTATGACAATCTCTAGGTCCATTCATATTGCTGCAAATGGCATTATTTTGTTGCCCTCCTTTAAACGGGGTTTTTTTCTTTCTAAATATTAAGGTCTAAGAGTGCTTTATATTCATATAGTTTAGATACAACTCCTTTGTCAGTACATATTGCAAATAATTTCTTCCAGACTCTGGCTTGGCCTTTCAATCTCTTAACATTGCCTTTTAAAGAGCAAATTTTTAACTTTGATGAGCACCATTTTATTAATGTTTACTTTTATGTAAAGTGCTTTTTATTTCCTGCCTAAGGAATCTTGGGCATTTCCAACGACGTGAATATTTTCTCATGTTTTCTTCTAGAAGTTTTATAGTTATTCCTTTCATGATTAAGTCTATGTTCCATTTTGAGTTAATTTTTGTGAATGATGTGAGGTAAAGGTCAGGTTTCATTTTTTTCCCCCCCAAATGGATATCCATTTGCTCCCATACCATTTCTTTCCCCTTCAAATTACTTGGCACCTTGAGGTGAAATCAGTTGACCATATATGCATGTCTCTTGCTGGACTTTATTCTGTTCCACTGATCTCTATTTCTGTCCTAAGACAATACCACACGCTTTTAATTACTACAGCTTTATAATAGGTCTCGCAGTCAGGTAGTTCTTTTGCAAAATTGTTTTGGCTACCGCATTTCCATGTACATTTTAGAATCAACTTATCAGTTTCTACAAAAAAGCTTGCTGAGAGTTTGATTGTTATTATATTGAATCTATAGATGAGTTTGGGAAGAACTGATATCAACAAATATTAAGGCTTCTAATTAAGTTCATCTCTACATTCATTTAGATCTTCAATTTCTCTAAACAATGATTTGTAGTTTTTACTGTACAAGGTTTATGTGTATTTTGTTTATGTATGCCATGTATTTCATGGTTTTTGATGTTGTAAATGGTATCTTTTTTACGTTTTGTTTACAGTTACTTTTTTTGCTGATCTGTAGAAATATAGTTGACTTTTGTATGTTGACCTTGTACCGTACTAAATTTACTTATTATTTACTTATTATCTTAGTACTTATTTACTAAATTATCTATTATTTCTAGAGGGAGTTGTAGATTTCATAGGATTCTCTGTGTAGATGATCATGTCATCTGTGAATAAACACACCTCTTTAAAAAGTCAGATTAATTAAAGCATAATTTACATCTAGTAAAATTCACCCTTTCTGTGTACAGTTCTATGAGTTTTCACATTATTTTTTCAAAAAATTTTTGCGTCCCCTTTCTCTTGCCTCTGCTTCTAGAACTCTAACTATACATATGTTAGCTTACTTTATGTAGTTCCACAGGTCACTGAGGCTCTGTTCTTTTTTGTTGTTTTTTTTAGCCCTTTTATGTCTTTGCTTCAGTTTAAGTACTTCCTGTTGCTGTCTTCAAGTTCGTTGATCTTTTCTTTTGTGGAATCTAATCTGTTGTTAAGCCCATCAAGTGAATTTTTTATTCCTGATATTTTATTTTTTAGCTCTAAAAGTTCCACTTAGTCCTATTTTATATCTTCCATTTCTCTCCTTAGTATGGTCATTTAAAAAAAAATTCTTAAATATATTTTATGATTCTCTTAAAGCCCTTTAAAGCTAATATTCTGTCATCTCTTGCAATTTCTTGGTCTGTTTTTACTTATCTCTTAGTTATGGGATACATTTTCCTGCTTTTTTCCATGTCTAAAGTTTTTTTTTTTTTTGGTTGGTTTGTTTTTGTTTGTTTTTTGGATGCTAGGCACTGTGAATGTGAATGCTCTTGGATGCCTGGGTTTTGCTGGCTTCCTTTAAAAAGTATTGAAGTTTGTTTTGCTAAGCTGTTAAGTTACTTGATGATCAGCTTGATCCTTTCTAGTCTTATTTTTAAAATCTGTTAGGAGGTGTAGTATATGTATAGTCTTTACTCCAGGGCTAGTGTTTCTCTACTATGATGATGTTATTCTTCTGTAATGTACTAAATGCCTTGAGCATTCATTAACGTTAATTCATGCTGACTAGCTGAAATACAAATGTCTCCCAGCCCTGTGTTAACTGGGAATTGTTCAGCTTCCAGCCTCCTTATAGTTGTTCTTTTTGCCTGTAATTGTTCTTTGCTGATCCTCAAGGAATCTTGCTTACACAAGTGCTGCTTTGAGTTCAGCCCAAGACTGAAGGAGTCATCCTTGCAGATTTCTGGAACTCTTTCTTTGTAGTTCTCATCTTTCTGGTAACTTTCCCTGCATATTTCAGGCACCTCAGTCTCCCTGAGCTCTCATCTCTGCCTCCTAGTGAGACTGGTGTACTCTGCTTTGGTTCTCCCTGCCTGTACTGAGGTCTAGAAAGTGCCTCTAGGTAGAAAGCTGGGTGACCACAGGGCTCACCTCATTTGTTTCCCTTCTCTCAGGAGTCACAATTGTGTGCTGCCTAGTGTTCTGTTTCTGAAAAACTTTTTTTTTTCATATATTTTGTCCAGTTTTCTAGTTATTTTCAGTGGGAGGGCAAGTATCAGATTAGTTACTCTGTCTATAGATGTCTCTTTTTTGCTTCTTGCAATGTATTCATTGAAGAAACAGGTTTGGCTGCTAGGGGGTATCCTAGTGTGGATTTTGCTAACTGCATTCCTCTAGTACAATTGAACATTTTCCCTTGTTCTTTATATTTCTTGGGAATTGGTTGGTCAGATTAGTAGTCAGATTCAGTTTCAATTTTGTTTGGCAAGAATACGTAATAGAAGATGTATACTTCTATCAGAAGGCAGCTAATGTCTAGATTTCCCTCTTTTTTTGATGTTACTAGTCATTGGTAACATTGACTAAATCTGTATCATAGGCTGCAGAATGGTAATTGACTATATTATTCCTACTTCATGTAAAGGCTGGGATACTTCTACAAAGAGAAATTTACAATCAGCTATGCTTTACACTGAGATTTGGTGTGTATAGTTAAGGCAGTATAAATATTTGATTCTTTCTGTTTAAATAGTTTTCAAAATAATGAGTTGTCTTCCCAGCATTATCCAGAGATTCCCAGAGGCTTTTGTGTGTGTGTCTCTTCTAGTTCTTTTTTAAGAATCATTATGATGTCATGAATTTGAAAATATTAATGTGTTACAATCCACTGTAGTTATTATTCTTATCAGTGCTCAATTTCTCCCATTGTTGGTCAGTGGGAGCCTCTTCAGCTTGGCTCCTGGGCCCTTTTGACATCACCTCATGGTCACTGATACCTTCCTTGCTTTCTAGTGTAACTAGATATTCCAAGCTCATTTTGTACATTTTCTGCCCGGATCTCGAAGGAGCTGTTTCTCTAAAGAGCCCTGGTTCCTTTTAGTGGGAAATGGTATTTAGAGGCAACATTCTGGGTACTAAGATTGCTTATTGCTTTTGAGTTGGCCAACAGGTCTAGGCCATTTTTAGAGGACAAAGCTAGGAAATATGTGGGGATTTTCTTATGTGAATATTCATCATGATGCCATGTGGATGCTCCCAATCAGAATTAAGGATGCTAGTGGAATGTAAGCTAACCACATCTATCTGACATTGTATTTTCTTTCTCCAGTGTTGGAAATCTCAGTTTTTACTGACATCAACATAATTATTTACCTTATTTTACAATATTCACATAACAGTATTAAAAATACCAATATCAACACTGCCACCAGCGATACATTATTGAAAATACTGCAAGGATGTTTTGCAATTCTTTTTGTCTTTAACCTATATCCCACTAGGGTATGCCTGAAATAATTCCTTAATGTTGTTCTCCCACCAGCTTGATACACAGGTTAATTGTTTCATATTTGCTTTCAATTTTTAGGGATTGTTTTTTAAGATTTTTTATTTTATAATTATCTAACATTTACAAGAGCCCAAGTCAATTTGTAAAACGGGGTCTATTCAGAGAAGTCAAACTTTTGTCCTAGTTTCATCCAACCTGTTGATACCCTCCTCTGTAGGTATTTTAAAAATTAATTTCATTATCTACCCTACCATTAAAAAATAAGCAAATGATTTCTGCATCTAGCCAAGATAGATAGATTTTTAGGTACCAGCTTTACCCTCCTAACTGAAACAGCTAAAAAGAAAAACTCAGACAAAATACATGAAACAAGATTTTCAAGTCATCAGGTAACAAAGGACAGTAATTCCTGAAAGATAGGGAACAGATGCCATGAGGGCTAAAATTGTTACATTTTATTGCCTTGAGAAAGTTCCCAGCCTGTGGCACAGAAAGGAGGAACCCTGAGTTAAGGGGATGGAGCTGAAAGTCCAGGGAAAGCAAAGCAGCTAGAATTCACAGCACGGAGTACCAAAAGGAGAGCACTACACAGAGAGAGAACCCTAGGGATATTTGAGAGGTCCGCTTTGAGTATTCATCAGAGTATTTATCAGCACATGAGTGTGACAAGACTATTCAAGGTCAGAGAAACACATCCGTGAGTAGAGGGAACAGTTGCTGACACAGGGCCAGGAACAGTACCTCCGGATTCTAGGGGAATTGGGTAGAGTTTCAGAAGGGTTTTGCCTCAGACTAAATGTTGCTCATGTCTTACATAACAAATCTTAAAAGCAAGACCCAAAAGAATCAGATTGTTTCCCAGTGATTTACCTGCATCCCAGGACAAAGCTTAAGAATATCTGTTGTATTAGCTAGGGTTCTCTAGAGAAACAGAACCAAGAGGATATACATATAGGAAGAGATTTATTACAAGGAATTGACTTACACAGAGATGGAGGCTGAGAAGTCCCACAGTATGCAGTCTGCAAGCTGGAGACCCCACAGAGCTGGTGTTGTAATCAGTCCAAAGTCCAACGGCCTGGGGAGCTGATGATGAGATTCTAGTCTAGGTCTGAGGGCCTGAGAACCAGGAGCACCAAGAATAGAAGACTGATGTTCCAGCTCAAGAAATCAGGGAAGAAGGGACAAATTCCTTCTTCTGCATTTTTTTCTATTCAGGCCCTCAGTGGATTGGATGATGCCCACACTGGAGAGGACAATGTACTTTACTGATTCCATCAATTCAAATGCTAATCTCATCTGGAAACACACACAGACATATCCCAAAATGACATTTAATCTGGGTACCCCATGATCAGCCAAACTGACATAAAAAATTCACCATCACATTTATTCATAATGTATGGCATCCAGTCAAAGATTACCAGGCATGCGAAGAGGCGAGAAAAGATGACTCATTATGAGGAGAAAATTCAGCTAATCAAAACCAATCAAGAACTGCCAGAGATGTTAGAATTAGGCAAGGATATTAAACAGTTATTATTACCATTTAAGTAGAGACATGAAAGATTTTTTAAAAAAAAAAGACCCAAATCAAACTTCTAAAGATGAAATGCCTGAGGTGATAAATATACTGGGTGGGATTAATACTAGACTAAACATTGTAGATGAAAAGATTAGTGAACTTGAAGATATAGTAATAGAAGCTATCCAGAGTGAAACATACAGTAGAAAAAAGACTCAAGAAAAATGAACAGGTCATCAGTGAGCTGTGGGGACACTTTCAAGCACTGTAATAAATGTATAACTGGAATCCCTGCAGGAAAGGATAGAAGAGGTGTCCAGAAAATTATTTGAAGAAATAATGGGTGAAAATTTTCCAAAATTTATGAAAACTATAGACCCACAGATCTAAGAAGTTCAATGAAACCCAAGTATAAGAAGCATGAAGAAAACTACACCAAGACATATCATAATCAAGTTGATCAAAATAAGTGATAAAGAGCAATCTTAAAAGCAGCTAGAGAAAAGAGATTTTAGGAAGTAAGATAAGGTTGACTTCAGGTTTCTTTTTGGAAAAAAGGAATGAGAAAATACAGTAGAATAATATCTTTTAATATACTTCAAGGACTTGCCTGGTGGTGCAGTGGTTAAGAATCCGCCTGCCAATTCAGGGGACACGGGTTCAAGCCCTGGTCCGGGAAGATCCCACATGCCATGGAGCAACTAAGCCCATGCGCCACAACTACTGAGCCTGCGCTCTAGAGCCCGCGAGCCACAACTACTGAGCCCGCGTGCCTAGAGCCTGTGCTCCGCAACAAAGAGAAACCACCGCAATGAGAAGCCCGTGCACGGCAACAAAGAGTAGCCCCTGCTCGCCACAACTGGAGAAAAAAGCCCATGCACAGCAATAAAGACCCAACACAGCCAAAAAATTAATTAATTAATTAAGTAATTAAAAAATATATATATACTTCAAGAGCAATATTGTTAATCTCCAATATCATACCCAGCAAAATAATTTTCAAAAACAAAGATTAAATGAAGATTTTTTTTTCCAACATACAAGAGCTGAAAGAATTCACCAGCACATCTGCACCAGAAGAAATGTTAAAGGAAGACCTTTAGGCATAAGGAAAATGACAACAGATGGAAATAATGGAGCTACACAAAGGAGTGAAGAATGCAGAAATGGTAGCCATATGGGTAAATATATAAAACCATTATCTCATTATTTAAATATCTTTAAAAGTTAATTTACTGTTTAAAGAAAAATATTATTAATGAACTTTGGGGTTTAGAAAATATGTAAAAATAAAACGTATGACAACAATAGTTTAAAGGTCAGGAGAGGGAGAAGTGGTAATAACTCTTGTAAAATTCTTATTGCATATATGAAGTAGTATAGTATCACTTGAAGGTAGACTGATAAGTTAAAGATGTATAGTATAAACGCTGAAGTAACCACTAGAATAACAAAACAAGGAATTATAGCTAATAAACCAATAAAGGAGATAAAATAGGATCATTAAAAGGCTTGATTCAAAAGAAGGCAGAATCAGGGAAAAAGGGAACAAAGAACAGATGGGACAAATAGAAAAAAAAACAAAGATGCTAGGCTTAAACTTAATCATATCAAGCCACAGACTAGGAAGGAATCATTGCAAAGCATATTATCTCATAAAGGACTTATATCCCAAATATATAAAGAACTCTCAAAACTAATTAATAAGAAAACTGATAACCCAGTAAAATAACAGCACCAAAGAAGATATGTGATGTGGACAGCAAATAAGCACAGTAAAAAAAAAGAAAAGCTCAACATCATTAATTATGAGGGAAATGCAAATTTAAACCACCCTGAGTTATCACTGCACACAATAGAATGACTAAAATTAAAAAGACCAAGTGTTGGAGAAGATGTGGAGGAACTGGAAATATACACTGCTGGTGGGGATATTAAAATGGTACAACCACCTTGGAAAACATTTTGTCAGTTTCTTAAAAAGGTGGACATATGCCTGTCAGATGATCCAGCCGTCCATCTGCTAAGCATTTACCCCAAAGAAAGATAAGTTATACATCCATAGAAGGCCTTGTATGTCAATCTTCACTGCAGCTCAATTTGTAAAAGTCAAAAACTGGAAAAAACCCAAATGTCTATCAGCAGGTGAGTAAGTAAATAAATTGTGGTTTATCCCTACAATGAAACACTACTCAGCAGCAACACTGATGAATCTCAGTTTATACTGAGTGAGAGAAGCCAGAGAAAATAGAATACATAGTGAATTATTCCATATATATAAAACTTTAGGAAATGCAGATTAATCCATTAGGACAGAAATTCTGTGACAAGTGGTGGGAGGTAGGGTTACCAAGGAGATGAGACTTCTGGAGGTGAAGGATATGTTCATTGTCTTGAATGTGATGATGGGTTCACAGATGCACTCATCTTATCCAGATGTGCACTTTAAATATGTGCAGTTTACTGCATGTCAGTTTTACCTCAAAGCTGTAAAAAAAATAATTTCTCCTTTTATTTTTTTAGATAAAAATATACTTTTCTCCACCCCCTTTTAAAAAGATATGTATATTCTGGACATCATACCCTAGCAGTATATAGAATTATTTGATTTCTTTTTTTTTTTATTTTTTTTTTATTTTTTTTATTTTTTATTTTTATTTTTTATTTTTTTTAACATCTTTGATTTCTTTTTTCCAGTTTCGTAGTACAGTTGACTCTTGAACAATACGAGTTTGAATTGTTTGGATCCCTAATTATACGTGGATTGTTTTCACTAAATGCATACTACAGTATTACACAGTCTGCAGTTGGTTGAATCCTCAGATGCAGAAGGATACCAAGGAAACTCGCATAAGGAGGGCCCACTGACTATAAATTGTATGGGGATTTCTGACTACTCAGTGGGTTTGTACCCCTAACCTCTGTGTCATTCAGTGGTCAACTGTATACTGTAGTGTATTCAACAACTCTTCTGTCGATGGACAGTTTGGTTATTTCCAGTCTTTTGTTATTATAAATAATGCTGGAATAACATGGTTTTGTGCATATATCTTTCCAGCATTTGTTGTTATAGTTCTAATATCTTTGAGATAGAACTTTAGAAGTTGGATTGTTGCATCAGTAGGTAATTAATTACACAGGTAATTTTGGGAGACGTTGCCAGATTACTGTTCATAGGGGTTGTTATCATTTTGTGTAATGATCAGCAATGCATAAGAGTACCTATTTCCTCTGCATTCTCTAAGAGAATACGTTGTCATATATTTGGATCTTGCCAATATAAGTGAGAAATGGTATCTCAGTGTGGGTTTAATTTGTATTTCTTTCATTATGAGTGAGACAGAGCATGGTTCCCTGTTTGTGAGCTATTCCTACTTCTTTTCCTGAGGACTATCTATTCATTTTTGCAGCTCATTTTACTATAGGTTTGCT
The DNA here is from genome assembly GCF_965194825.1 of Balaenoptera physalus. Classification (NCBI taxonomy): domain Eukaryota; kingdom Metazoa; phylum Chordata; class Mammalia; order Artiodactyla; family Balaenopteridae; genus Balaenoptera; species Balaenoptera physalus. Next base: position 21,864,399 of record NC_138882.1, read on the forward strand.
GGCCATTTTCTCTATTTGTAAAGTTCTTTATATTTTAGGAATATTAACCCTTTGTAATATGTTACAAATATTTTTTCCGCAGGTTTTCACTGTCAGGCTTTGCTTATTTTGTATTTTTGTATCCACGGGCTGGACACTTTTTTTTTTTTTTCTCCAAGTAATCAAGGTTACAAATCTTTTCCCTTGGATTTTGAGACCTAATTAGGAAGGTTTTACCCACTCATAATACATCCATATTTTTTTTGTAGTAGTTGTTCTCATTTTTTACATTCAGGTTTCTGACCCATTTGGAATGTATTCTTGTGAATAGTGAGAAAAAGATCGAATTTTTATTATTTTCCATTTGGTTATCCAGTTAGGCCAACACCACCTTATTAAAAAGTATGTTTTCCCCCCAACTGACTCCTACTGTATGCTGAGTTGCCAACGCAGTTGGGCCTATTTCTAGATTTTCTGTTCTGTTCCATGGTCTGTCTGTCTGTATTATTGGGCCAGTACCAGACTGTTTTAATTACAGAGCCTGCTTCAACCGCCTGCCTACCTTCCATCCATGCCATGCCCTTCTTTTTCAGGCTTTTCCTGCTTGATTGTCCTAATGAATTGGCTTTATATTCAACTCATAGACATACCTTTAAAGATCTGCAAACATCGTTTTTCCCCCCAGGTTAAATATCCTTAGTTTCTTCCACTTTCAGAACGCAATTTCCAGACTCTTCCTTGCCCTTTTCCACAAGTCCTATAAACCTAAAATGTGGGACCCAGAATTGACCTCATTGGCATAGGTGTGGTAATGACAAGATTCCCTAGAATTACACTTTTTAAAGGGGCATCGGCACGAATGTGGGACAGTGTGGACATTTGGAGTCCAGGAAGGGCAAAAGCAAGCAGGACTGGAGCGGGCCGGGAGGGAACCTGGCCCAGGAGATGGCGGCCGAGGCAGGGGGTGGTCCATCAGAGGGAGCGGGAGCGGCTTATCTCCTGTCTGGGCATTTTAGGGCAGGTGCCCGGCGTCTCAGCACCTGGTGACAAAAGGATCCAGCTCTGGGCAGGAGTTAAGTGGCCGGCCTTTCTCCTTTCCCCCAGCCCCCGCCCACTTTCCTCCTTCTCGAAGCTCCCGGGCCCATCGAACAGCGCTTTCTCTCCCAGTTCCTGCCGCAGGTGAGCCCTTTCATCTTCGCCTCGTTACTTGGTTTCTTCCGCGGAGGTCTCTTCGCTCTGCTCCCCCGCCCCGCTCGACCGTTGGTTTCTTCCGCTACGGCCCCGCCTACGGCGAGCCCGGCCTCCGTAGACTCGTGTACTTCCGCCCGGGGCCGTGTCTGATGACGTGTTTTACAGGCGGAGTAGGGCGAAAGTGCAAGCGGCCGGGGCAGGCGAAGTTCAGTCCCAGGTTCCGCCCCCTGAGCCGGGTCCTTTCCGAAGGAGGAAACGGTGACAGACAGGGGGTCTGGTGCCATCCCGCGGGGAAGCGTCGCCTCCGCTCCGCTGTCCCGTCACGATGGAGTCAGTTCCTGCCACTGTGCCTTCTGTCACCTCTTCCCCGGGGGACCCGGAGCTTCTGGGACCCCTGTCGGTGCTCTACGCAGCCCTCATCGGCAGGCTTCTGGAGGTGACGGGCCCCCGCTCCCAGCTCTGGCAGGAGGGTGGACGAGTTCTGAGCGGACGGGTACACTGACTGACGGGGCGAAGTGGAAATAGAGTGTGTCAGGCCCGAGGCGGGCAGGACGTTTCGGTGCTGTTTAAGGAGGTGGTGGGAGTGTATTTGAGAAGGTTTTGTCGCGTGTTCATTTTTTAATTGAGTACTTATGATGTGCCAGGCACTGTGTTACTTTCTGGTACACAGTCGTGATCGAAACAAGCGAGCATCATCACGTCCCTACGGCTGCTTTTCACGTAATCCTCCGCACCTTTGAGGGACGGGACCAATATGATAGTTAACTTCTACAGGGCCGTGAAAACCGTGTAGAAGCAGACAGGAGTTTAGTGCGCTGTCTTTGAGGAAACATTTAAAATGAAAACATTGAGTTTATAGAAGACAGTTGAATTCAGAGCAGTCTATCTAAACCAGTTAGTTATCAGGAAGTGTTTGAAGTTTCTCTGCGTTTGTCTGTCTGTGAATAGAAAACAATTAAGATTTCAAATCTTAGAGGAAAAGCTGATTATTTGCGTTGTTCATTATCACTTCGGTTTTATTTGCAGCCATAAAAGATTCTATAGTATGTTTCAACTTTATGTTTTATGTGGCTTCTTCAGTCATAAAAACCAGCTAAGAGAAAAGTATGATCCAGAGGGATTCGAGCCATGTGTTGGACAACATGATGTGTAGGGCTTATTGCAAAATGGAAATATATGCTCAGCGTAAAGAGAGATTCATAATGTTTAAAAATACGTCAAGCCAAACAAGAAATAGGAAGCTGCCAGTATCCTCTTTTTATTGAAGCAGTGGAAACTATTGAAGAACTTTGAGGGGATAGCTATCTAATGGAGTTTGAATTAGATTTCTGCGGATGATTCTCTGTGACTGCTTTATTGTAAATTTCTTTCAGGTTTCCCACAATTTCTAATATCTCTGTTTCAGCTAGTTGCTACATTGCCTGATGATGTTCAGCCTGGGCCTGATTTTTATGGACTGCCCTGGAAGCCTGTACTCACCACTGCCTTCTTAGGAATTGTTTCACTTGCCATTTTCTTCTGGAGAACTGTCCTTGCTGTGAGTAATTAAAATTAACATATACTTTTAGACTCATAAATACAGGACTGTTTTATAATCACTCGCCCTTTTGTTTCTTTTTTAGTTACTAAGCTGAACACAAATTAATATTTATAATCCAAGCTAACAGTGTAGTCTTCGTTGGTAAAGACATAGGTGAACAAGACGACATGTGTATAATCTCAATGGGAAAACTTCAGTTTATAAATCAGAAGCCTTAAAAATGTTCGTGTCCTTTTATATAGTATAATACCATATCTAGTAGTCTATTCTAAAGAAGTAACCAATCATACATTAGAGATCTTGTACAGGGTGTTAAAAATGGAACCGTATTTATTAGAGTGAAAACTTCACAGAAACTAAATGATCCATCGTGGGGGGGGGGTTATTAAATTATTGTTCATCTATATAATGAGATATTAGGCAGCTCTTAAAATTTATTTATTCCAAAGACATTAGGGCACAGAAAATGCTCACAATTTAATGTTAAGTGGAAAAAAGCAGAAACCAAGACTTTAAAGTGTAGATAAACTGTGTATTATATAAATGCATATATACGTACAGAAAAAATGCTGCACGTGGTAAAAATATATATCAGGAGAAGAGGTAAATTTTCAGTCCTTTCCCTTATATATATCTGTTTCACAGATTTTTCTAATTTGATCATGTGCTGTTGTGTTCAGAAAACATCTTTTTATTTGGAAATACATATTATATAGTGTCCAAAGACACACTACTAAAATTTTTATTCCTTAGGGTCTTTTTCTGGCATAATTTGTCTTTCATGCTTATGTATATATATATATATATATATATATATATGTATTCTCGTACAGATACATGCTTATGATTCTGTTTCGTGGTCATCTAACATAATTGAGGAAGAAGTCATTCTGTGTAAATGAGCTTTGCAGATGAAAAGCTTTCAGTTTCAGTTGAAGCTTAACAATTAAATGGCCAAAAGCATTGGATGAGTAGCATTCTAAACTTGAATATTCTGATTTCTTAATTTTATCAGACATATCATTGTTAATAAGCTTTCTCTCCTTGCACAAGTGATTGTAAAATCACTTAGAAAGAAGGGTCTTTTGCCTGGATTCTTGTGAAGACTCCTTAAACCTCATGGGGCTTTTCCTCAGATACAAGGAAAAAGAATAGAAAGGGTGAACAGAAGGGGAAACGGTGAAAACGTTTTCTGCTTCCCACTCGTGATTCTCCCATCTCAAAAACGCTGACATGGCTTAGATTTTTACAAGATTATGTAGGCTTTATGTCCTAACTGCTGCCCTGCAGCCTCAACATTTGGGACCTTGGTCCCTACTCTCATTGCCTGCTTGTTGCATCTTCCCGCTTTCCCTCGCCTGTTGATTTGAGTGAAAGGAGGATAAAGGAAGCTTACTCCCTCATTAGCAAGGCTGTGACGTTAGAGAAATAGTTATTTATTTCTGTGTTGGAACTCTGAATGCGGTTTCCTGTAACAGCATCATTAAAAATGGTTATTAGATACTGTAATAATATTGAGATCATGGATGATTTGTGGACTGATCTGAGCATCTCATCACCATTTATGACATTTGACAAGGGAAATAAGTTCTGGGTTACAAAGACATTTAGTAACACTTTTTAAAAAATTGAGTACTGCTTGGATTTTATTCTCCTGTAATTCGGTGCTGTCTTTAGGAGATGGTGTAGAAGATGTTACTTGTTATTCCTTTCATTGCTTGTGTATTTTCCTGTAGCAGTCTTCTTTTCCCTTTTAGATTTATGACTGCTATTTTTAGGGGGTTGGGAAAATCAGATGCTCCAGTCTGTTAGATTTCTAAATTCACCCAATAGCCAACTTTGATTAGGAATTCTAAGGTGTTTTCTGATGAAAGAAGCATATCTTAGTACAACAATCATGCCCTTAATTTTGTTTCCTCAGAGTCTTTTTCAATTATCATTGTTTCTGGATCTCGTTCTGGCTATTTGGGGTTGTCAAATAAATGATTTGGATAAGTGAAGCATTAGTATATTTAATATGAAATCATTATTCCTTTTCACTTTTTTTAAATTGAGAAATAATTGACTAGTAACATTATATTAGTTTCAGGTGTACAAATAATAATTTGATATTTGTATATATTGCAAAATGATTGCCAATAAGTCTAGTTATTAACATCCGTCACCAATACGTAGTTACAAGATCTTTTTTCCCCTTTTCCCCCCTTTTAAGATCTGCTCTCTTAGCAACTTCCATATATATAATAATCCCTTTCCATTATGGAACTTAAGTGCTCATTTAATAAGATTGGTGCTCATTGAAAAGATACATGAACGTATCTTTTTTTAAAAAATTAATTAATTTATTTATTTTTGTCTGCGTTGGGTCTTCATTGCTGTGCGTGCGCTTTCTCTAGTTGTGGTGAGCGGGGGCTACTCTTGATTGCGGTGTGCGGGCTTCTCATTGTGGTGGCGTCTCGTTGCAGAGCACGGGCTCTAGCCACCCGGCCTTCAGTAGTTGTGGCACGCAGGTTCAGTAGTTGTGGCTCGCGGGCTCTAGAGCGCAGGCTCAGTAGTTGTGGCGCAGGTTCAGTAGTTGTGGCTCGCGGGCTCTAGAGCGCAGGCTCAGTAGTTGTGGCGCATGGGCTTAGCTGCTCCATGGCATGTGAGATCTTCCCAGAGCAGGGATCAAACCTGTGTCCCCTGCATTGGCAGGCGGATTCTTAACCACTGCACCACCAGGGAAGTCCCTGTGAATGTATCTTTAGTTACAAAAATAAAGTATTTACCTTCGTGCTTTTATCTGTCAGAAACTATTAATGAAGTATCACTACCAATTAAATTTGAAATAGTTTTTAGTCTTTTCTTATTTTTTAATCCTGTGGATCCTTATGCTGAACCAAACCATTATTAAATTTTCATTCTGTTATGATTTGACTGTTGTGTTAAGAACTATAATATTTCTATTAATAAGATGTCTTGACATCAAGTTTAACTTTATTTCTCTCTCTTTTAGGTAAAGAATAGAGTATATCAAGGTAAATACTCAGGCTTATTTTGTTATTTGTACTATTCCCTCAGTATTGGTATTTGATATGAGTTTTGTGTAAGCTAAAAGTAGATATGGTGACTTCTGATCTCTGATTGACTTATTAACTCCTGAACATTTTACTAATCCTAGGTTGCTAGCTTAGATGACAGAGTAGATGGCGATGCTAGTAGATGAGATAGGAGTTGAGGTGGCAGCAGGGAGAAGAGGACTCGGCTTGGGCAGATTGACTTTGAATGTTGAACTAGTGCAATTTATTACCTGTGAACAGTGTTCCTGTGCTAATGGTTTATTCAGTACAGTAAATATGTATTTAAGTAGATAATTTGAGGACTAGAGATATGTCAATATGCTGGCATTTTCTGTTTCTATTTACAAATGGCATATATTTGAAATGACCACATTTTCTGAGAAGAGCGGTGCTCACGAAGGGGAAAGACATTGAGCTAAAACATTTTACTGTATTTCCTGTCTTTGAAATAAGTTTAAATTGGAATCTCATTGAAGTAAGGGTTCTTATTATGTTTTTCTTAAATTTTAGTATTTTTACACCCTTAATGCTGTTAACTACAGTTTGCTTTTTAAAGGCATAATAGTTATGTTGAGTTCATTTCCCTCAGAGTGCCAGATAGCATGTCTTTGCTGCTAATGCATTGGGTAATTCAATTTTTGATGATTTTATGGATTTCCCCCCCTTTTTAGTCACTGAACAGCAAATTTCTGAGAAGTTGAAGAATATCATGAAAGAAAATGCAGAGCTTGTACAAACATTATCAAGTTATGAGCAGAAGGTATTAATTATTCTTTTAGTTTTTTCCCCCTGTGGTTCCAGCTCGAATTATTTCCTCCTGTCTTACAGTTCAGTTGTTATGGTGTTTTTAAGTCATATTTAAAAGTTTTTTTTATCTCTTACAAACTATCCAAATGTGAAGCAATCATCATATGTGTAAAGTACTGCTTTCTTCTCTGAGGGATCTCCTGTTTGGAGATAGGTTTTTTTTCTTTTGGCTGTGTGGCCCGACATGTGGGTTCTTCCCTGACCAGGGATCGAACCTGTGCCCCCTGCAGTGGAAGTGCAGAGTCTTAACCACTGAACCACCGGGGAAGTCCTGGAGATAAGTTTTGGTAGCACTATAATTTATGTTTCTAAATTTTGAATGCTTTATTTTATTTAGATCAAGGAATCAAAGAAACATGTTCAAGAAACCAAGAAACAAAACATGATTCTCTCTGACGAAGCAATTAGATTTAAGGTAAAAATCCCTTCTCTTTTTTGAGATTACATTCTAAAGACAAAAGAAAAATAATGAGTAATTATTATTAATACCTTTTTTTGTAGGATAAAATCAAGACTCTTGAAGAAACTAATGAAAATCTGGGTGACACAGCTAAAAGTTTGCGTGCTATGTTAGAATCTGAGAGAGAACAGAACGCGAAGAATCAGGACTTGGTGAGAGTTTTGCTGTTAAGTGTTACTGTAAATTGGTTTTTGAACTATTTTGTAGGTTGGGTGAGATGAACTATGCATTTTCCCGTGCTTTAACTAGAATAATATTGGGAGTCAGGGAAGTTGAACCTACTTCTGTGCATTTTCGTGGAATTTTAAATGCTAATAACCCAAGTTATTAATTTTACAGGCCTCGAAAGTATTTTTGTCCTCAGCCCTGGGTAATTTTCATATTGCTTGGCTCTGCCCTTTGAAACATGTAGAGCAAATAAGAAATAGTTGCCCCTTTGAGTGGTCTTAGTACTTTGTTTTGATTTGTTTTTGCATGGTTCTTTTCTGAAAATAAACTTTAAATGCTAGAACATTTTTTTTTTTAATTTAATTAATTAATTTATTTATTTATTTATCTTTGGCTGATTTGGGTCTTCGTTTCTGCGTGCGGGCTTTCTCTAGCTGCGGCCAGCGGGGGCTACCCTTCGTTGTGGTGCGGGGGCTACCCTTCGTTGTGGTGCGCGGGCTTCTCAGTGCTGTGGCTTCTCTTGTTGTGGAGCATTGGCTCTAGGTGTGCAGGCTTCAGTAGTTGTGGCACGTGGGCTTAGTTGTTCCGCAGCATGCAGGATCTTCCCGGACCAGGGCTTGAACCCGTGTCCTCTGCATTGGCAGGTGGATTCTTAACCACTGCGCCACCAGGGAAGTCCCTAGAACAGTTTTTGGATTACATAAAAGTTGGAAAGACAGTAGAGAGGGTTCCCATGTATTGCACACCCAGTTAAGCTTGATCAGCTGGCTGAGGTAGTATTTGCCAGGTCTCTCTGCTATGAAGTTACTCTTTTTGCATCCCCTGCATATTGTGCTCTTTGGAGGGAAGTTACTGTGCACAACCCACAGTTACAGAGTGAGGAGTTACGCTCCATCTCCTCGACACGTTCCTTGATAAATTGTGGAATTCTGTATCTGAGATTTGGCTCTTCCCCCTCAAGTCCAGCCATTCTTAGTTTAGCAAGAGAATTTTTAAGTGACCTTGGGATTTTTTTCTCTACCACTAGGAAAAATCACTGATTTGAACTGGTTTACTTGAATTTTTTTTCATTTTCTTTCCTTTGACTTTCTTGTCTCGTCATGTACCACATTATTTCATAACTAGGAAAGTTGTGGATGGCATGAAATATTTATGTCTTCAGTATTTTCTTTCCTCATGTCTTTACATTGTTGACTTTTCTCCTAGGCCAAGACTGGATCATCTGCTTTTACCTGATATCTAGGGGATGGCTCTGGGATGTGTTTTGTTAATGTTTCTTCTTTTTATCATATATCCCAGTGTTTCTACTGAAATTCTAATACATTTTTGTGTTCTTTTTCCCCATGGCAGATATCAGAAAACAAGAAATCTGTAGAGAAGTTAAAAGATGTTATTTCAATGAATGCCTCAGAATTTTCAGAGGTAAAGCTCTCTACACTTCCTGCAAGATATATTAATATGATGTCTTGGTATTTTGAGGAGCAAACATTTGATGTGTGCTAGAAAATGCAAAAGACAAAAACCGTATGTCTAATTGGGAAAGTAACTTTTTTTGTGTTTTTCTTTGGAATTATTGCACTAATAGGAGTGTTTTGCATTAGGTTCAAATTGCCCTTAATGAAGCTAAACTTAGTGAAGAGAAAGTGAAGTCTGAATGCCATCGGGTTCAAGAAGAAAATGCTAGACTTAAGAAGAAGAAAGAGCAGGTAACGGAAAGTTAACGTCATAGATTATGTAAACTAGAAAACCAAATATCATTACCTCTTGAATATCTTTTCTTGGATATGGTTTTTAAGGAAATAAAGTATGTATGCAGGATTCAATTTTTAGATATGCAGAGTTTAAACTGCGCTTCCCAAATTGAGTGCATGTGTACATTCTCCATCTGTTCTAGGTTTTCTGTTCTTTTGTACAATTCCTTGCAGCTATCAGAATGTTTAGTCTTTGTCTCATCCAGCACCAGCCAATTATTAACTTGAATAGCCTCAAGAGGGCGATGGACTTGCTTCTTAGACCAAAGAATTAGGTATTTATTAGCCTCCTTTGAGCAGTTACTGTTTCTCTGACCAAGGGACGGTTACATGATCTGGAGTCTGGACTTGGTAGGCAGTGAGACGTGCCCTTCTGTTCCTGCTGGAAGTGAATTATTTGAACTGTCTGCAATTTCCTGAAGGATGCAATGTACTAGATCAGTGTCCTTGACGGCTCTTAGGTTCTCACTGCAGTTCTGAGGGATGGAGTCACTCTCCCCTCTCTCATATAGTCCCTAATGACGAGCCAAGGAGAAGCATGGCTCCCTGCTTCCCTGGCTCATTTTTTGTGGTCTTGCTGTCTCCAGTGCAAAAGCCATAACGTTTAGAAATTCATGTGTTTTAACTTTCCAGTTGCAGCAAGAAATCAAAGACTGGAGTAAATCACATGCTGAGCTCAGTGAACAAATCAGATCATTTGAGAAGTCTCAGAAAGATTTGGAAGTAGCTCTCACTCACAAAGATGATAATATTAATGTGAGTTCATTCTCCTGAATACATGCTTAATTCTCATGAATTCTCATGAATCTGGGTAATTGAAATTGAGAGGCTCATTCTAATAAATATCCTTTTGCTTCTTTTCTAGGCTTTGACTAATTGCATTACACAGTTGAATCAGTTAGATTGTGAATCTGAATCTGAGGGTCAAAATAAAGGAGGAAATGAATCAGATGAATTAGCAAATGGAGAAGTGGGAGGTAAGATTGGTTTCAGGGAGGTTGGACCTCTTTTTGCCTTCTAGTCTCTAAGTACACTGATGCTTTTTTCAGCGGTCTGAATTTCCTCTTTAGGGTTAAAGCTGTAGACGCCTGTCACTGAATTTGTACAGTTGGCCCTCCGAATCTGTGGGTTCAAATCCGTGGATTCACCCAACTGCAGTTTAAAAATATTTGGAGAAAAAAAATTCCAGATAGTTCAAAAAAGCAAAACTTCAGTTTGCTGCATGCCAGCAGCTGTTTACGTAACATTTACATTGTATAAGGTATTATAAGAAACTTAGAGATGAAGTATGTGGGAAGATGTGTGTAGGTTATATGCAAATGCTGTGCCATTTTATATAAGGGACTTGAGCATCCACGGATTTTGGTTTCCTGTGGGGGGCGGGGGAGGGGTTCCTGGAGCCAATCTCTTGTGGATACCAAGGCACGACGATACAGGTCTGTATGCGTTGGGCAGAGGTGGGTTGCTGGCTTGTGGTACAGCAGTAGGCACGCACTGGAGCCAGAGCAGCAGCAGTCCTGTCTCCCAGCTCTGTGTACTGAACACTCCTCAGTAGGAGGAACTGCTTTCTGAACTTCGTGCTTATCATTTCTGTAGCTCTGTGGTGTTAGGGCCACAACCAATTTCAAAAGTACCGAGTGGTTGGAGCCGTAAACTTAACTAAGCAGTTAGAGTGGAGGCTAAAGGGAAAGAGTGTTTACTGATGAGAGAAATGTTTGTAGACACTCTATCCCAAGTTGGATATTGTTCACATTGTGGGTGTTTTAAACTACACCTGGTAGCCAATTCAAGGGGAGAGCAGAGGAATGAGTCTCTCTAAATAAGATATTTGACTGGGGGCTGGTAGATCTGAGAGAGAAGAAAGAGCTTTACTTCACATATCCCTTCTTGCTCAAGTACAGCATAGATAATATTTTTATTGTACAAACTGGAAATTTGTTTTTTCAACCTAAGTTTTCACATCTCTTAAAAGTCAAATAGCTGAATCAGTTCTTTTGGTTAGTTTGTTCTTTCATTGAATGTTTGAACATGATAATTGTTTGGGGGAAATCAAGAAAATATAGCTAAACAGCAAGGAAGGAAAGAGCACTGAAATCCTTTTGTTTTTTAGGTGACCGGAGTGAGAAGGTGAAAAAGCAGATTAAGCAGATGATGGACATTTCTCGGGTATAATCCTTTTTATAGAGTACTGTAAGTGCCTGTGAATTCTTACTGTGCCTCACTTTTAAGACTGTTTCTCTCTTCTGCAAATTTTAGACACAGACTGCAATATCAGTAGTTGAAGAGGATCTAAAACTTTTACAATTTAAACTTAGAGCCTCCATGTCCACTAAATGTAACCTGGAAGGTAGGTTGCTTCTTGAAAAGAAATTGCCACTGGAAAAATAAAGAGTGGCTTCCTGTTTGCATGTTCTCACCCCCCTTGACGCTGGCCTCTTCAGCAAGTTCTCCAGTTCTTGTGCACACAAAGCGCAAATGTTTTATCCCTTACAGACCAAATAAAGAAATTAGAGGAGGATCGCAATTCCCTGCAGTCTGCCAAAGCTGTACTGGAAGATGAATGCAAAACACTGAGGCAGAAGGTGGAGATTCTGAATGAGCTCTATCAACAGAAGGAGATGGCTCTGCAAAAGTAAGGTTTTCGTGGTTCATTGTTAACAATATTGTCATCTAACTAATTGTCTGTACTACTGTAGATAATCTTGTCTTTTTTAAAGACTGTTTATAGTTTTTTCTGTCTATAATTAGTATAGATTTGTCTTTCTTCCTTTCTACCTTGTTTCCCATAACTTGCAATTTTTTTTTTTCCATTTTAACTAATTGTCAGCAATTATTGCCTGTAATTTACTTGAAGCATAGTAGTTATTGGTACTAACAGTTGCTGTTCTGGAAGTGCTTCTTTTGACGATTCATACCCTTTCTGAGGCTCCACCACTTCACTTTTCTTTTGCTGTTGTTAGTTACGTCATTCTGATTTGTCTTGCATTTGTTCTACTAGTTTTTAATATAGCCTTTAAAAATCCTGAGTGATTTGTATGACATGATTTTAAATAGAATAAATACTTCAAAAGGAGTATTTAGTTACTGACAGTATTGTAAGTTTTGGACTTAATATAGTCAATATTCAGACTATACATATATAATATGTAATTGTGGCAAGGTTGTTGGGAGTTTTGAATATAGAAATGCTTGTTTCATCCTCGGAGCAACTTATGAGATAGGTACAATTATTATTTGTATATTAAGTATAGGAAGCTGAGGCTCAGAGAGACTAAGTAACTTACCCAGTATCACATCATAGTGAAGCAGGGCCTTGTACTAGGTTTTTCTGACTCTATAGCACATGCCCCTAACTTTTTAACTGCATGTGTTCTAAATGACAACCATATGGAAACCATAAAAAAAAAAAAAAAAACTGTTTCATGTGTACGTTTAGGTATTAATCTTTTGAAATATACATCTCCAATTTGGAGTTAGATATCTTTTGAAAGATATACTTTCATAGTTCAAGTTCTCTCCACCAAAAATACCTGAATCCTCTAAAATAGTTTATTGGTGGCAGTTGCTATTTGTGTTTGCTCCTATACTTCACTCTTTGGCATTTATAGCAGTCTATGAGCAGGCTTATTTTGCTAAGCAAATTTAATCTTTTTCATATGCTTAGGTTGCTATTGCCAGATGCCATTAAACATTGGAACCATACCACTAACTTTTTCTCTAATTCTTTGCTCACCAAGAAATTAGTTTAGATTTTCCAAGTTTTATTCAGGCCAGCTCTAAATACCTGACTTGCTTCAGATAAATATTTCCCATTTCATTATTTATTATTATTTTTTAAAAAGCACTTCTCTGGGGACTTCCCTGGTGGCTCAGTGGATAAGACTCCACACTCCCAGTGCAGGGGGCCTGGGTTCGATCCCTGGTCAGGGAACTAGATCCCACATGCATGCTGCAACTAAGAGTTCGCATGCCACAACTGAGGAGCCCGTGAGCCACAACTAAGGAGCCCGCCTGCCACAACTAAGACCCCACACAGCCAAATAAATAAATAAATAAATATTGGGGGGAAAAGGCACTTCTCTGCCACCAGTAGTCATCTGAATCACCTAAATGGCAATTGTCTTTCTTTATGATATAGTTAGTGTGGCACTATTTTATTCAACTCCTCCAGCATCCATTCAGTCACCATGTCAGGGCACAAATTGCATGCACTTCATTCCCCAAAGCCACTGTGTATGCTCAGGCCCAAGTCATCTTTTCTGCCAGCCCTTAACTAATCACCTGTCTCCAGTTTCTCTTTCTTATACCTCTTCTTCCAGGTGTACAGCTGCTAGAAGGAACTTTCTAAAATACAAGTCCTTGTATATCATCATGTGGTTTAAAATCTGTCGAGGAGGCCCCCCCATTCCCTTCAGGGTCAATTTCTGACTGTTTGGCAGGCACACAGGGCCCCTCAGCTGTCCTGAGCTGCCTCTCCAGGTGCATTTCCTGCAGCTCCTTCTGATGCTGCCTGACCTGCAGCCTGACCTGACCACAGTTCCTTCATGCCACTCTGAGCTTCTGTGTAGTTATGCGTGCTGCTTTTTCTGTAGTAAAAATGTCCTTTTACATTATTTCCACCTGGCAATCTCCTGCCTACTCAAATGTTTATGTTCCTTAAAATCTTTTCTAGAGTGAGTTGTGGCATAAATAAATAAATAGGTGAGTACTCATTTTTTCCTTATAATGTAATTCCTAAATGTATATTTAGGTTTAAATCTACGTATTGGTATTTGCTTTCTATCTGATGGCCTGTTCTATGTTCCTTTTTCTCTTTTTTCTGTCTTTTGGATTATTTGAATATTTTTAATAATTCTGTTTTTCCCCTGTGTAAGCTTGGTAGTTATTGGTTGCTTTACTTGTCTTCATATACTTACCCTAAAGACCACAGCATGTATCCTGGACTTACTCAGTCAATAGATTTACCTCTTTATGGGCTTTAACTCCCTCCTGAGTTAAGATGCTCCTGCATTTTAATTCTTTGTATACTTAAACTCCACAAGATATTTTCATTGTCTATTACAGTGCTTCCCGGCCAGTATTCACTTGATTTACACACATATTTATACAAGCATACCTGGTTTTATTGCGCTTTGCTTTATTGCACTTTGCAGATACTGCACTTCTTACACATTGAAGGTTCGTGGCAACCCTGTGTCAAGCAAGTCTTTCGGCACCATTTTTCCAACAGCATTTGCTCACTTTGTGTCTCTGTCACATTTTGGTAATTCTTGCAGTATTTCAGACTTTTTCATTATTATATTTGTTATGGTGATCTGTGATCAGTGATCTTTATTTAATGTTACTTTAAAGATTATGAAGGCTCAGATGATGGTTAGCATATTTCAGCAGTAAAGTATTTGATAGTTAAGGCTTGTATGTTGTTTTTCAGACAAAATGCTATTGCACACTTTATAATAGACTACAGTATAGTGTAAACATAACTTTTACATTCACTGGGAAACCAGAAAATTCCGAAACTCACTTTCTTTCCCTGCTTTACTGTGGTGGGTCTGGAACTGAACCTGCAGTATCTCTGAGGTCTGCCTGTAGTTCCTGTAGTTCTTTATCCTCTCCTACACCTTTGGTCTTCCATTTGGGATCACTTTCATTCTACTTGAAGAATGTCCTTTAGTGACAGATTTCATCAACTTTGTGTGAAAATGTCTTTATTTTGACTTCATTTTTTAAGGATATTCTGCTGGCTCTGGGATTTTTGCAGTTATTTAATTCCAGCACTTTAAAGATAACCAGTTAGTTTCTGGTTTTGAAGTTTCTTTAAGGAATCCAGTATCACTCTTGTTTTCCCTGTTCAGATGTCTCACCCCTGCCGTTGCTGCCTTTAAAAGTTCTCTTTTGGTGTTTCAGCAGTTTTATTGGGAGGTGCCTAGGTGTGGATGTCTTTGTTTTGTGTTTCTCTTCTCCTTCCCCTCCCCTTCCCTAACTGTTTTGCATTTATGCTGTTTGAGGTCATCAGCACCTCCTGAATTTTTGGGTCTCTCTCCATATGTTGATTCTGCCTCATTCTCTCTTCTTCCGAGATTCCATTTAAACCTTTTTTTAAGTAATTTCCCCTATGTCTGCTACATTCTTATCTATATTTGCTTCATTCTGGATTTTTTTTCTGACCTGTCTTCCAGTGTGCTAACATCTCACTTCAGTTATCAAATCTGCTACTAAAATCATTCATTGAGTTCTTAATTCCAGTTACTGTGTTTCAGTTTTGTAGTTTCTAATCCTTTGCTGAAATTTGTCATCTTGACACTTTTGCTTCCATGAATATATAAGGCACAGTTATTTTAAAGTCTGTGTGATAATTCCATTATGTGGATCCTCGATGGGTCATTCCTCTTGTCTTTTAGATTTTAATCACAGTGTCTTGTGGGGTGCCTAGACAGTTTTGATTGAGTGGCAAACATTGTAGAGGGAATTGGAGGCCTAGAATGGTGTTGTTTTCCTAGAGAAAAGATTTGAGTTTATTTCTAGCAGGTGGTCATTATTTTAATCCAGTCAGCAATAGAGGTCATTCAAAAATGGCTTAGTTCTGGACTTCCCTGGTGGCACAGTGGTTAAGAATCCGCCTGTCAATGCAGGGGACACGGGTTCGAGCCCTGGTCCGGGAGGATCCCACATGCTGCAGAGCAACTAAGCCTGTGCGCCACAACTACTGAGCCTGCACTCTAGAGCCCACGAGCCACAAGTGCTGAGCCCGCATGCCACAACTACTGAAACCAGCATGCCTAGAGCCTGTGCTCCGCAACAAGAGAAGCCACTGCAATGAGAAGCCTGCGCACCTCAACAAAGAGCAGCCCCCGGGCTTCCCTGGTGGTGCAGTGGTTGAGAGTCTGCCTGCCAATGCAGGGGACACAGGTTCGAGCCCTGGTCTGGAAAGATCCCACATGCCGCAGAGCGACTGGGCCCGTGAGCCACAACTACTGAGCCTGCGCGTCTGGAGCCTGTGCTCCGCAACAAGAGAAGCCGCGATAGTGAGAAGCCTGCGCACCGCGATGAAGAGTGGCCCCCGCTTGCCACAACTAGAGAAAGCCCTTGCACAGAAACAAAGACCCAACACAGCCATAAATAAATAAATAGATAGATAGATAGATAGCTAAATAAATAAATAGATAGATAGCAGCCCCCACTCGCCACAACTAGAGAAAGCCTGCACGCAGCAACAAAGACCCAATGCAGCCAAAAAAAAAAAAAAAAAGGTCTTAGTTCCTTCAAAGGACACTGCATTGCTCATTTGGTACTCCAAGTGCACAGCTCTTTCTAGCCTCAACCTAAAGCCCAGGGCTTTTACTAGGGTCCCTCTCACTGGTAGCCCTGAGCTCCATCATTTTCTGTGCAGCAAGGAATCTTTTGAAAACTCTGTTCAGTAGCCTCCTTATATCTCTACATTGTCTTAAGTGCATGGGTGAACCTAGGGGAAAAGTGGCTTCAGATGCCAGGCTTATTTGTATTTCTGAGATTCCTTTTTTTTTTTTTTTTTAACTAGATCTTGGCCTCATATATTAGCTTACTAGCTAATATATTAGCTCTCTGATGCCTTCAAGCATGTTCTTTATATTTTTGTCGAATGTTCTATTTGTTTTCAGTGTTCCCAGACTAACTCATTCATTCCTGGAAGCAAAATTCTCTCTGATCTTTTTTCAAGACCCAGTTTTCTCACATCTCTTCCTGAGTCAGGGATTGTTCTGTTGTTAGGTACATCGTTTACACATTAAACTGCGAACTCAGTGTGGGGATAGTACTTTGCCCATGTTTTTATCTTTAGCATCTTACTAGGTAAAGTATATTATAGCTATTCATAAGACATATGCTGAGTATTGAATGGACAATAACAAAAGAATATACAACCCTTTTTCTCTTTGATTACTAACTGTTTTTACTATAGCTCTTCTGATTATGCTTCTGTTTCATAGAAATTGTTTCAAGTTTCTTTTGAATCAGAACTATGGTCAAAGAAGTACAAGGGTAACAAGAAAATAGCATTTTAAAACCATGTTGCTACCATTGCAATCTCTGTTATAGTAGATTGATATCTTGAGCTCCAAGGTTAATCAGGTTAAAACCAGTTTCCCGTAGATGATACTCTGATTATGGGACAGCTTAGATTCTTTTTCTATCCAGTAGACATGGCCAATTCTAAGATCTTTCTCTTTCCTTTAATCATAATTCTATTGAAGTAGGCAGTAGGAGTCCCACATCTGAAGTGTGGAATTAATCTGTGGTTAATTGCACAATTAGAAGACGTTCTAAAAGGCTTTTTGGGGGCTAATTATCATGGTACCAGCCTTGGATTGAGAAATAGTCCTTCCAAGATTGAAGTAAGAGAAGTAATTACAGGTCTTTCCATGGCAGAAATAAGAGCAATAATTATCCCCTGCTCTATCCTAGTAAGTTTAATTGTGTTAGGTTGATCAGCCCTGGCTTTCCACATTGAAGTAAAATGAGCTTTCATTGTCTCAAACACAGGAAACTTGCCCATGGGGCACAGAGTGTTTTTTCCATTTGTTTGTTTCATTTACTAGTGAGTAGAGAATTATGAGGAGAAGTTTAAAAATGCAGGTGATTTGCCAACAGGCCAGAGTTTGATTTTTATCCCTAAGTGGCAGGTTTGAATTCCTTCCTATGACTTGTTTGTATGTGTGTTTTAGAGAGGATGGGAAGTAACAAGGAGGCATTCAGACAGACGGCTGGGAAAGCAAGAGAAACACTTTCATTTGACAACTGATTTTATCTTAGGAAATTGAGTCAAGAAGAGTATGAGCGGCAAGAAAGAGAGCAGCGGCTGTCAGCTGCAGATGAACAGGCGGTTTTGGCGGCAGAGGAAGTGAAAACGTACAAGTGAGTTCAGCTTCTAAGGAGGGTGTCAGTGGCTGATGAAACTACTGTTGGCTTTTTAAAAAAAAAAATGTTTTACACTGTGTAGAACAAAATGGCACCAGAAGCAGAAATAAGTGGTCAAAACATTTAATTAACATGAGAAAAAATAAATTTTAAGCTAACAAAGGAAAAATTGTTAAATTAACAAAAATTTCCTTACACCCAATACTGACAAGACTGTAAGGGAAATTGGTTCATGCCAACAGTTCTGAGTGGTTTTATATATCGGAGAAATTCTTTTTGGAAGGCAGTTTGCTGTATGATGTATTTAAAAACCATTAAAATGATCATGCCGGGGCTTCCCTGGTGGCGCAGTGGTTAAGAATCCACCTGCTAATGCAGGGGACATAGGTTCGAGCCCTGGTCCGGGAAGATCCCACGTGCCACGTAGCAGCTAAGCCCGTGTGCCACAACTACTGAGCCTGCGCTCTAGAACCCGCGTGCAGCAACTACTGAGCCCACATACCACAACTACTGAAGCCCACACGCCTAGAGCCCGTGCTCCGCAACAAGAGAAGCCACTGCAATGAGAAGCCCTTGTACCGCAACAAAGAGTAGCCAGCCCCCACTCGCTGCAACTAGAGAAAGCCCGCACGCAGCAAAGACCCAGTGCAGCCAAAAATATAATTAATTAATTAATTAATTTTTAAAAAATGATCGTGCCATTTGATAGACCCAGTAATCATAGCTCTGGGAAATTTTCTGTGGATATAATTAAAGGAAGAAAAAGCTTTTTGGAGAAAAATATTTATAGCAGGATTGTTTGAGAACATATTGAACAGTTAAGGAAATTATAAGGTATCAGTTCAGAATCTCCAGCTATTAAATAATAAGAAAGGAAATTATGCAGTATTAGTTTTGATCACAGTGTACTCTTATTACAGCCATGTAGAATGTGTTTTTATACATATGGATGAAGTCTGAAAGGGTACAGCTGTAGCTGTTAGAGTAAAGGGAACATGGCGAGATTGTTTAAAATATTGTTCAGTTGTGCTCTAAATGATCAAAGCAAGTTTAATTCTTAGGCGGAGAATTGAAGAAATGGAGGAAGAATTACAGAAGACAGAGCGCTCATTTAAAAACCAGGTAATAATTATACTGCCCTACAGCAGCAGACTTCTTTGCTTTCTAATACATATTATTATAATGAATCTCTGAACATATTTTTTGATGTGTTATCTTTTTCAGATCGCTACTCATGAGAAGAAAGCTCACGATAACTGGGTAAGATTTTTTTTTTTCTTTTCTTTATTTTGTGTGTTGTCTACCACAGCTTATTTTGGATATTTTTTTTCTCCAATAGCTCAAAGCTCGTGCTGCAGAAAGAGCTATAGCTGAAGAGAAGAGAGAAGCTGCCAACTTGAGACACAAGTATGTGATTTTAAAACATATCTTCAGTGTGTTTTAGAGTCTCTAAAGGCTGTGCTGTGTGGTATCCAATAAGGAATTAATTTTCTATTTCATATTTAAATCCATTCTTTCTCTATATTCAAGATTACTGGAACTAACCCAAAAGATGGCAATGCTGCAAGAAGAACCTGTGATTATAAAACCAATGCCAGGAAGACCCAACACACAAAACCTTCCACGGAGAGGTAGGGAGCACTTTTAAAGGGCTGCAATCTATTTTTTGGTGAAAAATGTGTTTAAATTACTTTTTATTTCTGAATATGTGTGTAATATTTATGATGCCCTAGAAATTATCCCAAGAACTTAGAAAAAAAAGGTTCACTTAAAGTGGTAATTATTGCCTGTTGTCTTCAGGTCCCCTGAGCCAGAATGGCTCTTTTGGCCCATCTCCTGTGAGTGGTGGAGAATGCTCCCCGCCGCTGACAGCAGACCCACCCGCAAGACCTCTGTCTGCTACGCTTAACCGAAGAGAGGTGCCTCGGAGTGAATTTGGTGAGCATTGACGTGTTACCTTGCAGTAAACTGTTTCAAGAGTTTTTTCCTTCTTTGAGAATTCTAATGCAAGCAGCGGTTGAGAATTTGGGTCTGTCCAATATAAAGAAGGAAATTTCTTAATTTTGTCTTGGTGGATAAATAGTCTACTTTAGATTTGCTTTAGAACAAAAAGCATTTATTTATTATTATAACAATACTATTTGTCATGTATAAGTATATATGTAAAACAAATATGTAAATATCATTTATTCTTATTGTTGTTTGTTTCTTTTCAGATTTTTGCTGTGAAGTATAGGCCTTTATCTTTAAACTTCTGTTGAGTTCCTCTCTTGAATAATATAAAAGTAGCCTTAAAACTATATAATTTATGCAGTGTACATCTATTTCTCATTAATGTGAAATGCTATAAGTCTGTTTCTAATCATAAATATGTCTATAATACTTGGTAAGATATGGAAGTCAGATTACATATAGACTGAAAAAACAGCATATACAATTGCCTGTAGCTTGAAGTACCTGAGCGGTGCTATTAACGTGCAGGTCTTTCAAATCCAAGATAGTTCTTACTTTAATTCTTTAAGTTTGTGCATAAATTGTTAGTGATTTCTCCTCATACGTATTGGGAGACCCATTTTAAATTTTGCGTTCTGGGTAGAACTGAAATCTGACCTGTCCACAATTGGTTTATTCTGAAAAATTCATGCAAGGGCTGTTGTTTCTCTCTCAGGGGTCAGTGGGTGGGCCTCTACCTCGTCCTCGATGGTCATCTGAGGCATCTGGGAAACCCTCTGCCTCTGGTAAGGGACCTAAGTGTGTTCAAAGAGTCTCAAATTGTAGAGGAGGTGGGTAGAGGACTTGGTATTCTTCTTCAGAGAGTATACAGGTCAGAATAAGTCTAAATCAGTTCTCTGGCCTCCCACAGATCCAGAATCTGGTGCAGCTCCCATGATGAACAGTAGCTCAAGAAGCTCTTCCCCCTCTAAGGTGATGGATGAGGGCAAGGTAAATTCTGCAGTCATTTTGAATTGTAATTAGGTATTTCAGGAAACATCTAACTTTTTCTACAACGCCCTCTCTTTGCCTCGTCCATCTCCCTTTTGTGTGTTCTGTTATGTCTGTACCATCTCATTTACTTTTTGAAAAAGTAAACTGTTCTCCAAGAGCCTGAAGGCCCTTCAGTTCCCAGCATTACGTCTTTGGCTGAGCATCCAGTAGCACTAAGTACTTGTAGGTTGAACTGGGCTTTTTACTTGGTGTATTTCTGGAAAGGATCAGAGGAGCATGACACTCATCTGCTTTGCTTTAAGTTGCATGGCAATACTGACCTTACTGTTGACTTGGAAGTGTTGCTGGGTTGCTGAAGTCTGGTTGGTTGTTTGGTTGGTTGGTTGGTTTTTACTCCTTTTTCCTGTTTTGGTTAGGTGATTAATCTCTTTAGAGCATCTGTTGTAATTAACCTTAAAATGTGAAAAGTCATCACTTCAATTCTGTATTGTGTGCTTCGGTGTTGAGTGCTCTAAGGCAAGTCAGTTCATCGTATATTGTGTAAGTTCATCATTATTACGTACTTGCTTGGAAGTGTGCTATTTAAGAATATCTCCAGTGGTATACCAGGCAAGCCCTATTTTGAATAATCTGAAATTACAGATTAGTAACAGAGGATGTTTGCTATAAGTGAAGTACTGAATAGTGGAAATCTTTAATTACCTGTTGTGCCAGTTCCCAGCAGTAGCCTTGAATTATGTTCACATAAGTGTATTCTCTTGTAACTTGTGTAGCTGCGACAGCTGCTAAGTCCTCTGATCGTACCTCACAGTGCTTTACTGTGTTGACGTCGAGATACGTATTTTCATTATTGAGAATTTCCAACCCAGCTTCCGCAGGGAAGGATGGGTCAGCAGCTCATAATGTGAAGGACAGTGTTACCGGTGAATGGAGGGAGATGCTGGAGCTGCGCCTGCTGAACGTGTATATATAACGTTAGCTCTGTTGGGAAATACCTGTGAGTTCCAGTGCAGGACTCCAGGAATACACATCGCTTGAGAGCTCTTTGTGTCCCAGGGCAGCCTGGCTAAGACCCAAGACCCCTTTGAAGTAGCGGACTGACTTCACAGAGAGTAGAGCCTCCTCTGATAGCGGGGGCAGAGGAGGAAGAGCACTGGCTTGGAGTCAGGCTGATAGTGGATTCCAGCCCAGCCTCTTACGTGCTGTGTGACCTTCGGCAAGTTACCTAATACTCTCTGTGCCTCTGTTCCCTCATGTTTAAAGCAAGGTGAGATCTTACAACACATGAAAGGAGATTGAAGGTACTCTGAATATTAGCTCTTCTTACGTGTGTAGAAAATGGATTTTTCATTCCCTTTTCTTTCCACTCTTAATATGGAAAAATGAGCTATTGTGGTGACGGGAGGGAGGGGCTGCCTAGAAGCAGTTTACGGTGTGTATGGGTATGATTGTTAGTTCTTAGTTGGGAATCACCTCTGTTAATATCCTTTGACAGTCCTCTTGCATCCTCTTCTGTTTGCCTATACAAGCAATAATATGATTATGGTGGAAGTGTTCACTCTTCTGACATTCTTTGAACCCTCCCGAGCTGTCAGTGGGACAGATAGGAGGGGTAGAGTTTCATTGCTGTAGTTCGCTCTTTGGACAGGTGCCTGACATCTGCTTCATTGGGTTTTAGCTTTTACTGGTGTTGGTGCTTTTATCTGTCATATCCAAGTATTTCAGAACTTTCATTACTTCTCCTTTGCAGGTTAATATGGCTGCAAAAGGGCCCCCTCCTTTTCCAGGGGCACCCCTCATGAGCTCCCCCGTGGGAGGCCCTCTACTACCACCCATTCGATACGGACCACCTCCTCAACTCTGCGGGCCTTTTGGGCCTCGGCCACTTCCTCCACCCTTTGGTATGATGATTGAATGGTAGTAATGGACTTGTGAAGTGTATTCATCTTTTCACTCTAATCCTAGATAAAATTTTAACAGTTGCTACGCAGGGCTGTGCAATGAAAGGGTAAAGCTGGCTGAGTACATTTGAATTTTTCTGCCAGTTTCTCAGGACACATGGGGTGCTGCATAATCTCCCTATACTGAGATGGGCAGTAGGTATCTCTTGTAGACAAGGGAAAATGGGCTGTTCATAGAAAGTCAGAAATATTATTTCTGCCTATGTTTCTTGAACATCTCTGGCTACATACTAGGCTCTGTTATGGATGGAATTAACTCTCCTAACTCCAAGAGCTTAAGGCGTCCTGTAGGACACATACATACATTATATGCAACATAAAACTTGTAATCACCATAATGGAAGTATAAGCAACGGGTCACAGAGTATAAAAGAAGGAAAGATTAATCCATCACTCCCTACCTTGGGAATAAACAGGAAGGAAATGTTAAAGAGAAGGTAGAATCTAATAGCTACTAGGTAGAATGTTGCTGAATTTAATTAGGTGGAGCTGGAAGGCCTTTCCCAGCAGGGCAGACACCTTGATTTTGATGGCATATGTAGGTCCATGCTGCCTACTGCATGAGTTTTTAATTGTTACAGTAACAATGGAATTTCCCTTATCAAAATTTACTAACAGTGAAGCCCTTATTTCATAATCTATCGTCTTAGTATGATATATAGTACTTCTAAGTACAAATCAAGCTCTTGTGAGATAAAGACAGCAGAATTGTGTTGTCGAAAAAAACCACAAGCTAGGTAGAGCCACGTTTAAATCCAGCCTATGTTGCTTCATGGCTGGCTGGCTACAGGCATGTAACTTAAACTTGCTGAGCCTCAGTTTGCCCCATCTATAAAGTGGGGATGCCACCACCTGACTTCCAGGGGTATGAAGAATTAACGATTAACATACATGGAATCATCTAAATTTAGATATGTTCATATGTAGTTACGTGACTGAATTTTAATTTTTCCAGGTCCTGGTTTGCGTCCACCACTTGGCTTAAGAGAATATGCACCAGGCGTTCCACCAGGAAAACGGGACCTGCCTCTTGACCCTCGAGAATTCTTACCAGGACACGCACCTTTTAGACCTTTAGGCTCTCTTGGCCCAAGAGAGTACTTTATCCCTGGTACCCGATTACCACCCCCAACCCATGGCCCCCAGGATTATCCACCTTCCTCTGCTGCAAGAGACTCACCGGCTTCCGGCTCCAGAGGTGAGCCCCCGCCTGCCTCTCAGAGCACTAGCCAGGGCTGTTCGCAGGCTTTCACACAGAGCCCGTAACTGACCTCGGACTTCTAGTCTGAGAGAAAGTGGACTGTGCGCTGTTCATGACGGTAGAGGATTTTCACTGGCTTCAGAATCCAAAAGTTGATTTTAAAAGGTTTGTTTTTAGAACTAAGCTGCCTTGGCAGTGTGCATTTTTGAGCCAAACAGTTAAAAAATATCATTTCCCCCTCCCAAAATAAAAATCACCTTGTAAGCTAGAGCCTCCTTACAACTTTGAAATGTGCAATAAAGAATACCTGTGTTTTAGTTAATGTAGCATATGTAACTGCTAAATGATTTAGAATGTCGTGAAAAATATGAAC
The DNA here is from genome assembly GCF_965194825.1 of Balaenoptera physalus. Lineage (NCBI taxonomy): Eukaryota > Metazoa > Chordata > Mammalia > Artiodactyla > Balaenopteridae > Balaenoptera > Balaenoptera physalus. Next base: position 21,888,727 of record NC_138882.1, read on the forward strand.
ATTTCCTGTGGAAATGCTATAAGAACATGTATTTCCATTTATTATCCTATTTTTAGTGTACACCAGTTGAATACAGAGCAACAGTATTTATAAGCTTGATTTTTAAAAAATATCTGGTCGCAAAGACTGTTACGCTAAAAATGTTTACTAAAAGATTACTAAACTTTTATCTCCCCTCTTGCTGAAGTTCTTTGTAGTAATAGTTCATAAAAATTTGGTTATTAATATTTCCCAAGTGTCTGTTGACTCATTGTTTTCTCATGAGACTTGTACCATTTTGGAAACATGTAAACTCAAGCTCCCAGAACTGAAGATGGTGACCTGGCAGCACACTTCCCTGGCTCACCGCTCATGAGTTCAACCTCAAAGTCACCGGGAAGCACCACAACTGCTATGTTTTCCTTCTACTTCAAAGAAGTCAGTGGGCCAATTTGGACAGCATTCACGTGCTTTCTTGTGGCTCTGCCTGGTTGAGAATGGTTTTCTGAGTATGAGTTTACATGTAGCAAGAGTTGTCTGACCTGATGTTCTGTTGCTTTTACCGTTCTTGCATTAAGGGTGCATAACAGAAAAATGAAAATGATGTGTCATGACCATAAAAGTAAGAAAATTTCTTTCAAAAAATGTAGAGTCTGTTATTTCTCCTATACCTTGCCACTGACTTTCAAGGAATATGGCAAAAAAGGGCAAAGAGTAGGTAATACTATGAGAAAGAATGATTTAGGATTGTGAGGCTTGTAACATGCCCTAGGTCAGCAACCATGGGCTGAACTCAGTTCTCTTTGTTGATTGATCCTACTCCGAAATTCATATTTGAATACTGGCACTTATATTTAAAAATCAGTAAATCTGAGAATCTAGGATTGCATCATACTTGCTATACCCATTACTGCACCAGGTCTTTTAAACAATGTTTCTAAGAACTAACTAACTCACCAGACACTTTATAGTAACTTTGTAGCACATTTCAAGAAGTTTAAGATTTCAATTAAATCAGAATTATAAAAGGTTGATATTGTTGTTCACAGCTAGATCATACTCTTGCATTCTCTGAAGTTCTGTGATGTAATGATACTACTGAAATCTGCACCGCGACTTGTCACCTTTAGGATATTTAATCCTCTAAGAATACCTTATAAAATAAAGCAAATGCTTCACTGTGAAACAAAACTTTTTCTTTATACTAAACTAGAAGATGCCACTTTAGAAAGATATGGACCGTTGAAAGAAGACAACTCTTCCAAAATTCATAACGAATACATAAGGAGTTTTTCAGGAAAAGAGAATTCCATCTCTGTGTCCTGTTTATTATCAAGAATAGAAGAAATTTAAGAGGAAAACTCCATAGTTAACAGCATAGGGTATTTTTAACCATGTAAAATAAAAAGATTAAGTCACAAATACAGCTTTTGAGTATATCAGTCTCTTCAGGACGTGAAATAATGGTGAAGTTAAGATAATTTCAAAATTTAAATAGTATTTAAATATAGATTACACCAGTTAGGAAGATAATATAGTAGCAAAGGTAAATTAAATCTATTTCAACATCAAATCCTGGAGTCTTTTTCTTTTTTTTAACCTCTAAAGCCTTTTTGGTGTTTATTCTCTGTTTCATATTGAGAAGTCAGTCAGTTGTAGAGAACTTCCACCTGTGGCTTAGCCGAGTGGCCCCAGACTTGCCGTCCCTGCCGCCCCTCTCAGAGCCCTGTGTCTGCACCCCTTCGGCAGCCCAGCCCAGGCAAGCCGCCAATTTGGAGAGGGTGTGGGGGGCATCACCCTCAGTCCCATCAGCCCCGACTCGCTTGAAAATTACACCTGTTTCAGAAGTCATCTCCAGCTAACTGACTGTCTTTCTGGGCTTGGTTGCTAAAATCATCTGAGTTACGGAGCAGCAGCGTTTCAGCCTGGAAGTCTGCTACAGTTGTGGTTACTGTTCAGTGGCTGAGCTTTTCATCGAAAAGTAAATAATTTGTGGGATGTGGAGTATTCTGTGTCTACTGCTTCAAGACAGTCGCTCGTTTTGTTATTTCATTCAGGTCTGAATTACAAAGCTAAGCTAATCACGCGGTGTTCGATTTAAGCTTCTTTAACACTGATGAAAGGCATTTGGAGTTCATCTACACCATACTTTTGTGAATGACAGCAGATGTGACATAAACTATCACCTTGATATACATGTCTTATGGTCTATGAGAAAAGAGAAAGAACAATGTGTCAGTTTTGCTACATTTTAATGGTAGGTTTTTTAAGGGATTATTTTTAGGTCTTGTCAGCAACATCAAACAAAAGGTACTGAGTACTCCACAGGGTACAGAGCGCTGCCAAGCACCTTAGAAAATGTACGTGACATGGAGAACATGTGGTTCTTGCCCCCTGAGGAGCTTACAGTCTGGGGGCCGGGGCTGGGGGGGGGGGGCACGGGGCTGACAAGTCACAGTCTAAGAGTTGAGTGAACAACAAAGTAATTTATTAAGGCAAATTCCTCATCCCCTCAAGCTACTGTGGATGGAATCATCTGGAATTAAACTAATCAAGAGGGAGGCAAGACTAAATTGGGTTGAGAATTCTTCAGGCTCATATAGTTTTTTAACATCCATCATAGTAAACAGAACTGACCTAACAGACAACTGAAAGTGGAGACTAGATCTCTTGAAGTGCAAGGGCTAGAACTTAATTGTGGTTACTTATTTGAAAAAGCAAACATACTGAATGGTATTGACTAGGCTTATTACACGAGTTTAAAAATAGGCCAAGTACTGGCACTGCGTTCCCCTCATGCTAGCATTGGTCATTTAAAAGTGAACATTAAATATGTGGGCTCCACATCTAACCCACAGAATGCCCACCCCAAATCTTAAATGTTCTGTGTATCAAATATCCACCTCGTGTGTACTATGAAAGTTTTATTTATGCCCCATTATTAAGTCAAAAGAATGTAAATAGTCAAATTATAAAAAGCTAATGACCTGCATATTTCCATATGGATGAATGTCAGTATATCTACATAGGAAATAAATGGCAATCCTATCTACCTATATAAAAAAAAAAATAGAATATCTCCAGATTTGCATACTCAGCACTATAAGAAGAGGTATGCAGGTTCTAAGGTTTCACAATCAGTTGTCAGAGAAACAGCAGTTACTCCTGCGGTATCTTGTTAGCATCTGACTCAAATTATTTTTAGATTACACGATTTAGAAGACATTATAAACCCACCAAGAATTTGTTATTATTCTGAGATGGTTCCGTCACTAACCCCAGAATCACTATCAGAAAGAGTAACGATGTGATGTAGAAAAAAGCTAATCAACATGACTAAAAACATGCTCACTTTCAGAAAAACGATCCGGTCATCTGGAAAAATCACAGCTACCACCTGCGAACACACCCATATGGGATACTGATTAGGCCAAGCCAAGGCACACTGTTTCTAAGCAGGAGAACCATGAGATCAGGGCGAATCAAGGCCGTCTCCGAGAAGCAGCCTGTAAATTTCCAGACTGACCTTGGGCAGCATAATTGGTCCAATTCCTCTCAAAGCAGTTTCATACTATCCTACCCACATCAACCCAAAGTCTGACATTAACTCGAAAAACCAAAGAGCATATTGGCGCAGAAGTGGACAGGTGTGTAAACTCTAGCACACTCTTATTGCTGTATTAAGTGTGAAGGTGAGCACATTCCACCCACAACAGTGTCGTTCCAGGAAGCAGGGCAGGAGTAGTGGCAAATTAGAAAAGAGGCTATTCATTGCACAATTAATAGAAAAGTGAAAACGTTTCAAGATCTACAATAAGCCTGTATCCAAAGGAGTCTTTTACATCAGTGACGTGCTGGACTTTGAATTCTGTGCTACAGCTTTGTAATGGACTCACTCTGGCCTGCTGGCCTGGGTACGACTTGCTTCCTGCCTGTTGAAGGGCGAATGTGCTACACAGAGCTAGGATGGTTTCTACTGAGTGGTAAGATTCACAGAAGTTCCAGGGTATTCATGTCAGGATCATTCCTTGTGCAAAGTTTGATGCAGATGAAGATAAAGTGGTTTCTTGGTCAATAATTGCAATTTCTTTCTTTTAAAGTCAGTGGGTTTCTTGTATCTGTAACCACAATAGAAAAACCATTGATAACTGATCTATTCCCAGGTTACATATTAAGAAGAGAGAGTAGTCACCGTTAAATTAGTACTAATTTTGTATGTGCATCACTTACAGCTCTATTACGATTGGCCCAGGTTTAATTTCATCCATCTCCATGAAAGCAAAACACTTGGTGCTGGTAAACCTTTTTTTAGGCTTGTAGTGTTTGAATTCAAAGAAAATAGCTGCACCTAAGGAATTAAAGCAAAGCAGATTAGCCACAGACAGCACATTTCTAGTGTCAATAAATTTTCTTTGATCACCAGAAGCCTATGAACAAGCAACAATTGTCATAATTTTACAAAGTAACCTCTGTCAAACAATCTCTCTGATGATACGACTGACTATGGTTGTCACCCCAAAACTCGTCTGTACCTGAATGGAGGGACATGTCTCCGTATCATCGTATTCTACAGAGTAGAGCAAAACTTCTTGAGCCAGAATGACTCAGGAATGTAAATAAGTTCATCCACAGGTAGAATTATAAAATATTAAGAACAGAAAATACTAAATACTACCAAAAAAACCCACAGAAGATACTTGTTAAGTATTAACATTACTCATAGAAACGCATTAAGTAGAAAAGGCATGTAAAAGAGTTCATCAAAAAATCCAAACTTAGTTTCTCGAAACAAAAACTCAAAAACTCAAAAATTCAGTTTTTGGAAGTTTGAAGTTTGCAGTCTGAACAACAGCTGGTTCAGTTTTTAAATGTTAACTGCTTCCTAATACCTCTCTCAGTGTCCAAAGCCCTGTTTTGTTTTTCCTGGAATGACATGTGCTTGTGTGAAGACAGCGCTAAGCAAGACGAGGGCTTAGAGAGCACGCCCATCCCACCCCTCCCCCAGTGAACAAGTGGTGATGAAACATGTAGATAGTTTCCTCTCCCCAAAGCCCAACAGATAAGCTCTCTCCACCTCCCCACAGAGAAAAGCTAAAAACAGAATAATAAGTCGCCTCATCTGTGTAGCCAAGAACAATTAATTTCTAAAGAAGGCAAGGAAAGAGACAGAAGGACGTCAGGGTCTCCCTGTTAACTGGCTCCTTGTTAACACAGGCTTAATCAGAGCGGTGCTGGATCTTGCTTTGCTTTTAAAGACAGTTAACATACATCTAATACTTTCACTGATGACAAAACTCACAAGTGACCAGAAGTTTAACAATGTTCAGAAATGTGTGCGCAGCCCTGGCACCTGGGTCCAGATGGAGCGCTTCACATGTCAAGGAAGGAAAGAAAAGCCAATCACTTAGGAGACAAAGGGATGTGGGTGAGGGAGAGATGGGTGTCTTTATTTATTTATTTGCCGAGCCGCGTGGCTTGTGGGATCTTAGTTCCCCGACCAGGGATTGAATCCGGACCCCAGCAATGAAAGTACCAAGTCTTAACCACTGGACCGCCAGGGAATTCCAGAGATGGGCATATTTAGCAGCTGCTACCAACACACACGAAAGGATTACAATTGTTAGGTTACCGGTGACCTCGGTCCCCAGGTGTATGACCCTGCCATGTCCACAAAAGAGTAGCTTCTCTTCTCCCTTCCACGGCAATAACAGAGGCATTTTATTATTTAAAAACCTCAAAGATCTTTAAGATAGCAGATCACATTTCTTAGTCTCTTCAGCTATGGAACCCATCTCCTTGTCATCGTGATTGTGTCTGAGGTCTGAATAAATGTGAAAATAAAGTCACATTTGAAAACAGCATTAAGGTCCAAATATGATACCATCATTTTAAGGAAGTTAAAAAAATTTTATTATTCATCTGCATCATCTGTAGATAATATATTTCCTGCATTGCTGGTATGCACAGCTCTATACTTCATGGCATTTATAAGAAAGGACAAAATGTAAAATGAGAATAGCCTAGGAAGATTAACTGAAATGCTTATAAACATAAAGTATACTCATTAGCATTAGTCTCAGTTAAAATGACAGTCATTGTACATAATAGATTCAAAGCTGGAGAATAAAGAATCAAATTCTGAATATAGTTCTACTTTTAGCATCACAAACCTTTGGTTAATTTTTCAACATGCTTCTGGAGCTCAATGTCCACATTAAAATGAACATACGTATCTTCTTTTCTTGAAGCCACGGGAGTATCTTGCACAGGAGTTAAATCTATGCCATTCAGATCTAGAGAGGAAAAAAAAGTTTCTGCTTCGAGCCTTCAAATACAAAGACTTAAAAACTGCAAAGGAACTGCAAAGGGCTGTGTTTTCTGAAGAGGCAAAAGCTGAGAGGAGATTCTGAGGCCAATAAAGACCCGTGTCTGGGGTGAGCAGGTACCTGAAGGCGGCTGGTTTGCAAGGTCATGTGGAGGGCACGGCGTAGAGAGGGTGGGAGACCCCCATGGATAGGAGGAGGAAGCCTCCTTACACATCACAAAATTGGATCCTTACTAGTTAAGAGGTGTCTTCTGAGGACACGGGCCAGTATATTTTTGTGAGTTACATTTGGGGATGTAATATACCCCAATAGTGCTCCTACCACTATTTCCCAACCTTGCTCGGGTGCATGACGTGGAAAGGCCGATAAATCTAACATTATCAGAATTCCCCTGCTGTATTCAAGTCAGAGGACCAAACAATGGACACGACAGCTGCCAAGGAAACTTTTCCATGAATGAACACTTCTTACATATATTACTTAAATTCTGGTTCTACTTGCTATAACATCAGCTGATTTACAATAACCAGATGGCACACTGCGTATGGTATACTGCTGTAATTTCTGGAGCCAGGAATCATCCAGTTTAATCTAATTCAACACAGACTCATTTAATGACTACTCAGTGTTCATGTATTATTCAACAGACCCATCTTAGGGACCTTAAAGCAAGAGAGTACGTTTCGTTTGATTACTTCAGTTCCTAAAGTTATTTAAATAAAACATGTTTCAGTTCAACCATATGCAAAGGTAACATAATATCTACATTTCATTACATTTTTTTGTATTTTACAGTGTTTGTTCCTGAATGAGAATGTAGTTTTGTGAATGGCCTGTCAAACACTGTAGGGTATAAATACCTCCCAGTAGACCATGGATTTGAGAACCAGTAACATCAGAAGTTAAAGTGTCACAGGGTTAGCGCTATGGCTCATGGTCTCTCCATGTTAAAATTCTTGTCTGGGGCCAAAATCCTTTTTCTTTTATTCGGTACTAATGAACCCATGGGTCTGAATATTTCTATGATCGGTAAAAGTTCCCTCCATTTAATTTCAGTCCATACCTGTTTGATTTGTCTCGAACTGCAGGTTTATTAACTGTAGACTGGATTAACTGTGCAGTTATTTCTGAATAATAGTATGACAACTTCATCGTCAATCACCCAATAATTATTTTTAAAAGACTGTTGAGCACTTTACAAATAAAGTGCTGTATAAAATGCTTGGCAACAAGAAAACAATTCAATCACTGTGGCTTCCCTCTTAAACCAATGACCAAAAAAGTTGTTTTCAAGGAAAAAAATGGTTTGCCATTGGATAGAAAAAAACAAACCCTAAGAGTAATCATGCTTAATAATGACGGTAACATAGTTAAGGATAGGAAATAATACATCATCGTCTAATGTCCCGCGGGATTATGTTCAGGGCGTGGGTGTTTATGGATGCGTCCTATTTCCCTGTCTCCACTCATGGTTAATTGAAGGCCCGATTCTCATCCACCTCTGCACAGCTGTCCTACGTACAAACCTCTCTTGGACAGGAACGAGAGGACCTGAAGTGGAGGCGTGGGAAAACAGGAGAACACTGGGCTTTGCAAAGAAAACCACACACCCTTGGAAGGTGGGGGACATTTTTTTAACCTGTTTTCTGAAGGATGCATCTGCTGTCAAAGACAGTGTGTCTGTCTAGTCAGCACCCTTGACGGAATTTTAAGAATAAAAAGATATACACAAAGAAAAAGCCAAAAGCAAATAAGAGAGTAAGTTATGGATAGGAAAGGATTTTTAGTAAATCTCTCAGAAATGTTTGGTGAAGGAATGATGACCACCTCTTCCCAGGGATTTTGCCTCACTGTAAAATCAACTAAAATAAGTTGTCACAGATATAAAACATCCCCTCCCTCTCCCCACCAAAAAAGTTCCAAATGAGAAGCGACATTATAAAATTCCCCAGAGGGAAGACAGATATACATAGTTATTTACCTTTTACACTAACTGTGATATAGGGATCAATGCATTGCCCAGCATCTTTCAGGCCAATTTTCTCAATTCTGATAGTGAGTAATGTCATTCCTGGTTCTGATGGCAACCTTGGTAATAAAGTACCTGGCAACGGAGAAAGAGCAATAAAAACGAGCTCTACCAATAATTTCAAAGTAAATATTTTAACAACATAGAGAAGATATAACTTTGCTCTTAACTGGCTTAGTAACTAGCCAGGCATTATTTTGGTTTCCAAAACTTCCAGACACTTGATGTTATTCTTCTCAAATGCTTAATTAGACACAAGATACATCTACACTTCCATACTTCATATTCAACAGTAAAGCATAAATTACTAACTCAAGTTTGTTAAAATTCCAATCCAGGAAGCCCAATTACAAATTACCACGTAATTAAGAATGTACATAATATATATGCTTCACATTTACTCCTATATAATATACTCCATATCTCAACATGAAGTGGTAGAACAAGAACACAAAAAGCTTTATAAACATTTGTTACGTATTTCTAAAGTTTGAAAAACTTAATAACAGAATCAATCAATAAATCTTTCAGCTACTATTAATCTTTCAAGAAATAATGTATAACTTACTATTTATATATTTAACTGAATAACTTTACAGTGTAATTTCCCACTCCTTTCTTCATCCTATTCTGTATGATCTATCCTCTCAGAAATCAGCCCTACTGAGAATGCCACATAAAACCACAAGAGTAATTGTATGTTTGAAATCTTTTCCATAGATCAATTAAATTTTTTAAAACTGAAAACCACCCAGAACCACGCAAGAGCATTCCCCACCAAGAAAATGACGTGAAGAAAGAAATCGACTGTACAGTTTGTTCATTTATTTCAAATAATCGATGAACAGATGCAAACAAAAGTTGATTCTAATTTAATATGTATATAGTACCACAAACTACAGAATCTAACATTTATAAAGGACTTTGGTTGACACTCTTCAAGTTTCTATCCAACAATGTGTTATTCTACTTTTAATGAGGAAGTATTTGAAGTACATGAATCAATCAACTTACCATGTTCAAAATATATTATTAATACATTTAACTGACTGCAAATGTGCTTGAGGGAATTTTAAGGGGCAATGAAAATGTTCTCAAATTGGATCACACTGATAGATGCACAACACTATAGATTTATCAAAAGTCATTGAATTGTACACTTAGAATGAGTGAATTTTATGACATGAAAATTACTATAGAAATCCAAGAGTCTTAACTGGTGATACCTGTTAAAAAAATTTTTTGACTAATGACAAGGTAGAAGTATAAAAAGCAGAAAAACCAAAATGGGACATTCAAAGCAGTATTTAATACTGTTTCAAAATTAACATTACTTTTTCACATGAAATATTTTGCCATATTTCAACACATTTTCAATTTTCACAAGTTTTCTTACATTAAAGATAAAAGGTCTTTACTGCACCCACTGTCTATTCTTTAAAAAAATTTTGAATTGTGAATCTAACACATATTCAGAAAAGCAAATAAAACGAGTGTACAGCTTAATGAAATGTCGGAAAGCAAGCATCCACGTAACCACCACCGAGGTCAAAAAATAAAGCATGACCTCAGGAGTTCCCTTCTATCCCCACCCAATGCTCTTCTGAATTCCTCCTCACTACCCTGGCTTTTAAAATCACTACTAAAAAGCATCCCTGTATAATTATGTTTTGCCTGCTTTTGAACTTTAGATTTATCCAACTGTTGTCAGTTGCTGTAATTTGTTCATTTTTATGATTGTCCAGAATTAGTATAGTGTAGAGGTTGTACAAATATACCAGTTTTTGTATCCATTCTTCTGTTGACAGGCATTTGAGTTGCTTCAAGTTTCTGGAAATTGTTAATGCTGCTGGAAACATTCTTGGGTACATGCTCTGCTCCACCTAAGCACACATTTCCGAAGGGAGGACTTACTGAGTCACATGGTGTATCACCTTCATGTTTGCTATGTAATTACAAACTATTTTCCAAAGTGGTCGTGTCAATTTCTACTCCTAGTACAACCTCCATTGCTCCACATCCTCACTAGCACTTGGGAGGTGTCAGATTCTTCTTTTTGGCCAATTTAGGTGCAGAGAAATGCCAATCTAGTCTTAAGCTCATTTTGCCAATGATTAATGAGTTGAGCACCTTTTCATTTAAAAATAAGCATTTGTATTTCCCTTTTCCTGAAGTATCTATTCAATTATTTTGCCCACTTTACTACTGAAATGCTCACCTTTTTAAAAAAAAAAAAAATTATTTATTTATTTTGGCTACGCTGGGTCTTAGTTGCAGCATGCAGAATTCTTAGTTGCGGCATGCACTAGTTCCCTGACCAGGGATCAAACCCGGGACCCCTGAATTGGGAGCGTGGAGTTTTACCCACTGGACCACCAGGGAAGTCCCTGAAATGTTCACCTTTTTCTTACTGATTTGTAGCAGTCCTCTAATATTTTGACATAAGCTTTTTGTTGGATACATGTTTTACAAATAATTTCTCAGTGGCTTTCCTTTTTTAAAAAAAATCTGTATAGTGAAGGGTAACATATTAAAACGTGTACAAATTCTAAGCACAGCTTAATGAATTTTCACAAAGTGAACACACCTGTGTGACTAGCACCATATCCAGGAAAGACAGACACTACCAGCATACTAGGAGCCTGACATGTGCCCCCAACACGCACCCAAATCACTCTCTCTCCCAAGAGATAACAGCTATTCTTGACTTTTAATACCCTGATCAGTCTTTGCATGTTTAGAATGCCTTTTCTATTTATGGTGTCTTCTGATTATGGTAAATTCTTAATGTTAACATATTCAAATTTCTCAATCTCTAAATTCCTTTATAGTCAGTGCTTTCTGTGTCCTATTCAAGAAATCTTTCCCCACTCCAAGCTCATGAAGGAATTCTTATAAGAGCTTTTTTGTTTTGCCATTCACATTTCATTCTATAATCCACATAGAATTAATTTTTGGCTATGGTGTGTGGTAGGAGCCCAATCCCATTCTATTCCACATGGACACTCAATTGTCCCAGCACTACTTACTTAATAGACTGTCATCTCACCCATGTATCTGCAGTGGCATTTTGATCATAAATCAAGTGTGGGTCTGTTTCCGGGCTCCCCATTCTCTCACTGGACGATTTCTTACCCTTGCACCACTACCGTGAGAGTCTTGATTACTACAATTTTACAAAAAGTCTTGACATTTGGTAAAGCAAATGCTCCCGCCTTGACATTATTCTTCAAGAGTCTTAACTACTTTTAGCCCTTTGCATTTCCATGTAAATTATAACACAACAGCTGTCAAGTTCTTAAAAAAAAACACAAAAAACCCTGAAACATCTAATAACAAAAACACTGTTGGAACTGCAGTGAAGTTCAGATCAATTTTAGAAACAGCCACATCTTTACAAATTGCCTCTTCTAACCCATGAACTGGAGTATATCTCTCCATTTATTTAAGACTTCTTAATTTCTCTCAATAAAGTTTTACTGCTTTCTTCACATGGGTCTTATACTTTTCATTGGATTTATTAAACTATATTGATATTTTCTGATATTATTATAAATGTTATTTCATTTTCTAAGCAACTGTTGATTGTTTATAGAGATAAAATCAATTCTTTTTTGGTACATAATTTTTAAAAAATCAAGGTACAATTCACATACATTATATTAGTTTCAAGTATACAACATGATTTGATATTTGTATATTGCAAAATGATCACAATAAGTGTATAGAATCAATTTTTATGTACAGATTTTACATCCAGGAACCATGCTAAACTCTTACTTTTTTTTTTTTTAATTTTATTTTATTTATTTACTTTTGGCTGCATTGGGTCTTCGTTGCTGTGCGCAGGCTTTCTCTAGTTGTGGCGAGTGGGGGCTACTCTTCGTTGCGGTGCGCAGGCTTCTCATTGCAGTGGCTTCGCTTGTTGCGGAGCACAGGCTCTAGGTGCACGGGCTTCAGTAGTTGTGGCTCGCGGGCTCTAGAGTGCAGACTCAGTAGTTGTGGCCCACGGGCTTGGTTGCTCTGCGGCACGTGGGATCTTCCCGGACCAGGGCTCGAACCCGTGTCCCCTGAATTGGCAGGTGGATTCTTAACCACTGGACCACCAGGAAGCTCCTCTCTTACTATTTCTGATTATTTACCTATAGGTGCTTTTGCATGTTCTACACACATATTCATAAAATCTACAAATAATTTTTATCTTTTATTTCTGTTTTCGGTCCTAGTGCACTGATGAAAAGAGGTCATAGTAGGCACTATGTCTTGTTATTGATCTGAAAAGGAATGCTTCAAGTATGATTTTGGCTCAAAGCATCCCTTAGAGAACACCCAGAGAACTGTTCTGTTCTCAGTCTGCTAGAATTTTTAAAAATCAGGAAGAGATTTAGAATTTAAACCTTTCTGCATCTATTCAGAGGATTATGAGATTTTCCTCCTTAATCTGCTAATATGAATTGCCTTGATATATTTTACTTATTGAACAATATGTTCTGAAAAATCATCAGTTCATGGAGATTTTCCTGATTATTATCTATAGTATTCTATAGTATTATCCAGCCAACCTACATATGGCAGTTAGGTTGTTTCTAATATTTTATTATTACAGATTACACCATAATAAACAACCTGGCGTATATGCAAATATTTTCTTCATATTATTAGAGGTGTATCTTGAGAATAAATTCCTAGAAGTGAGATTGCTGGGCCTAAGAGTAAATGTGTACTTCTGCTGTTACTGTTAAATATTGCTGAATTCCCCTCCAAAGGGACTGTACTATTTTGTACTCCTGCCACTGATGAATGAGCATCTGTCACAGCCTAAGCAACAGTAGTTTTAATTTGCATGTCTCTTATTATAAGTTGAGTATCTTTTCATATGTTTAAGGGCTATTTGTACATCTTTGTGTGTCTGTATGTACGTGTGTACTGTCTGTTCATGTCTTTTGCCCAGTCTTTTAATGTGCTTGTTCGTCTTTGTTGTCAAAACTTAAAATTTTTATTTATATATTAAGGATGTTAGCCCCTTGGTCTTTTTTACTTTGACCATGGCTTTCTTTCTTTGACAGTCAAAAGGTGATTTCTTATCCAATATTCAAAGTCAATGATAATGAGACTATGTTTTTCCCAAGTGAACATTAAAACTGGTTTCTACCTTTGGATGAATCAGTTCATAATCTATAACTGTCTAGCTCTTTTAGTTGAAATGAATGAATGGGATGACATTTCTTTCCTCATTACCAACAAACCTTTTTGCCTCAGACCACACTAAAATCTAATCTAACTACTAAATATATTTCTAACAATTCAATACAAAGGCAGTGATTTCAAGCTGCAAGTTAATTTACTCAGCTTCATTATTCTATAATTCAAGGTAGTATGAAAACATTCCATCATGAAGGTTCAGTTTCACCCTCATTATACCTATCAAAGAGTATCTGCAAGCTGACTATAAAATGAAGACTACAAATGATATAAAAAGGTGAATATTCAAGGCATTTCATGATGGTTTCCAATGTGCTCTCTCCCTGTATGACCAACTCCTACACACTCGGAGTGTCAGTTCAGGCTAGATTACCTGTGCTGAACTCCCTTAGCCTTTTTTTTTTTTGCTCATCCATAATACACCGTGCACATCTCTAACCATAATTATGTACTGTTGGCTTTGTCTTGTTGACTACATAGCAAGCTTCCTGAAAGACAAGTCTGGGTAACCACTCATTTTTTTATTGTTTGGCATTAGTAATAAACAGATCTTTTTTGAATTAATGTATTGTTGAATAAATAAATGAATTTCACAGCTCTAAAGGTTATATTATGTTCTAGTAAACAAATGGCTAGATAATATATATTATATATGTATCGATGCACTGTCTTATATGACATGTGCGTGAAAGAAGATAAAATATGAGCATAATACCATACCACCTGCAGCTCCTGGGTTAGATGAGAAAGGTAGCATGTTTGTGTATCAAAGGTAAAACCATATGATAATCAGAAATCAAAGCACTACATTAAAAGAAGATTTCTAAATGAACAATTAAAATATTCAACTATATAAAGTAATAGGAGAACAAGCAACTACACTTGTAAAACTTGAAGACTGTAATCAGGATAAGAAAAGAAATTATCATACATGATCTGGTATAGACTAAGCTTTTCCAGCTAGAACTAAATAATTTGCTATTAAATCTAGAGCAAGGATCAAAAATAACAAATGTTCTATGTGGTAGCACTGCATAAACAACAGATAATCAATGCTTACAGAACACTTAACTACGTGCCAGGCAATGTTCTAATCCTTTATATGTGTCAACTCATTTAATCCTCACAATAATTCTATGATATAGGTGTTAATGTCAGTCCCATTTAGTTAGTAGAAGGTGAAAACTGGGGCACAGAAAAGTTAGGTAACTTGTCCATTATCACACAGTAGTCTGACCCTAGAGTCCATGCTTCTAACTGCCATGTCCCATTTGCCACTTTCGTAATTTAATTGTCCACAAAGCCTAAAAAGGACCTGCAGGATAATCTGCATCTCAAGGTCCTTAACGTAAGTCCCTTTGCCATGTAACATACATGCTCACAGGCTCTGGGGATTGGAATATGGATGTCTTCGGGGGGCCATACAGCTAACTGCCTAAACCAGGATTTCTCAACCAGGTTTCCGCAGAATCCTAGGGGTGTGCTAGAGCTGTGGCTAGGAGCTCCACAAAAGAGAGTGATTAAGAAGGAATAAATGCCATCTGAACTTTGTGCGCTGAGCAATGCGTGTTCACTGTGATGGACAGAGACTGGGCAGTCCCTACGGCAACTCTATTACGGGTCTTTGAGCCTCATATGGCAATGGGCAGTAGGACCACGCTCATCTGGCTGGATCCATTTTTTTTTCATGCGAGAAAGGGGCAGCCACTGGCAGCTGGTAAGCTCTACAGTGCATGGAGGAAGGCAGCCCGGTGCTGTCAGCCTCTTCGGATTTACCTGCCCTACCTCCCCAGTGTACCACCAAATGGAGCAAACATGTCCTACTGCTGTCAAAGAAAACTGGGGGGAATTATTTGATTCAATGTGGCTTCTGAAGAAGAGGTATGAGCTAGGAGAGGAGAATTCCAAACCTAAGCCTACAGATGATTCTGATAAGGTAACAACAATGAATCACAAGCTCCAGGGTCATTTTACTGCACTAGGGCAATAGGGGACACACCAAAGTCCACCTTGATGATGAAAACTATCTATCAATACGTTGTATTTGGACCAGTAATCCAAGTTGTCCTATTCCATAGTGCATCAACTGTGGAAGACAATTTATGAACGCAGCTATGGCTCCAGAAACATTAAAAAAATCACTTAACTACAAATCACAACCATTGACAAGGTGCTAATATTTTGGGATTCTAGTAGCCATTTAAAATAAACAGAGTAAAGGGAACCCTCTTGCACTGTTGGTGGGAATGTAAATTGATACAGCCACTATGGAGAACAGTATGGAGATTCCTTAAAAAACTAAAAATAGAACTACCATATGACCCAGCAACCCCACTACTGGGCATATACCCTAAGAACACCATAATTCAAAAAGAGTCATGTACCACAGTGTTCACTGCAGCACTATTTACAATAGCCAGGACATGGAAGCAACCTAAGTGTCCATCAACAGATGAATGGATAAAGAAGATGTGGCACATATATACAATGGAATATTACTCAGCCATAAAAAGAAACGAAATTGAGTTATTTGTAGGGAGGTGGATGGACCTAGAGTCTGTCATACAGAGTGAAGTAAGTCAGAAAGAGAAAAACAAATACCATATGCTAACACGTATATATGGAATCTTAAAAAAAAAAAAAATGGTTCTGAAGAACCTGGGGGCAGAAGCAGAGGAGCAGCTGCAGCCCCTCGTCCTTCACCTACAACTCCTCTGTTCCTAGGGAAGCTGGTAACACTGCAGAACCTAACGTAAGGAGGATCTCCTCACGTGGACCAGTTGGTTCTCTGTATGGGGCCAAGACACTCTGGAAGAGAGAGATTTCAGAGAACCAGACTAGGAATGGAACACCAGCCCAGAGACCAGGAGTCTGTGTGTTAAGTCCACAGGAGAAAACAGAGGTTACATGGAAACTGAAGTCAATGAAATTCTTTAAGACCCTGTCCTCACACGATTTTTCTTTCTGGTCTAAAATGAAAAATGGCATGATGGTCTTTGTTCCAAAACAGTAGTATATCATCACCTAGACAAGACTCCTAAAGAGGCAATGCCTTTTTGGATAATTACTGAGGATTGTATCTTTTGAAAACACTGTGATTTGCGTTTGCTTACTAAGTAACTTTATTTGCTTGACGTTTTATGTGATATTGTACAGATGTTCCCACGGGCGTTGGTTCTAAAATAAGAGGTGAGTTGGTCCTTATTTTGCCTTAGTGCTTCGGAAATTAAACATCATTAACAAGGAGTATATTAATTTTTTATCCACACTTAGAGCAGAGTTCAATCAGGTGTCCAAAATGTAGACTAAGCAGTATCATATATATGTGATAATATACATAATCTTGTTAGTTTTCATTGCTTTAAATGTATAATACTTGTAACTAAACTCACATATCTAGTACTATTGACACAGATTCTCTATCATCCAAATTTCTTTTTTTTTAAATTAATTAATTAATTTATTTAGGCTGTACCAGGTCTTAGTTGTGGCACGTGGGCTTCTTAGTTGCAGCATGCGGATTCTTAGTTGCGGCATACGGGTTTCCTAGTTGCGGCATGCAAACTCTTAGTTGCAGCATGCGTGCAGGATCTAGTTCCCCAACCAGGGATCAAACCCAGGCCCCCTGCATTGGGAGCACAGAGTCTTACCCACTGAACCACCAGGGAAATCCCTGTCATCCAAAATTTTTTAAGTGCACATTTCTTTGTGCTGCTAAAGCATGATAAAAAAAAAAGGACATACATGATAATACTTTGTATTTAAGTAGCATTTTTTTCTTTCAAGAAAAATACTTTAGTTATTCTGGGATAATTTTAAACATGATTTAAGATAATGATATTGATCAAACCAGCCACAATATTTGGTAGATAGGTAACACATTAAAAGTGTCTTCAAATTCTGGCAATAGATAATCTTTGCAAATGACATTGCAGGTAGATAAAAAGTTATGGAGGGACCATTTATTTGTTTTGAAATACTGAATTCAATTTAGAGGTAGGAATTGCGATAAAACATTAAAATACACATACAAGTTCATTTAGCAAGTAATTTATTGTCTAGCAGTTGAGGAAAATGGGTTCCTCTGAGCTTTCACGAAAAAGAGTTTGAAAAACTGTAAGACGTTTGTTCGTGTATAAAATTGCTTTAAAAGTTTGAAAAAAAATCTTAGGGGCCATTATCATTTAAATAATATTGTATCTAGGTCTATGAAATTAAAATTATAGCTGATTGAAGTTGTTTGCATACATAAAGAGTATACCAGTGTCACTACCACATTTTGGGAAAAAAATAATAAACACACATCCACAAAGTCTAGAAGGAGTCAGTGGGCATGTGCTTCATGTAGAAATGCTAGTTTAAAAAGGGCAATCCATCATTCCCTACAGCAAGCAAGGAAGAGTTCCCCACAGGTGTCTGAGTTGAAAGGTTGAATTGCCAGAGTACTTTCAAAAAAGAGCAGGCCAGATGTTGCTGGGTGCTTTGAAGATGAGGGCTGCAGGATGTAGCATACTTAACAGACATTTCATATGAACCAGTCTCTGCAAAGCTCTGAAGAAAACCCTTTAACTTCAAGTGACAGGATTCTTGGATTTAAAAGAAAAGGAATTAACTTGTAAAAGGAAATCCTGAAATATTTCTACGACTGCTTGGGCTTGAGAGAGAGAAAAATTATAAATAAGTCTTACATCTTATTAAAAACCAGTCTGGAGAACAAGAGAACAAAATCAAAGAGTATTTTCCTTCCCTTTATATACTAATAAATGCCTGGGTGAGGAACACTTTCTCTGATTCTTCTGCACAGCCTGAGAACTTGAGACTTTTGGAGAAGAAAAAGAACTTAGCGAGCTGTGGTCTAACAGTACCCTTGAGATGATATTCACCGCTGTGCCCCTAGGCATGCTCTGGATTTCTGTGAAAGAAGGATGCCCTGAAAGTCATAGGGAAGCAATGAACATTTTGCTGCAATTTTCAACTTCTTATATGTGTGAGCAAGAAAAAACTTCATTTCAGCTGAAAATGAAATTCATGTTTGCTTATTTCTCAAGTTCAACTCAGAATTGAGTACTTGTGCAGGAAAACCCAAGCACAGGTTTCACGCTGAAGAGGTAAATTTCATTCTTTATTTTTAGTTTCAAAAATAAACATGTTTTATGCATATTTAAGCCTATATAAGGGCTCAAAAAAGCAACACATTTGTATAATTTTGAAACTGCTAAGCCTATGTTTGAGTTTAATCACGTCATTCAGTAAAAAACTGTTTTTTAAAAACTTGAAAATTGTGTCTTGGCTATTTTTTATTCATATTTCTTGGGCTTATGATTTTAAGAGCTTTATATTCAGCAATGTCAATACATTTTTAGGCCATAAAAAACAGGTTACAAATTTATATCCTTGATTTAAATGAAATCTACCAAGCCTACCTTTAAAAGAATTAAATCCTACTTTGGCTTAATCCAATTATTTAACAAAAATTTATGATGTTTGCCATATGAGTTTTTTAAATTTTGAAAAGGAAAAAGATTAATATCAAAAAAGGTAAGATAATATCTACCTCCCCCCCTCCCCCCATTAAAGGCTGGCTAAAAAGTCACTTTCGGTTTTAAACGGGAAGAAACGATTCTGGGTCCTACCACAGCTGCACACCATACCTTATTCCTCATTAGCCTCACAGCGGTGGTGGTTACAGACCTGGAGGTGTTTGTCAGCACGCATAAACCTGCACACTAAAGAGGGTGAATGTTGTATATGTAAGTGACACCTCAATAAACCTGACTTTTAAAAAAAGTCACAACAAACTTACAGTTCAGTACTTATATAAAAACAAAGATAATAAATAAAAAGTCACAACAATTCCCAGAACTATCTTGCCACCAAACGCAGACACAGCCTAGGCATAACTAAAATCTTGGATTCTCGCAGAATAACAAAGAAAATAAAACGTTTCCTGCTTTACAGTTAAGTGAAAGGTTAAATGCCATCTTGTTATTTTGATGATGTCAATGAATATAATTTTATGAGTTATTTTTTAATGACACCTATAGGTTGTGGACAATAATGACCCCAAACTAAAAACAGCTAATTAAACTACATGTACTCGTTCAAAAAAGAAATTCAGAGAATAGAAGGGTTCAGTAAGCCTTCTGTACCTCTGAAATGAAATACCGCAATGCTATATCAGTTTACAAAAATCTATTCAGTTTGGGCTTACTCTTACATAGCAAATGGATTTAATTTATGGCAGAAGTTTCTTTTCAACTCAGCAACCTGAACCTCATAAAAACCTTGATCTGTATGTTTCATGGCTTACATCATCTGCGTTAAAGATCTTGTTTGCTACAGAAGTACAGCAAGCGAGCAAACAACCAAGTCAGATAGAAATTTATAGTACTGGAAGCTACGGCAATAATAATATGTGGTTTGCAAAGGGAATAACAACTATTCAGTTAGTAAAACAGCGAGATAATTTCTCTCACCGTCTCAGCAATTTTGAAATTTCCTACATATATGACAAAAACAAGAAAAATACATCTCTCTTTTCATAAAGCAAGGTATATTAGGAATAATGCCCTATACCAAAGAAACGTTATTAACAACAAAAGCTACCATCTGCAGTGATTTTCCCAATAATCCTATAGTGTAGGTATTGTTATCTCCATTGAAAGATGATGATGAGAATAATCACCGCACTAACATTCAGCATGTGACAGGTACTGTGCTAAAAGCTGTATATGCTGTACCTTGTTTAGTCTTCACAGGAACCTTATGAGTTAGGCATGATTATCACCCCATTTTATACATAAAGAAATTGAGGTTCAAACTGGTTTAAGAATAGGTGCAACTAGTAATGGACAGAGGTTAGACTCAAGCCCAGTGTCTGTTGGTTCAAGTCTATGTTGCTCCAACTCCATAATGCCTCCTCCCCAAGGGGCATTATAAACACGGGAATATCACTATTATTACTGTAGTACTTTATTGCACTTCACAGATATCGCATTTTTACAAATTGAACATCTGCGGTAACCGTGCGTCAAGCAAGCAAGCCAGTCTATTGGCGCCATTTTTCCGACAGCATTTGTCCACTTCGTGTCTCTGTGTCACACTTTGATAATTCTTGCAATATTTCAAACTTTTTCATTATTATTATATTTGTTACAGTGATCTGTGATCAGTGATCTTTGATGTTACCATTGTAACCGCAGATGTGGTGGAAATAGCAAGAGAACTAGAAGTGGAGCCTGAAGATGTGACTGAATTGCTGCCATCTCATAAAACTTTAACAGATGAGGAATTGCTTCGTACAGATGAGCAAAGAAAGTGGTTTCTTGAGATGGAATCTACTCCTGGTGAAGATGCTGTGAAGATTGTTAAAATGGCAACAAAAAATTTAGACCATTACATAGACTTAGTTGATAGACAGTGGCAAGGCTTGAGAGACTTGACTCCAATTTTGACAGAAGTTCTACTATGGGTGAAGTGCCATTAAATAGCACTGCATGCTAGCGAGAAACTGTGAAAGGAGGAGTCAACCTAGGTGGCAAACTTCACTGTGCTCTTATTTTAAGAAGGTGCCACAGCTGCCCCAACCTTCTGCGACCAGCACCCTGATCAGTCAGCAGCCGTCAACGTTAGATAAAACTCTCCACCAGCAAGAAGGTTACAACTAGCTGAAGGTTCAGATGAGGGCTAGCATTTTTTTAGCAATAAATTTTTTTTCTTTTTTTAATATTTGTTTATTTATTTATTTTTGGCTGCGTCGGGTCTTCGCTGCGGCACACGGGCTCCTCTCTAGTTGTGGAGCACGGTTTCCAGAGCGTGCAGGCTCAGTAGTTGCGGCGTGTGGGCTCCAGAGCGCATGGGCTATGTAGTCGCAGCACGAGCTCTCTAGTTGTGGTGCACGGGCTCAGTAGTTGCGGCGCGTGGGCTTAGCTGTCCCACGGCGTGTGGGATCTTAGTTCCCTGACCAGGGATTGAACCCGAGTCCCCTGCGCTGGAAGGCAGTTTCTTAACCACTGGACCACCAAGGAAGTCCCAGCAATAAAGTATTTTTTTAATTAAAGTATGTACCTTGTTTTTTTAGACATAATGCTATCACACACTTAACAGACTATAGTGTACACGTAACTTTTATATGTACTGGGAAACCAATAAATCTGTGTGACTCGCTTTCTTGCGATACTCACTTTATTGTGGTGGTCTGGAACCAAACCTGCAGCACCTCCAAGGTCTGCCTGTACTTTTATTACCAAGAAAGTCATCAGGATAACACATAAATGGTATCTAACTGTATTTTAAAGCTTCTGGCGTCTATTTTAAAATACATCACAATATATCAGCACATCACACTAAAGTGAACTATTATAGTTTACCAGAAATGAAAACTGTGTACTGTATAAGAACAGAACAGAGTAAAACAGTAATTGGGAGAGGCAAGAAATTTATCCAGGGTGCCTGCCTAGGTTACTGACAGAGAGGGAAGATCTTCTGTAAACAAAAAAGCCTTGCCATACATTATTTGCTTTCCTAAAACAAGATGGGAAGAAAAGGGCATTTGCTCAGTATTCATTCTCCCTGGGTCCAGTTTTAATGACCACAATTTGATTAATTAAAGAAGTACTTACAACAGTGTACAGTAAAGAGTTAACATAGCAGGCCTGAGACGGTTACTCTTAGAAAGGCCTGAGTACAAGGTCGACCCCTGACTAGAGTCTGGGAATCTGGATTTTGGGAGGGTTCCTACTATCCCCTGATAAGAATGGTCACTGTGCCTAAGTTATTTTTACAAACAACATGGCTTATGCTGAATTATCTGCTTTCCTTCTGGGAGTCTGGAATTTTGGTCAGTGTTAGGCAGAGGGTGTCTATGTGATCAGCCACCAGTAACAGCTCTGGGCATGGAGTCTCTAATGTGCATCCTGTTTCCCTAGTGGACACTTCACGTGTGTCATTACAATCTGTCACTAGACGAATCAAGCACAAGCTATGTGACTCCACTGGAAAAGGACTCTTGGAAGCTTGCACCTGGTTTCCTCCAGACTTCGCTCGTGTACCTTTTCCCTTTGCTGACTTTGTTTTTGTATTCTTTCTCTGGAATAAATCACAGCTGTGAGTACAATCACATGCTGAGTCCTGTGAGTCCTCCTAGTGAATCTCCGAACCCAAGGGTGGTCTTTGGGACCCCAAAACAGATAGTAAGATACTTTCAAACTATACTTATAAAACAGCTACTGCCCAAAACATGTCCATTTGCTTAAGATTGGCATGAACCCTGGAGAGGTTTTACTCTCTACTAGCAAATACCAAAATAAGTTCCAAACACCTTGACCTTGTATTGAGTTAAGTAATGTATATTTTTAACAAGTGATACTCACCGGGAACTCTAGCAGGAAAGGCATCAGGAGACCCTGCTCCAGCACCACCCTCTTCTTCATCTTCTTCAAATTCCAAATTCTCTTCTTCACCAGGTGCTAAAATTCTTCTACATGCGAAAGGACAGAAAAAAGAGTGAGCTACAAAACTAAAGAAGCCGCATACCTACTCATTTCCTAGGTAAGATGTTGATATAAAAAATGCTGACATAAAATGTTAATATGTTACTACTAATGATATCAGTAAATCAACATTGATATAAAACATCCAGAAATCTCTGAAAAATAGGTATAAAATAAGATGATAGAATAAGAAGACAAATATTGGTGCTTATTTATTTTACCTTAAGGGGACAGGCTGAACATCAAATGGGAATTCTTTATTATATGTAAGAATATTCTTTAGGACTAGAATAAAAAGAGAAAGACATATGAATTATCTCATGAACCAAAATAAACAATTTTATTGTCAATGACTGATTTTTAGTCAATTTTACTATGCCTGTTAATACTTTTTTAAAAATTCCCAATCTTATCATCATCCAGAGCCACAAACCATTGACTATCTTAGCAAAATGAAAATATCCATACTCCAAGTACCAGTAATTTCAGAGTATTGTTAGACCTCCAAGGAGAGTAACTTCTAGAGTCTCAGAGTCCTTATGGAAAATGAACCCTGAAATAGTTCTATGTACAAAGTCCTAGGTGAGACATGGGGCACCAGAGAAGAGAGTAACTCCTCCCTGGAGTATTTAAATTAAAAGATTGGTGTCAAAGATGACTAATGAGAGGGACATGAGCATATCTTATTCTACGTCCTGATTAGACTTCCCCTCAACTCCATAAAACTGGTAAAGTTTATAGTAGTGAGGTTATAATTCTCATATGCATTTTACCATAGTATATTACATATGTGTAATATATACATACATATATGTACATTTATTCGTACATACACACACACACACATACAAACACAAAGAGGGATTTACCCTCAAGAGAAGTCTTCAAACAACATGGTACCACCTCCTGTATTATGGTTGTAGTCAATGACTATATCCTGGCATGTAAACTTAAAGAGAGGTGCTATATGTAACTTAGTGCTTCATCTCTGGTCTTATGGATTCCCAGTAACTACCTGCAACTATATGAAGGTGAAGTAATAGCATTAATTGGGCAACCCAAAATATTTCTATGATTTTATACTCAACTTATTCCGTCTCTCTAATTTTGGAGTCCTGCAGTTGAGAGCTAAAATAGGTATGGATGTTGTCATCCCCCAAAAGGAAATCCCTGTGTACAGGTTGCAATTATATGCCTTACTCCAATCGGAGTTGGATGTGTTTATCAGACTTCTTCTAACGTATGCACTCCTACTAAGCCCTTCGGGGAGAGAAGTCTGAGACTTGGGTCTAGATTCTCACTCATTCTTATTCTCTCTCCCTCTCCAACTCTTACCCTCATTCTTCCTCTCTTTTTCTTCTCCTCAACAAACGTGCACTGAGTGCTAAATATATGGCAGTGATAGAGACAGAGGGTTCTTGCCCTCATATATGGATCTTAGATCCTCGTCAGGAAAAGCAGACAATAATAAGCCAACAAGTAAACAAGATAATGTTACGACTGCGATGAGTGTAATGAAGGACACAGAGGACGCTTGTGTACGTGGAAAGAGGGATAACTTGAGCTGAGGTGAACAGGGTAGGCCTCTCAAACCTGGATTGCTAGAAGACATTTGAGCCATGAGCTGGATGAGAGGAAATGTCCACAAGTAGCTCTGGGGCAAGGGCTCTCCAAGAATTAGAGAACACGCGAGAGCAACAACAAAGGTTCTGGGGCAGGAGCTTGTTCAAGGAATAGAATGTAGAGCTGAAGTCTGATAAGCAAGGGGGAAGTAGCAAAAGATCTGAAATCAGATCTTAGCCCTACAAGGATGTTAATGACTTGAGCATTCACATAACTACTCTGAATCTCCGTTTCCCAAGTTCTAAAATCAGAATACCATTTCCTTCCCAGACTGTTGGGAAAATTAAATAACACAGTATATGAAATTGCATGGGAACATTTAAAGTACCATAAAAGTGTAAGTCTACATTATTATATGGTAATTTATTTCTCCACAGTTTTCCCTATCTGGCTGACTAGAATCCTATTATTTCAGATCTCACTAAGAAGGACTATTTTTAAAATTATAAGACTATCCTCTCTAAACTTGGTGCATGAATGCTCCTTGTAAGCTATTCATTCAACTCAAATATCAATTAATTCATCAGTCCCCAACCTTTTTGGCACCAGGGACCGGTTTCATGGAAGACAATTTTTCCACGGACCAGGGGTGAGGGAGGGGGGATGGTTCAGGTGGTGATGCGAGCGACGGGGAGCGACGGGGAGGGACGGGGAGCGACGGGGAGGGACGGGGAGTGACGGGGAGGACGGGGAGCGACGGGGAGGGACGGGGAGTGACGGGGAGGACGGGGAGCGACGGGGAGGGACGGGGAGGGACGGGGAGCGACGGGGAGCGACGGGGAGGGACGGGGAGCGACGGGGAGCGACGGGGAGGGCGGGGAGCGACGGGGAGGGACGGGGAGCGACGGGGAGGGACGGGGAGCGACGGGGAGGGACGGGGAGCGACGGGGAGGGACGGGGAGTGACGGGGAGGACGGGGAGCGACGGGGAGGGACGGGGAGTGACGGGGAGGACGGGGAGCGACGGGGAGGGACGGGGAGGGACGGGGAGCGACGGGGAGCGACGGGGAGGGACGGGGAGCGACGGGGAGCGACGGGGAGGGCGGGGAGCGACGGGGAGGGACGGGGAGCGACGGGGAGGGCGGGGAGCGACGGGGAGGGACGGGGAGCGACGGGGAGGGACGGGAAGCGACGGGGAGGGACGGGGAGCGACGGGGAGGGACGGGGAGCGACGGAGAGGGACGGGGAGCGATGGGGAGCGGCAGATGAAGCTTCGTTCGCTCACCGCCGGCCACTCACGTCCTGCTGTGCAGCCTGGTTCCTCACAGGCCGCAGACCAATACCTGCGGCCCAGGGGCTGGGGACCCCTGAATTAATCACTTACACAGTACTATGCTAGATACTGAGAACAGGGAATGGGTGACAAAAAAAAAAAGATCATGTATATCCGTATCAGAAATGATCACATTTTAATAATAAAAAGGAAAAATCAAACCTTAAAATATGTACAAAACAACATCAATTAAAAAGTTGAAAATCATATTAGTCATTAAGAATATCTTGAATTTGTATTATAACAGAAGAATTAAACAGTATTTTCTTTCCTTAGGTATCAATGCTTTGAAAAGGAAATGTTTGTTTTGGAATAATAGCCTCTCCTTTATTTTGTATTTATAAGTATAGAGTATATCAGATATTTAATTTGTGTGAATAATTTTGGAAGAAAAATAACAGCTCCTTTCCCCCTTTCTGTAAATGTAGGATAGGTTTCCATTTTCACCAACTATGGAATAACAGGGATTCTAACGCCCTTTTAAAATAGGGTTCTACATAAACTTTACATAGGATTTTTCTTCTGACACTAATATTGATATTTTAGGAGGATTTAGAGAAGAGAGAAGCAAGTTTATAATTCCATGGAAGGTATTATCATGAGCATGGAGTCTACCACCATGGGGGACTAAGTGGCTCATCCAGTAGAAACCACACACACAGGCCCACCCTCTACTGGTAAGACCTCAGCACTCCCAGCCTGCTGTCACGGAGCTGGCCCTGCAACCCTCCGGAAGCTGACACTCTAAAAATCTCATAGACATACACCCCAGATGTATTCTTCTTTTGTGGCTGACATTTTTCATTTTTGTGGTAGGCAAAAATGAGCAAGTGCTTCCCATCTGAAAGGTTATTTTTTTAACTATGTGAGAAGATTCCCTGAAGACATTCAACTTAAAAATCTGCCGAGTTCATACTACAGGCAAAGCGTTGAATGAGGCTCTGTGGGGAAAATACATAGGTTATTCACAATCTTCTTGAGGAGAGAAATAAATATAAGTGAGAATAATACAGGGCAGACCACAATGGTGGCTATAAAAAGTGCTCCTAGTAAGGACATGAAGTAGAGTTTAATTATGGCTAGGGAAAGCACAGAAAGCTTTCAGAGAAAGGTGGGATTTCTTCGGGGCCTTCAAAGATGAATTAATGGAAGGGAACTTCACAGTTTATGGGGTCGTCACGGGGGGACAAGTTTGAGTAAGAAGTAGTCTGTTACTAAGGATTAACATAAGAAAATCAAGTAAATACTACTTTCAAGATCTTAGTTTTAGTATGAATTTCAGACAGGATTATATTTTAAAAACTTTGAAGGAAAAATACATTAGCAAAATAAACCAACTAGGTCTAACATGTTGAAAGACACAATCATTCATTAATTTTCCTTTCCTTAACATTCTTAGAAGAGGCAGAGGCCAGCTTGACTAAGAACACTTAATCTGAAATACAAACACCAATTTATAGAAAATGTTTAATTCTGATAAAATAATTAACTCATAACAAGTGCCTAGATTTTATAAATTCAAAATTAATTACAGAGCATATCCTACTGAGATACAATATACACATTTATGTTCCTTTTAGAGGCAACAGCAAATTAAAATCATCTAAAAAGATAATAAGTACCAGGAAGGGAGAAGTCCAAATGAGAAACATTATATAAATTCAAACTATAACAAAATGAATCCCAATAATACTCTTTCCTTTCCATTTCCACACCAAATCTTAAAAAAACAAAAACAAATAAACAAACAAAGTAGAAGACTAATGCAGATTTTAGTCCAATCTTCCACTAAGATATGGGTCAATAATCTCTCAGGAGCTTGACCTGAAGAACCATGATATTTAGGATTGATGTCAATACTGCACCATTCCAAGTATTAATAACGGAGTGCAGTGGTAGGAATGCAGGCTTTGAGATCACTTAGAACCCTGGTCAAAATCCGGTTCTGGCATTTACAAGCTGTAAGATCACGGGCAAGTGTCAGTAAGCAAAATGCCGTTGAGACGATTTATCTGAGTGCTTGGCATACTGCTGCTACTCGAAAAAATGGCAACCATTATTACCAACGAGAAAGTCTATGAGGCAACAGGAGGAATAATTGAGTGTGTCTATGGAAAGAGATAATAAACATCTGAGTATAAGTGTTTACAAACTTTACAGTCATCCTACATACCTAACAGATTCTTAAGTTTTATTTGGAAACAAACTGAAAAGAAATGGAAAATAGTGACAAGGTAAGGATCCCAAATCCTAATTATTCTTATCATTTAAAATTGAACATTATGATTTTCTTTAGAAACATAATATAACTCAGACATCCTAACTGCAGCTGAAATCTTTTTTTTAAAGCCATCAATGTGCTTTTCTTAAAATAATCTTATATATAGCCAGTTGCAAAAGACCATACATTATATGATTCCATTTATATGAAATGTTCAGAACAGGCAAATTTATAGAGACAAAAAGTAGAGTAGTTGCCTAGGGCTGGGAATTGGGGGAAGCTGGAGGGAAATGACTGAATGCTAATGGATAAAGGGTTTCTTTATGGGGTGATAAAAATGTCCTAAAATTGACTGTGGTGATATTCAATACTTGTGCCCTTGCTTATATTTCAAACATTTCCTCTAAGAGAACATTCATTTGAACCAGCAAAAAAGCTTCATCTAGCAGCATCTTAACCACCAAAATATTTGAAGGAATTGTTTACCTCAAAAAAACTTTCAGGAAGGAAAATGAGGGCAACAAGGAAATATTTTATAGAGCAGATCAAACAGCTGGACGGCAGTTTTCAGTGACATGCAGTATAAATAGGCATCAATGACTGTAACTTTATATTCTCCAGTAGACTCTACTGTAAATGTTTACCAAAGTAATTTAATTACAGTCTTATCAAAGGGATTAAAACAAAATAAAGGCTAAAAGAGATAGACGAGGTACAACATAGAATCAAATAATTTTTCATATTCTATAATGAAAGTGAACCAAAGAATAATTACTATAAATATTATAGGAATTATAAAAGCACAAAAAAATTACATAGCACTAGATATTAACAGAAATGACTCAAATCAGCATCTCTGCTAAATAACCTTAATGTCCATAATAGCTCAGATATTTTTCTAAAGGAGTATCACTAAAAAATATAAAATAAAACTTACTTGGTTCTAGCTTCTTCAGATCCTCCAGTTTAAATTCTTCTTGGGACTGTGTGGACTGAATTTAAAACATGCGTATTACATATTTTTATTACAAAGATTTCACTGCACCCTATGTCTTTTAAGTGGTTGACGACATATTCAAAAAGTAGCCAAAATAAATGAATCTATTTCTTGCTTTGAGGGTAAAAAAATAAAAAATTCCAAACTGGTTTTTGTTTTTGTGTTTTGGGAACATTCAGGCTAAAAATAACAGAAAAAAAATTGAAGTCATATTTTTTATTTTTACAGTTTATATAATATGAACTAAATCTTTTAATATGAGTTTAACCCATGAATTCTTACTGTTATAAAACCTTGCTGAGACAATACTGCTTTTGGCATGAATGCTAATATTTTATCAGAATAGTTCACAAAAATTTCTTTTCCTTATATTAAAAAGTTGGAGGGGGGCAACCTATTTACCTGTAAAGCTGCACTTCGTAATTCCAAGCATGTTGCAATTTTGCCTATGGTTTTCTGTAGGAAAAAGAAAATGCTATAAATACCAAATACATCATAACTGTTAGTTGTCCAAATCATCAACTTAATTTTCACTGATAAGCGATCTGTAAGTTTAAAAAATAAGTTAAATTTTACTTCTTTTAGCATCTTGCAGACTTTGGAGATGAGGAACAGGAGGTGAAGGGCTGGGATCAGGCAGAGAAGGTGAGTATATATTCACTCCTGACCTAATGTGCCACAACCAATTTTAAATCAAGTTTGCTTTGATGATAGCTTTAGATATGATTTAAAGGGCAATGAAAAGGACTTCAAGCATCTTCCCTCCTAAGCTTTACCTTCTCTTCTTCTCCATAAAGTCTGATATTCACTGAAAGACTTAAAAACAAAAATATCTGAAAGTTAGCACAGTGGTATAATTTAATTTTGACTCAAATCCAATCTTGACTTATTCAATTAAATATATCAATAATACTAAGCAGAATCAATACTTGTGATAAATGGTGGTAAATTTTACAGTCAGATCTGAGCTACAAAATGGATACAAGTGATAAGGCATAGTCCCTGTCTTTAATAAGCTCATGTTTCTGTTATATAAGACACATTCAGAATCACTGTAACATAAAGCAGAGGCACTTGATTCTATAGGGCTTCAGCAAACTAAGCGGTAATATGTCCTGGAGGAACAGGACAAGAATGGGAATTAGGATTCACGCCCCAGTGACTGGGAGGATTTCTACAACTAAAGTACTAGGAAAACTGTCATGGTTCAGTTGTCTGAAGTCCCAAACTTAAGCAGGGGGAGATAGGTTTGAAATGTGAAATGTGTGTGTTGGGGGAGGGAGGTCATTATAAAGGGGACCTTCTAGGACCAGCTGCAGAATCCGTTATTACTTTAGCAATAAATTATACAGATAGTTTTTGGACAGAAGAATGACTATCAGATTTGCCCTTTAAGAAGACTGTTGCGATAACAGTATCCATAGGGTGAAGGAGAAAAGGGAAAAGACTAAAGGTAAGATCAATCAGGTTATTTCAACTGTCTATGTAAACAGTAATCAGAACAAGAACATGAATGACTAGGGTTGAAATGAAAAGGAGGAGACCCATAGAACAAATATCTGCAAGAGCAGGCAGCTGAATTATGCCCATCAAGACTTTTAAATTCTTCCTAATAAAAAGGAATAAATCCTGACAATAAAAGTGAAGTATATATGTACAATATTTGCAATGCTTTCACAAAAATAATATTCTGGAAAAAAAAAAAAGGATGTTTTTCTATACATACTGACGACCTGCAAAAGTTTAGTCAATTAGATTTGGTGGTTTTCTCTTTCACCAATTTTCTTTGGAAAATAAATGAGGAGCAAAGAGGATTAACAAGTATTGCCCTGGTACCTGGCACCCAGGCTAGATGGCACTATGCAATTATCATATGGACCATAAACAGCTGGGATAGCAGTTCACAAAATAAAACACTAATTCTACAAATAACAAATGCTAGAGAGGATGTGGAGAAAAGGGAACCCTCCTACACTGTTGGTGGGAATGTAAATTGGTGCAGCCACTATGGAAAACAGTATGGAGATTCCTTAAAAAACTAAAAATAGGGTTGCCATATGATCCAGCAATCCCACCCCTAGGCATATATCTGGAGAAAACTATAATTAGAAAAGATACATGCACCCCAATGTTCACAGCAGCACTATTCACAATAGCCAAGACATAGAAGCAAGGTAAATAAACGTCCATCAACAGATGAATGGATAAAGAAGATGTGGTATATATATATACAATGGAATACTACTCAGCCATAAAAAAGAATGAAATAATGCCATTTGCAGCAACATGGATGGACCTAGAGATTATCATACTAAGTGAAGTAAGTCAGAAAGAGAAAGACAAACACCATATGATATCACTTATATGTGGAATCTAAAATATGACACAAATGAACTTATTTATGTAAGAGAAACAGACTCACAGACATAGAAAACAAACTTATGGTTACCAAAGATGAAAGGGGGAGGGATAAATTAGGAGCTGGGGATTAGCAGATACAAAGTACTAATATGTAAAATAGATAAACAATAAGGTCCTACTGTTTAGCACAGGGAACTATATTCAGTATCCTGTTATAAACCATAATGGGAAAGAATATGAAAAAGAATATGTATATATATCAATATGTATAACTGAATCACTTTGCTGTATACCAGAAGCTGACACAACATTGGAAATCAAGTATACTTCAATAAAAAAATTTTTTTAACTTAAAAATATATAAATAAATAAACCACGACTGAGCAAAAGACATGACTCTTGGTCAAGGAACAAGTAACAATATTTAACTATCTCCACAATCTTTAAAAATTTCTTTTAATCTTAATATAAGAGTTTAGAAAATGTCAAATTTTATTTTGAAATTTTACATTTAAATATTATATTTAATATAACTGCTGCAAAAGGAATCAAGATGCTTACAGATTTATTTACCCTCTGAAAGAGCTGTTGTGGAGGAACCAGCAACAATCTTTTCTACATAAAATCTAATAACCCCAAATCATTGTTCATATATATCACTCAAATCTGACAAAACTAGTAAATAATGTTAAATATAAATATAATTATATAGTAATAGTAATAGCTAACAACTATTGAGCAGTTACTAAATGACAGACTCTCCTAAGTGATTTACACACATTAAGTCATTTAATCCCGACTACAACCCTATGAGTTAGATACAACCATTTTATAGATGTGAAAACAGAAGACAGGTTAAGCAACTTGCCCTGGACATCAGTGTATGCTATACAATAGCAATATATACAACAAAGTAACACACTTATTTTAATACCATTTGGCCATACTTTTTATGTTCTTTAAAAACTGGTTTTGAAAAAGGGTTGTCTGTATTAAGGGACACGTACCAGTGAGTAAGTCTTTAAAAATACTAGTTAACTCCTTTTCCTTCTTTACTATACAATCCATTTGATTTGATGTTTTTAACATTTAAGGTAAAATGTAGTTTAACAACTATGAGTCCACTAATAATCTATTTTAAGTTTAAATATTTCTTCAAGTTAAGCAGAAGCAACAGTTTTTTACACAGAATCTACTGAACTATGGCAAAATACCAATAGGCATTATTCATAACTATTTTAAGGGACCACACCCAACATCAGTATTAAAAAAGGAGTGAAACACTATCATTTTCAGCTGTAGCAAAACATGCAGCATTTATTGATGTCAAAATCAAGTGCTTGCTACTGTAATTATTTCAACTTTCTTAGAAAGAAATGGTTCAGAAAAATTATTAAGAAGCACAAGGTCATATGTGTCAGAATATAAATATTGACTATTAACTAATACACATTAAGACTAAGCACTCAAAGTAAGTGAAGTTTAATTTTAGAAAGATTTAAATAATTAGCACTTCATTCAAATTAACTGCTTATACTACTGTGGTATAGAAATGGAAAATGTTGTCATTTTCAGAATATTGGCTATTTTACTTTGTCACTTGCTAGGGAAATAGCAACTCAAAAAGAGCGGTTAAAGGAAAAGATGAAACAGAAATATACAAATAAAGAGCTAAAGTAATTTTGCTAAAACATACCAAGGAAAAATAGGTTGAAAAAATACACATTGTTAAAGCAGTATAGTCTCAATCCAGACTTAATTTTTTACATTTAGACAGCCAGTTGTCTACTCTTTAGATGGCGGGGGTGGGGAGGAAAGAAAGGAAGAGAGGGAGGAGGCAGTGGAAAGGGGGGACCTATAAAATGTTAAACAAGCATATAGTGCTGGAATTCTCATTACCACTAAATTTGATTCAAAACAGGGAAAAACTTTCTAAGCATCATGAGACAGGATGTTCTACTCTGTCCAGAAACTTACATGAGAAAATCTACTACACCAAAGCAGGGAATTTAACGGAATGAAAGCTTTTGGCAGCTATTTTTTGGCTACTAAACCCCGTTGTTATAATGACAAAACTATTAAGAAATGAAATGAAAGCTATGTCAACTGATCATGAGGGAAGATCAAATAAGAATTATAAACTTGCTTTTTTTTCCACCAGAAATCTTAGAGAATATTTTGAATAGAAAAGCCATATGAAGATTTTTTACCATTAACTAATAAACTTTAGAGAGATCAGTAGTTCTGCTTTAGAGTTTTTCAGATTTAAAATAAATATTGTGAAGATATATATGTTATTCTCTAAAACAATAGGATTCCTCTAATCTTAAATAATCATATACAAATAAATATCAATAACTTAAGATCTAACAAAGCATTTATTCATCAAATATTTTTGAAATCTTACTGTGAGCTAACAGTAAAAAGCTTCATAAAGAAAGCACTTTAGAAATATGGTGGTTTTTAAAAATCTTCTTTCAAAGTTCCACAAATTATTAAATGGTTGGCATAATTCTAAAACTTGTCACTGCTACAAAAACATTTAAAATAGTAAAAGCATAAAGAATATAATTCCAAATAGAAAACATATAGAACAATTTTGCTTAGAATAATGTAAGGAACATTCTCCATTTTCCTCTTTTAAGGAAAACACAATCAAATTTCTTCTCCTTTGGCTTACATGCCAGGTCTGGCATTCAATTAATTTTGCAGACCTAACAGTTGGTTTCAAAATTTCCCGTAACATGTTCTTCAGACCCAATGAAATATTATAAAGGGAGGAGGAGGGAGACTTTCAAAAGCCAACAAATTTAAGAAATACTCCGTTACCCAAACTCTTTAAAAATCCAACATACACATTAGCATACTAAAAGCCCTGACAAATCACAAACTCTGTTCATATAACATCTATTAATTTTTCAGAGTCAATGTTCTCCAGATAATGTCCGGGAAATCTTTGTTTTCTAATCATTTATTAACTTGGAGCCGCTAAGTTTTTCCTTATGTGACATTGAAATAAGGCCTATAATGTCAATATGAGGTTTCTGGCCCGTTGTGAATGTTTCACCTGTATTTTTAAAGAAAAATAAATTTGTAAATGCATACGACTTGCCTTATATTCATAATGTAGTACAGAGTGATTTGGGGGTCCTTCTCCAAGCCCAAGGAATAGGGAGGCAGGCACAACCTCTCTCTGTAGTCACTACTGGCAGCCACATTTGCCTCCTAGGCAGGTTTATAAATAATAAATACCTCAGAAATCAGGCCTCCAGGAGGGGAGGAGGAACAGACTACCTCAAAGGTAGAAGTCATTTGAAGATTTAGGGATACCTTTCAAGATCATTTAGGGTTATCTAATCCCTCATTTCATACATAAGGAAATTAACGCCCAGAGACAGAGACTGGATTCAAGACCAAGTCTTCCGACTCCAGATCTCAGGCTCATTCCTTTAGGTCATGGTGCCTCCTGGGCCTTGTGGAGGGTCAGATCTGTGTAAGCTGAAAAAAGACAGCAGCCGGGTGCCTACTAAGAACAGCTACGAATTAAAGATTAAATACACAGCACTGTCAAATACCCCAGCTGCATCCTTAGAAAGTTAAAGAAAATTAAGAAAAAGCTAATTTTTTCTTGTTAGTCTAATCATCAGCAAAGCTCATTTCCTGATGACATTTTTTAAAACTTTAGTATGTTTTAGGTCAAATCAGTTTATATTTGAGGTCGTGTTGCTCATAGAGCCTATACCTAAGCAACAGATGTTGGAGACAAGGCATATAAGTAACTCAAGGCAAACAGGTGATTAAAGTATGGCTGTCATTAAACTGTTTAATTTCCTAAGCTTTCATTTTGTTTCCATAGTCATAACACACTTTGTTAGCTGTTAATTTACATACTCAGATATTTGAGATTGTTTCAAAATTTACATGTTTTAACTCTCAATTCTGTGATGCCAGCTGATCACTTCCTTAGCAATTCGTAGACAGATTTCACAATTCTTAGAGGTGATAAAGCATATAGTCCTTCTTCCTTTCCTTTTGCAAACCGGACAATTCCTCTGTGGTAATTATTTTCCAGGGCTAAAATCCTAAGTTTCCTAAATCTATTGTGGATATTAGCAATTATTAAGGAAAAAAGAAAAATATACTTTTAAATTTTAAAACTTCTATTGCTTTTTAAAATACAAAATAAAGGGCTTCCTCGGTGGCACAGTGGTTGAGAGTCTGCCTGCCAATGCAGGGGACACGGGTTCGAGCCCTGGTCTGGGAAGATCCCACATGCCGCGGAGCAACTAGGCCCGTGAGCCACAACTGCTGAGCCTGCGCGTCTGGAGCCTGTGCTCCGCAACAAGAGAGGCCCGCGCACCGCAATGAAGAGTGGCCCCCGCTTGCTGCCATTAGAGAAAGCCCTCACACAGAAACGAAGACCCAACACAGGCAAATAAATAAATAAATAAATAAAGTACAAAATAAAGATACACTAGATGACACAGACGCAAAAAAAATTTTTTTAGTTATTATTTTTAAATTTTATCTTATTTATTTTTTTGTACAGCAGGGTTTTTTTTGATTTTTGAATTTTATTTATTTTTTTACACAGCAGGTTCTTATTAGTTATCCATTTTATACATATCCGTGTATACATGTCAATCCCAATCTCCCAATTCATCCCACCACCACTGCCCCCGCCACTTTCCCCCCTTGGTGTCCATTCGTTTGTTCTCTACATCTGTGTCTCTATTTCTGCCCTGCAAACCAGTTCAACAGATCCTAAATATTTTTAAAATGCAAACATACTAACTTGTGTAAGAAATATGACTGACCCTAATTTTTGGTGTTTTTTTCTTTTCAAAGACTTATAAAGATGAATCAAATGAGTACAGGCCAAAGGACTAAAACCAATTTGTTTAGGCTTACTTAAAGAGTGTGCAAAGAATCACTCCCACTCCCACTCCTTGTACAAAAAGAGAATAAAAGCAAATTAAGTCGCCATAGTTTTTACAATGTCTTAAGAAATGAGAGGAAAACTGACATGAATTTTTTCATTATCTACGAGATTAAAATTTAACTTAACACTAGATACCTTGAGCCAGGAAAAATAAGAATTGTTTCCTCCCATTTCTTCTCACTGTTTTACAGTAAAGCTTCTTAAAATATCCCATTTTTCACAATCTCTAGCAGTACAGGGAATCAATTTGATACATTAAAATTTTAATTCAAGGAGAAAGAGCAGCCTTGAAACATTCTGCAACTTTATGCACTTATTTTGTTGATGGATTCTTATGCCAAATTCTTGACTTGAACTAATTTTTTTTCAGTGGTGGCTTTTTTGTTTTTTGTTTGTTTTCAGAGGAGGTGGAGAAGGAGTTAAGGAAGTTCAGAGTTAAGTAAATACTGAGGTGGGGTGCAACTACTCACACTCAAACTCCAGTCTCTGGTACCCCTTCCTCCCCAACCAAAGTGTGGATGGTCTCCACTAAAAGTCTAAATGGCTGAGTAAAGAAATTCATTAAGTGAGAAATTCATTACATGGTAAATCATGTGGTATCTCTAAAGTAATTACTTAATGTTCAGCAAAGCATAATCAGTATCATTCTTTGTACTTAAGTATAACAGTTTTTGTTGTTTGTTTTTGCTTAATGGACTGGAAAGACAGAACCCTTTTCATTTGGAATCTGATGTATCTAGAGATTATTTTATGGTACCTTTTGTTCTTCTGTGAATTCAGAATTATTGTGTTGAGCTTGGGCCTCTTTTTGTAGGTGTCTTGCTAATCTGTAAGAAGAAAAAAACATTCTTTAAAATTGAAGGAAAGCAAACTATTTCAAGTGAAACACGGTAAAATAATTTAATTCTTAAAAAACAGTAAAGTACAATAACACTTTTCTTCTGTTTTCAAAGTATAAATCTACATTATCCTTAGAATCCAACTCTTTATACAACGACAATGGAAATAAGATACTTTTCATACCATTTCACTGGGACAAATTTCAGCTCTAGACAGCAAAAACAGAATCATAGAGTTGGAAAGAATCTCAAATGACATCGAATTCAACTTTCTTTAGTACACACGAATTTCTTCTACAACAAGCCAAGAGCAGTTGTCCAGATTTGGCTTAAACACTTCCAGTGAGCACCAATTAATAGTACCGGCCAGAGGTACTTTTATCAGTCTATCATTCATTTGCTGATAAGATTAGTTCAAATTACAGCCATGACAAAGTGATGATACTCTGTCAAATTATATTTTTGAATGTATTTTTCATGGCAAATAAAGAAAATCCTCTACCGATCAGACCTGGAAATCACTGTTTGCCCAGTTACCATCATATTTAAAAACAGCAGCTAGGCCTCGGATGAGCTTTCAAGGATGGATCTGTGTTACAAGTCTAAGCTCAACTCTTACAGCTAAACAATAAAAAGACAAATAATTCAATTTAAAAATGAGTAAAAGGTTTGATTGAACAGACATTTCTCCAAAGAATATATAAAAATGGCCAATAAGTACATGAATAGCATATCATTAGTTACTAGGGACATACAAATTAAAACCACAATGAGATACAACTTCACACCCACCAGGACGGGTATAATTTTTAAAAAGAGGGAGGAAAAAGTACAATGGGTATTGGCAAGGATGTGGAAGTTGGAACCCTACCACTGGAACTGATGGTAGGAATGTAATATGGTACAGTCACTGTGGAAAGCAGTTTGGCAGTTCCTTAAAAAGTTAAGCATAGAGTTACCATATAACCCAGCAGTTTCAAAATCCTAGGTATATTCCCAAGAGAACAGAAAACATGTTCACACTCACACACACAAAAACTGTACACGAATGATCACAGGAGCAGCATTATGTGTGATTAGCCAAAAACTGGAAATACCTAAAATGTCCATTAACTGATGAACGGATAAACAAAATGTGGCGCACACATTCAAAGGAATGTTATTTGGCCATAAAGAGGAATGAAATACTGATACATGCTACAACATGAATGAACCTCAAAGACATTATGCTAAATGAAAGAAGCCAGATATAAAAGATCATATATTATATGATTCCATTTACATGAAATATCCAGAATAGGTAAATCCATAGAGATAGAAGGCAGATTAGTGGTTGCCAGGGGCTGGGGAAAGGAGAGAATTGGAAGTGACCCATATCAGGTAAAGGGTTTCTTTTGATAGTGATGGAAATGTTCTGGAATTAGATAGTGGTGATGGTGGCATAACATTGTGAATATACTAAAAACTAACAAATTGTACAACTTTACAATGATAAATTTCATGTTACGTGATATTTATTTTAATTTTGAAAAATTTGCAGTGGGGGGGGGGGAAGAAAATAAAGAATTGAAAGGATTTTTTTGGTGAGACATTTTGTAACTACAAAAGAATTTGAAACTATAATTCCCAAGCATACTATGCTATCCTAGGTGGGGAATGGAGGCAGGGATACAAAGGGTAGCAAGTGCTAAATTTCCCACCAAGCCATTGCAAAAGACAGTTCACCAAGTTTCCAAGAAGTCTTAGATGGAAGTTCTAATCTATGCAATCATGTCTTTAAAGATCAAGTGTAAAGTTCACTTGATGACCTCTATCTAATCTATGAAAGGTCTGCATCCTCCTTATCATAACGCAAGAAACTCCTACATAAAATCATGTTTGCCAGGATAGCTCTACCATGTTACTTAATCAAAGTGCTTCCATCCATTTATTTCTTTTCCCCCAAAACTGGAAACCCCAGAATATTTGTCCTAAAATGTCATTCATAGACCCACTCTGTGGATTTTATACAGGAGTAAGTACAATTAGAAATAGGCATAGCCATACTTGTCCCGTACTTGGTTTCCTTTCTAACTCTTGCTGGCCTACCATCTAGGTAGAGTTCTCTTCAGGAATCACAGTCTACACTTAACAATGTCAACTACACATCCCTGAATTCAGGGAAGTTATAGTGTTGCACAGTTTCTTTATTCGACAAGTTCTACACACGATATGCCAATAGTTAACTGTAAACCTAAGCAGGTCACTGTCAGAAGAAGGATATAGCTCTAAACTCCTGCTCAAATGTTAACAGTCAGTAGACAACGATGTTAAATTCAAACAGAATCCTGTTTTTAAAAATTAGGCAACAGACTGGAGGAAATATTTGCAAATCATATATCCTATCTGATAAACGACTGATATCCAGAAAATACAAAGAACCCTTCTAATTCAATAGGGAAAAGACAAACAACTCAATTTAAAAACAGGCAAAAGGTATGAAGAAACACTTTACAAACAAGATTTACAGGGGAAATAAGCATCATAAGAAAAGACACTCAGTATCACTAGTCGTTAAGAGAAAAGCAAATGAAAACCACAGTGAAGTACACTACATACCCACTAGAATGGTTATAATCAAAGAGACACACAATAACAAATGCTATCAATGTAGAGAAACAGGAACTCTCATATATTGTTGGTAGAAATGTAAAATGGTACACCCAGTTTAACCAACCAGTTTCCCTTTAAAAATTACACATAAATTTACCATATGAGCCAGCAATTCCACTCCTATATCTCTACCCAAGAAGAATGAAAATATATGTGCACCCAAAGACTTACATGTGAATGTTCATAGCAGCGTTAATAATAACAGTCAAAAAGGAGAAACAACTCAAATGTCTACCAAGTAGTGAATGGATACACAAAATGTTGTATATCCATACAGTGCAATGCTACTCAGCAGTAACAAGGAACAAGGTACTGATACATACGACAACATGGATAACTTCAAACACATTATGCTAAATGAAAGAAGCCACATACAGATCACATATTATATGATGCAATTTACATGAAATGTCCAGAAAAAATTTCATTTCATCTTTAGAGACAGAATATAGATTAATGGCTGCCTGGGGTTAGAGTGGGAACATGGAATAACTGCAAATGTGCATGAGGGATCTTTGCGGGCTGATGGAAATGTTCTAAAGTTTGACTGTAGTGATGGCTGCACAACTTGGTAAATTTACTAAAAGTTCACTGAATTGTAAACGTAAAATGCTGAATTTCACTGTATATAAATTATACCTCAATAAAGTTATTTTTAAAAACTTTTTGTAAAACCTAGGCAAAAAAATTAATTTTCTAAGCCCATAAATGACTGCACCATTTTAAGACAAAGTGAGACATAAATCTGTCCATTGAGGGAAAATCCACCTGCTCTGGGTATCAGATGAGCAGGTAAAAGAGTTGACATTCTATTAGTAAAGGTAAAAAACCTATCAAATATTTTCCTCTAGAGAATAACCTCAGTTTCCAAGGGTGCCTACAGGTAATACAGGACTGTTCTCAAGGGGAAGTTTTAAATATTCTTAAAGCACATAAACAAGTGACCCACAGAAACCCCACAGCAATCCATGACAGAAACTAGTGCTTCTCAAACTATTTAGAGTGAAGAACTAGTTTTTCCCCCGCAATCTGTTCCAGGCTAATACGTTTATAAAATAAAATAAAAACTATCTTTAAGATGTCACACCACAATGAAATTCCTAAATTTTAAATCCCCATTTCTTTATTTATCTCGTTGCAGACCAGCAAGGACGTGGGACCACACCTTGAGAGGCACTGATACAAGGCATAGCAAGGACGATTAACAGGGCTTATCCAATCTTCAAACTCACCCATTCATTTAACAAATATTTATTGAGCATCTGTGTGCTGGATTAATGCCTCAGGACTGATCCTGTGAGATAGCTGATTCTAGGCAGCACAGTCCGTGCCACTCTACCCTAAGTTAGGGGGCAGGTACCCCCAGGCTGCTGAAAGAGGTGGCCTGCTGGAGGGAGTTGTTTTTAATTGATCATGTACATTTTGGATAGCAATTTTGGTTTTGACATAATTTGTTTAAATCTTCCAACGGTACTGTGGCATCAACTCCTTAATGCTCCCACAGCATATTCCTGAATCAAGCCATTCACTAGACTACAACAATCATATAATATCTAAATAAATAATTACTTGATAACAGTCTAGTGCTACTCTGGACACTACGTATACAGTAGAGAACAAAACAGACAACCCCTCCTATACCCTGTTCTCAAAGAGCTGACATTCAAGTGGGGAGAGAGACAACCAACCAAATGAACACATAAAATATATTGTATTTTAGATGGTGATAAATACTATAGAAAAAATTAAGCAGGATTGGGGGTTGGATCTGCAAGACTGAGGTAGAGGGAGTGGGAGTGGACAGCATACTTAACCGGACAATTTTAAATAGGGTGGCCAGAGAGGGCCTCACAGAGAAGATAATATTTGGACAAAGACGTGAAGGAGGTGATCAATCGACCCAAGGAGATAATGGGGGAAGAGTGTTCCAGAAAAAGGACAAAAGCCCTAAGGCAGAAGCATGCTTCAGGAAACAGCAAGGAGTGTGGTAGCACTTACTCTTTTCCTGCTTCTGTAATAGCAATACCCATTTATTCTAAAATCCTCCAGCATTTCTCACAGTGAAAAAATAAATAAATAAATAAATAAATAAATAAATAAAATCCTCCATTAGACTCAATACTTTGAGGATGGAGATCAAATCTTATTCATTTCTGTATGCCCAGCTCTCACTTGCTGAGTGAGGAAACTGTTTAAGCTGTGATATTCTTACCTTACGATAGATAAGTACATACACATCCATTCCCTTCCCCCCGCAAGGTCCCCATCCCATGAATTCACTCCTGTGTGTTGCACGGCTGTAAAGA
Source organism: Balaenoptera physalus (assembly GCF_965194825.1). NCBI lineage: Eukaryota > Metazoa > Chordata > Mammalia > Artiodactyla > Balaenopteridae > Balaenoptera > Balaenoptera physalus. The sequence continues at coordinate 21,930,967 of NC_138882.1, forward strand.
CGCGGCTGCCTCCGCAGTCAGAAAGACCAGTTCTCCCAGACTCCTTCTCCTTCTTCTCGCTCAGTATCTAGTCAGTTACTAAATCCCATCCATTCTTTTTCACATCATTTAGTGGCCCCCCAAATGGTCTCCCTTTCTCACAGATAATTCAAATAAAAAAAAAGACAACTGGCCTTCATTTGTGAGTGTATTAATTTTAAATTCAACATCATTGTGTATGTAGCCTGTATGTTTACAAAATTTAAGCCAATCATCACATATTTCTATTCAAATTTGACACTGGTGGTTTTTATAGTAATTTTAGAATTACCCTGAATCATGAAGTTCAAGGTTAGTAACTGAGGTTCAACAATAGATTTGTTGGTGCCTATTACTCTCTTGCTGAGATATTTTTAGAAATTCCAGCTAAACAGCTTGCATATTCAATTTTCCTTTGTAATTTCAATTGGACATGGTATTCTTCACTTTCCATTGTGAGGTCTGCTGCTGAGTGCCAACAGCTGCGATGTCCCACCATCACAAGTGAGAGGCAGCTTTAGATTTCAGGCTATGCAAGTTTAGTTAACGCAGAATGAGTATACATGGGTGTTCACTATCTAACTGGCTACAGTATGGAGGGATACATTCTCTGGGAATGAAGGAAGTCTTCTAATCTGTCCAATTCACTTCTACAACGCATCTTTAATAAATGCCTTAAACACTACATAGTAGAGCAGACAGGATTTGGAACTGGGGGGAAAAAAAAAAATCCCAGACTTCACCAGTATAGTTTTGTGACCCTAGGTAATCCGGTTAACCTGAGCTTCCTCATTTGCAAAATGAAAATAATAATATTCTCACCGAGCAGTTGCAAGAGTAAAGTGAAATCAAGTGAAAGTGCAAAACAAATGACAGTAGTTGTAACACATGGCAAAATGGCCCAAACCATGGTGGTTTTCAGGGCTTTTGAAAACTACAGGCAATTCAAAGTCAGTAAGATGAGATAGAGAACATTCACGTATTTAAATTATCTTAATGGTCAGATAAACACAAGTAACTATTGTAGAAAAAGAATACAGGATTTAGATCTTCCAAGCACTAATCGTGTATTCTTTCCAAAAGACGCTGGGGCGGATTTTACTTACACATGGTTTCGAACAATAACTTGCTTTAAACCAAGAAGTAATTACTGGCAACAGTTTGCAAACAACAGCATTTCAGCAGGCAGTTCCTATTTTCAGTAAAATGTGCAAGAAACTACAAGCAAGGTTTAATATATACGCAAACTTTGTCTTTTAATTTTAAAAACACCCCTGAAGTTTTGGGAGGAAACCATAAAGGGAAAGAAATCGGACTTGGGTAGATCAAAGAACCTGGCGCTCACATGTACCCTGCGGCTATACATTATACACAGGAAAAGGAGGAGGGACCCAAGGAGGCGGCGGGGACTCCTGTGCGTGGTCTATTAATTCACATTTTGCTCTCTTCTGTTCACATCCTGCAGGGACTCCACCCAGAGCAACCGAGCGAGGGGGTGGGTGGGACTCACCCAGCCTAGCAAATAACCGTCCCAGAAACCGAAACGGAATCGAGGTGAATTGGGAAAACACGGCTCCCCAGAAACAGGGGTGGAGAAGGGGCGCGAGAGGAGACCTTTCTTTTGGCTGAGGAGATACCTCCGGCCTCGCTGCCTCCTGGGGGCACCCCCTCCCCTCCCCTCAATCGCCACCAGTTCCCTCCTGCCCTACACAGGGGAGGAGGAAGGCACCGTACACAGAGCGAGGCCCCTCATCCCGGGGACTTGGGCGGAGAAGACGCAAGTATTCCTCCGAGATTCTAAAAGAGAAACTGAGGGGCGGCAACCTGAGAGAGGCGGAGGAGAGGGGAAAAGGAAACTGACTGCAGAGCGGGGGACCCGTGAGACGGTGGCAGGGAACTCAGTAGGTAGCCTGAATGGGCTGGCGCCCCAGGAAAGAAGGGCTGCCTGTTGCACGGAACTGGCCCTGCTGAGGCGGAGAGCGAAAAACCCCAGAGACCGGACCTTGGTCTCCAGGGCCAGTGGGATCTCAGCCCCAGCGCCTGCGGGGCCCCACCCTGAGAAGCCTTGGCTGCAGATACAGTGATGAGAGACACCGACAGAAAGAAGCGGGAGGCGGCCGACTGGAGTCGGTCTGGCCCGCTCCCGCGGTTAGTCACTCACATCTGATACTCGTCTATCGCCTCCACCAGCTGGCCCCAAGAGTCGAAGTCGGCGCCTCTCCTAAAACTGGCGCCCCAGCGCTGCAGCAGACTTCGGGTCACCTCCGACATGGCCGGTCCCCACCCCGTCCCCTCCCGCCCCTACCCCAGCAAGGCCGGGCTCTAGGGCGCCATCCTCCCCGGGCCTGGCCCCGACATTAACAGGGCCAAAAGGAACCGCTACGGCCACCGCCACCACCCGCCAAGGAGCCGCCCAAGCCCATTTGCCGCCACAGCCAAACTTTGCGGCTCTGAAGCGGCCGCCCCGCCGAGGCTCCGCCCCCGAGGCCCCGCCCCGCGTTAGGTTGAGGCCGCCCCGCTCCACCGAGCGGCCGCCATTGTTATCGCGGCATTCTTCCTCGGCGTGGGAGGCCCGGCCAGCTCTGCTCTTTGTCTCTGGAGGAGACCGCAGCGCAAGAGGAAAGACTGTGGATGAATATCTAAGAAAGGGCTGAGGAACGGAGTGTTTTAACGGGGCTGCGGCAACGCGGCAGCCTTAACCCCCGAGCGGCGCGCACTGCCGCCTCGGTAGCTGTCATGGCCGCCCTGACCACGTGATCGGCTCCCGCAGGCCTGGTTTCCGTCGCTCTAGTTCGGTAATCCGGGCTCTGCGACTCCCTCCCTTTCTCGTTTGCGGACTCGGACACTGCCTTTCTTCCCTCTGGAGGGGTACTGTACAGACATCGAGAAATCCGGTAAGTATGTCATGAGGATGGGCGTTTCCCAGTACTATCCCTACCCCTGTCGTCTCCCCGGAGTCCCAAGCAATAGGGTCAAGGTTTTTACACAGGTTCCATAGACTCCCGGATAGTGGTCCCCAAAAGTCTCCTTCAAGTGTTTCAGGGCACTAGAACCTGTGTAAAAAGTGCCTTGAAACAAACGAGAGAAAGAAATTCACATTAGCCCCACGAATCAACGGTATTAACAGCTAGATTCACCGAATCGCCTTGCCGGCGTCTCCACTAGCAGTTGGGGGGCGGGGGGGAGGGTCTTATAGCTACATAGGGGTTTGTTTAGGCACCTTCTGCCCGCCTCTCCCGGGTAGATAGTATCGGCTTTCCACGAAAATGCCTGTTCAGGAGGGGCACGCTAAGGTGTGCGCCTGCGCAAGGTCTTAACGGCGTTAAACCGGACGGGGCCTGGGAGGAAGAGGCTGGGTGGTAAACAGGAAGTGGACGTTGGGAGCTCGGGGGCGGTAGGTTTGTTGTGGGACCCAGGGTCTCCGGCGTGGGGAACCTTTGCCGGTAATCGGACTCTTCCTGTGGCAGCGGGTTAGGTGGCAGCCTCGATCCGACTGTTGTGCTGGTGGCTTCAAAGGCACCCTTCCTTGCACCTGCAGGTGGGTGTGTCGTCCTTCTACCCCGCCCTTCGAATTCTTGAAAACTGGAGTGCGGGTCTCTGACCGTACAGATTGGGCAGGGGTAGAGAACACGGTACTTACCCTCTTCGTTCCTGAGGTAAAGATATACAGAACTTAAGACATTTTCATCCAGGACGTGGGAGGCCGTCTTAAAAGAGTATTTGTGGAAAATTTGTTGACACAGTCAAGTGTATCGTGTGACGTTATTTCTGCGAGGCTTGGTTTATATGCACAGAGATGCAGTATTAGTTTACTTAGGTTATAAAGGAGATTTACGTGGATGATGTTTAGAAGGTTATATATTTTTGAAGGACTTGTTAAATGTTTTGAGTTACTCAAATGAACTTGCTCAATTTTTCATTGAATACACAGTGCGTTTCCTCATCCTTAAATAGCTGGTGCTCTCCAAAGCCGGTTTTGCCATGAATAAATATGGTAAGGGAGGTGCATAAAGTAGATATTTTTTACACTGTGCAGCCCACGGTTTTTTCCCGATAAGAAAAATCCATGGACAACATTGCATATAATGCTTTCAAATTAATTAAATCTTAACCGATTTTGTCTCCCACTTCCCGAGATCTAATTGCCATATTTAAGTCTTCAACTACACCTTCCTGTATTATCTTCACTATCTTCCCAAGGACTTTTAAGCAGGTGACACACTCCTTTTTTTTTTTCTTTTTTAACTTGAAAGGTGGGGAACTTAATTTTTTTAAGTTGTTATTTCACTTAGGTAGTTTTTAAAGTGTTTTGGTTTTTAAGGGTAGACGTTTTTTTTATTTATTGAAGTATAGTTGATTTACAATGTGTTAATTTCTCCTGTACAGCAAAGTGACTCAGTTATGCATATATACATTCTTTTTCATATTCTTTTTCATTATGGTTTGTCCCAGGATATTGAATATAGTTCCCTGTGCTATACAGTAGGATCCTGTTGTTTATCCATCCTGTATATACTAGTTTGCATCTGCTAATCCCAAACTCCCGGTCCTTCCCTCCCCTACCTGCCCTCCCCCTTGTCAACCACAAGTATGTTCTAAGGATAGATATTATTATTTTTTTTTACCAACAAAACAGTTTATTAGGGACTAGCAGAGAAATCACAATGAGCGATATGCAAAGATGGGTGACCATAAGCAAATACAGAGAACAAGCAAGGGGAACATGCTTTTATAGGGAAAAGAGGAGAGTTGGGAGGGGCTGTAATAACCAAAGAGTCCATTGGAGGAACCTGGGAGTCCAGAGTATGGAGGCTTCTCATTGGTTGGCCTGCTACAGTCTGACTGGCTGAGCTGCCATGGATGGAGAGAACTTTTCGTCTTCCTTCTGATAGTAACCTAGAGGTACCTTCCTGTCAGAGATGTAGGTTTACTTCTCTCCTGTTAACTGAGGTCTCCTAGGGGGACCTGAGAGCTCCCCCTACAGGCCTGTCCCAACTCCAACTCTACCTGAGGTTTCTTCAGTTACACATACTAAATATGTTTATAATTCAGCCATTTTTTACCGTTTTAATGATAGATATTATTGATCAAGTATCATGTGGGGTTTTTTATCATGAAAATTTTGATTCTTATTAGCTATTCTGGGGAAAGTATATTTATTATAGAACACATGCTACAGCCAATCAGTTGGCATCAGCAGTATCATGTGGGAGATACGGTTAATTTAAAACCTATTTGTGGGCTTCCGTGGTGGCGCAGTGGTTGAGAATCTGCCTGCCAATGCAGGGGACACGGGTTCGAGCCCTGGTCTGGGAAGATCCCACATGCTGCAGAGCAGCTAGGCCCGTGAACCACAATTACTGAGCCTGCGCGTCTGGAGCCTGTGCTCCGCAACAAGAGAGGCCGCGATAGTGAGAGGCCCGTGCACCGCAATGAAGAGTGGCCCCCGCTTGCCGCAACTAGAGAAAGCCCTCGCACAGAAACGAAGACCCAACACAGCCATAAATAAATAAATAAATAAACAAAAATTAAAAAACAAAAACAAAAACCTATTTCTATCAAGTAATCTTAGCAGTCTAAATACGGGTCACCATTTGAACCTCTTTCGGAATCACGTTCCTCTGGTCCTGTGCCCTTCTCATTTGCAGCTGTCCAACCAAAGGCAAGTACTCCGCTCCTCAGAAGTGTAGTTTGGGGACCAGCAGCCTCAGCATCTCAGGTCCTACCCCAGACTGTTGAATTAGAACCTGCATTTTAACAAGAGCTCCCCACCTCCTGCCCGGACGTGATTTTTATACACATTAAAGTTTAAACATTACTGCTCCAATATATTCAACATTGCAGTTACTGTGAGCACATTTACAAATGCTGTTGTTTTATAGGCCTGATCTAAACATAGGCTGCTATAAACAGACAGTTAAAACAAGATTGATGTATGGCAGTGAAGCATTTTATTTATGTATATGTCTGTTTTATATATGTTTTATGTTAAAATGTATATATCCTGTAGTAATTTTCAACTTTTACTTTAAAAAAGTATTTTAATATGGTTTACATTGCTTATTAAATGTTTTATCTTTAATTTTTATACATTTGTTTTTTGTCAATAGGAAACACCTGGAGAGAATGACACATTGGTTTCATAGGAACCCATTAAAAGCCACAGCTCCTGTCCCTTTTAACTATTATGGCGTAGTCACTGGCCCTGCTGCTTCAAAAATTTGCAGGTAAGTTTGTCAGTCTCCACAAGTATTGACTGAGCCGCCCATGGATACAAGGTACTTTTTTAGGGTCATGCACAATGCAGAAGTATGTAACACACTGTCCCTAACCTTAGGCTCCTTATAAACTTATAAATGACATGTGAAAAGTTAAATCATAGATTATTTAAACTGGGTCCTCAAGTTTAGGTCAGTGAGTGAGTCCCAGAGAGACTAAACAGTCACAATTAAAGAGTTAAGCTATACGTTACAACAGTATAAGAGACTCCACAGAGTCATATATGGATATTGTTCATTGGCCAGATAGTAAATTAATTGAGTTCTGAGCAGGGAGAGGTCCCTATGACCTGAAATAGCCTTCAGAGTGTTCAGTAGGAGAGAGGACTTGAGCTGGGGTTTAAATGAATTGTATGGCCTAGATCAGGGGTTGTCAGACTGTGTCCTGCAGATTGGCCCAATGATTGTTTTCATAAGTAAGTTTTTATTAGAATATAGCCTCCCCCCCCCCACTTATTTATATATTGTCTATGGCTGCCTCCCCCACTTATTTATATATTGTCTATGGCTGCCTTTCCTCTATACAGTAAGATTGAGTATTCCCAGGGGAGACTTTATGACCCACAAGGCCTAGAATATTTATCTTCAGGCCCTTTGCTGATCCCTGACTTAGATAGTAAGAAGGGAGAGGAGAAAGTCATTTCTGTTAGGTAAACCTTTGTTCTAGGGAGTATGAGTACAGCAGTTTAACTGGAACAAAAGAGATAGATGCAAGTTGTTTGGTAATTGCAATCATTGTTGATTTGGTTGTGGTCATCCATGTACAATGCTTGGTGTCAGTCTGTTTATCTCTTGTAAAAATAAAATACAGTGTGTGTGTGTGAAAAAAAAAAAAAAAAAGAGATAGATGCAAGAGATATTTCGAAGGAGGCATCAACTGGCCAGATGTCTGATTTGCTCTGGAAAGTTGAAAAGGATTCATTTAGTCTATGAGATGCAGAACCTAGATGATCAAGACATTGGTGGTACCAGTAAAGGAAAATCAAGAGAATTGCTACTTTTTGTGAAAGGAAGTAATTGGAGCAAAAGGTTGATCTAGACCAGGGGTCAGCAAACTTTTTCTGTAAAGGGCTAAATAGTAAATATTTTAGGCTTTGTGGGCTACATACAGTCACTATTGGATATTCTTCTTTGTTCATTTTTGCAAAATTAAGCTGTGGGCCGTATAAAAACAAGTTACAGGTTGTAGTTTGCCAACCCCTAATCCTAGACATTGGTCCCAGGTTAACTGTTTTATCTGTAGCATTGGGCAAGTCTCTTAACTCCTTTGGATCTAATTACTCATCTGTAAAATTAATAATCTAAATTAGATACTTCTAAGGTACACTTTTCTCGAATTCTGTCATTTTAATATGAATATAATTTTGCACAAGTTGGTTTGCAGGTGATGATTGAATGCCTACTTGGAAAGAGCTAGCAAAGTATTCGAGTCTAGAATAGGCCTTAAGGATTCAAATTTTGGGGACTTCCCTGGCGGTCCAGTGGTTAAGACTCTGCGCTTCCAATGCAGGGGGCGCGGGTTCGATCCCTGGTCAGGGAACTAAGATCCCACATGTTGCATAGCATGACCAAAAGGAAAAAAAAAAAAGAATTCAAATTTTTTTCCGAGTCCAGGAATTACTCCCTCCCAGCTTTTAATTAAATAACTCAACAATGACAGATTCATAAGGTAGCCCATCCCATTTTTGGTCAGCTGTATATAATTGTTGCTATATACTTTCTTGGAATCACCCTCCTTAGAGCTGGTACCAATGAATAAACATTCCATCTTAAACCTGGTTTAAGTTTGTGCTCCTTTCTAAACACCACTGCTACTTACAGTCAGTCCTTCTAAATCTTAAAATATTTGGAATGTTAGTATTACTTCACTTGACAAAGAAATTTGAGTATATGCTTTATCCCAGACACTAAGTTCTGGGTATACAGTCCCTACTGTCTGTCTTGGTGCTTACAATTTAAATTTAGTCTTCAGGCATTTACACCCAATTGTCTTCAGTCATGGTCCATGTAATATGATTTCTGGATCCCTCGCTAAGCAAGTTGTCTTCTGAAAGAAGAGGTGTAACTGGAACAGGACCAAGTTAGAGCTGATAATGTAGATCTAGGATTAGATGTAAAGTTATACTCGTAGATGAGACCTCAGAAGAGAGAAGAGCAGAAAGCCAAAGACTGAACATTGCTGGAGGTGGGAATATGAAGGGGACATGGAAGAAAATAGAGAAGGAACTTTTAGAGATAAGAGGAGAATCTGGAAAATTTGGCGTTATTGGAATCAAGGGAGAAAAGAATTTCGAGAAAGAAACAATAAATGTCTGCAACATTTATTGCTGCAGAGAAGCAAAGGAGAATGGAGACGAGGGAGCAGTTTTAAAATGACTAGTGGCCACGTGTTTTTGCATGTTTGTGTGTGTGTTGTATTATAGAATGCAATTTTAAAATACGGTTTTGTACTTAAGTACATTTTGACATAATGTCAAATTTTGAAATTTTAAGGGGATACTAAAATTATGTATAAATGTTAAATTTCCATTTTTCAAAAAACTTCTATTGTGAACTGGTCAGATTAATTTACTCATTCTTAATTCTTTCCTCCCGTCTTAAAAGCTTGTGTTAGTTTGATTTTTTAAAATTAAAACTTGCTGTGTATTTTTATTATATAATTGTATTCATGATTTGCTCCTTTAGTTGGACTGAGTTTATTTTAGTACAACTTCCAAAACAATTGTTACTAGAAATTTCACTTACCTCCTGTTAGTCCTAATTAAATTCATTCCTGTATACTTAGTAATATCTTAGAGGAGGCGGTGTGTGTGTGTGTGTGTGTGTGTGTGTGTGTGTGTGTGTTTAAGCTTTTACAGTTGAAACTTTTAAGCCACTTTTACATAGATTCATTGTAATACAGCTTACTTAACATTACTATCTCTTTCTGTCTCATTTAAGTGACTTGAGATCATCTAGAGCACGACTGCTTGAATTGTTCACCGATTTGAACTGTAATCCACAAATGATGAAGAATGCAGCAGATTCATATTTTTCACTTTTACAAGGTTATTTAAATCAATTTAAGTTTTTAAAAGTCAACTATGTAGAAGTTCATATTTGATTCTTAGACTTTTCAAATCTGAATAGTTTAGTCTTCTAGGTTATATTCTTCAGTATGCTTGAGTATCAGAAATGTGAGAATGTAAAGGTGGTATGTGGTCTTTCTAACATTTTGAAAATTAAATGTGTGCATATTTCATATTATGTTACCTTAGGAGAAGGGGATAGAGGGGCTGGGAGTTTCATTCAGGTATCTGAAAAAGTCATTATCTGAAAAATGTTCTAAACAGACACGTGATATTTCCTGTAAAACTGAAAATGTTTTCTACCTTTTTATAGGTTTCATTAACTCATTGGATGAATCTACCCAAGAAAGCAAGTTACGATATATTCAAAATTTCAAGTGGACTGATACATTACAGGGACAGGTTCCAAGGTAAGCAGCACCAACAGTACTAAATTCAAGCCATTTATGTAACTGTTTAGCTAGTGATTAACTCATAGCCTCTGTGTGGAAGAACTAAAATGTAAGTCTGATCAGCATTTTGCCTTATCAGGAAATTAATGTAAAACTTTTGACCTAAACTCCTAATGCAGTCTATTAAGTAAAAACAGAATTTGTTTCTCCTGGACCAAATCATTTTTGAGATAATCAGTATAAATGTTAACTAGATTGAGCAGCCTTGACTTTTAATAACACACAAAGAATGGTTTGGGAATTTGAAAACCAAACCTAGATTTTGGTCTTTGCCTCCGTCCAAGCAGAGCAGAATTTTGCTTTCTCCGCTACTTTCCTTTTCTGATGGATAGTTCAGATGTCTCTGGTCAATCTCCTTCTTTCTCTCTTTCTCCCCAGTTCCACCCCAGCTCCATACTCTTTTGACTGACAGTACTGTATTTGTTTTCTTCTTAATTTTACTGTTTCTGCTCTTTTTAAAAACTTCCCCTCCGAACTTTCTCATCGTTCACTTGAAACTAGTTAGATCTAATTACAACAGGAAACCGATCATAATGGTGCTAAATTTTTAACTACTTTTTTTTTTTAAACACCATTGGGTTGTTTAAATAGTCATATATCTTTATCTCAATTTGCTTTAGAATTAACCATTTTGTAAAATCAGAAGGGAAGGAAATGGGGATTGCCAAACAACCAGGGCAGGCATTACAGTGGAAGGAGTGTGGACTTTGGATTCATACACACGTAGATCAGCCTCAGAGCTTCTCCTGTGTGAACATCTGCTTCCTCAACTGTATGCTGGGGTTACAGGTATAGGGCTTTTGTGAGGAACAAAATAGGAAATTTTGTATTAAGGGGCTGATATAATGCCAGGCATTAATAGACATTCAATAAATGTTAGTTTCCTTCCTTCCTTCCTTGGGAATATTGTATGTAATAGAATTCATAAATTAGGTAGGAAGTTGCGGACTGTGGGTCCTTTCCAAATTTTAATATTCTGGGATACCAAGGTTTTCCAAGTAAGTCCTCATTCTCTGTTTTTCTTTATGTACCCCTTTGTACTTCATCTAAAATTAAGGAATATTTTCCTTAAAAACTTTTTTTAAAGAATCAAACCTCTACCATTGTTACATTACAACACTTTGGCAGATTCTAAAGTGTTTTGTATTACATAAATTTGGCACTTTTCCCCACCATGCTAAATTTTCATTCCTTGTGACAGCATTTCTCAGCATAGTTTTATGAGACAGTGAAGAATTATGTGATAAAGGCCTTAAGTTATAATGTTGAGTATTCAGTACATCTGAGATTTTTAAGTTATTTAATCCTTGATTGCTACTTACTCAATGAAAAGTGTGCTGTGAGTATATCTGTTCTGAAAAATGTTTTTTCAACTGTATGCGCTCTTAACTACTACCTAGATGTGGTACAATAGAAATGGAGTGTTTGGGAGCAAGGCAGATTGAAATATACGAAGGGTAAACAGGAGAGAGCTATTCATGAGACGCCATAAAAATTAGCAAAACTCTCTTATTATTTAAAGGTAAAGTTATAAATTAGATATGCCTCTTAGATCACCATTACTAGAATTACTAGATGTAATTAGTAGATGTAACTCATTGGAAAGTTCCCAGTGCTGAAAAGAATAAGCCATTAAACTATACATTAAATTTTTTTGGCATGGTAAACTGTTTTAAGAAGTTTGTTCATAACTGTCATATTTTTGTATGTTATAATGTATATTAAATGTATATATAAGGTATTTTTGAATTACATGTTTTGTAACAAATTTTTTTTTTAATCTAAAAGGTTTCCATGTCTCTATTCCTTCTAAGATGGAGGCAGCAATTAAATAAAAAATACAAAGCAGAATCATGATTCTAGTTTCTTCCCTTTGGGTAATTTTTCTGTATCTTTATTAGTATTATATGTGTAATAAGGGTATTACTTCAGGTTTTTTACTTCATCGTTTGAGATAAGTGAGATAATGTGTATAAAGAATTTTCAGGGTCTCATCAGAACAGCAGTGAATAAAAATATTATCTTATTTGCTTTGTGAGCTTTTTGCCATCTTTGTGTCATGTTCAGTTATAGAATCTGAAGGAGACAAATGAGATACAAAATACACTTATTTTTGAGACCTTTTTCTTTGTAGTATGCTAATTGGCTTGGCATTCAGAATCTTCTACAGTGTTCACATCAGCTTGGCTTTTTGCTCCCCTGCTCCTCGATTTCTCTTTATGAACTGGCAACTTCAGTCAGGCTAGTTGGGTTACTGCCGCCAGAAAAGTCTTTGTCATTTCTTGTGCGTTAACAGCATCATTCCCTCATCAGGGATGTCCTTCTGCTTCCCTTCTAGCCCTTCTAGCCATCTAGGCACAATTCAAACTCTATTTATACCATTAAGCCTTCTTTAACCATTCTAGCCTGAAATGATCTCTCCTCTGAAGTCCATTTTCTTAAAATGTGGTGTAAGAACCACCTGCTCCAGAATCAACTGGATACTTGTTAAAAATGCACATTCTGGGCACTTCCCAGACTTTCTTTGTGGGATAAGTTCCAGTAATCTGTATTTTTAAAACTATTCAATGTACAGTAACCTTTGGGAACTACTATTCTCATGTTTACTATTATGAAGTACATCGTGGACCATTATGTTTAGTCATTCAGTGTTAATTGTGTGTGTGTGTGTGTGCTTGTGTCTTATCTCCCAGCCTATATTAAACACAAGGACTCTTCATTTTTTCAGTTAGCATTTAACTCTTTATGATGTTGTGTAAGTTGTATAGCAGGCTTCATATACAGATGTCTCAGTCATTGACAGTACTTAATGATCATGTTTATAATTCTAGTGCCCAGCAGGATGCTGTTTTTGAATTAATTTCCATGGGATTTAATGTAGCTTTATGGTATACCAAATATGCTTCAAGACTGGCTGGAAAAGAAAAGTAAGTTAAAAGGGGAGGGTTATGTGCATATGTATTATTTTTCAAACATATGGAGCTTCATTATTAAAAAGTCTAGGCTACTGATAAAAAGTATCACTTCTAATAAATGTATGGTTGCCTCATAATGTTAATATTTTAAGTATTAGAATTATGGAGCCCACTGTTAGAAGGGAAAAAATTTTTAATAATCTTGTCATGGGGGTGGTCTTTCTGAATAAAATCCCAAACCAAGAAAAGGGTTGACTGTTTGACCACATAAAGTACCATAAACAAAGTTAGAAAACAAATGACAGATTGGTCAAAAAAATTGCAGTGCATATGACAAATTGTTTTTATAATGTTTTTACAAATCAACAAGGAAGAGATCAACAAATCAATCGAAAATAAACAAAGGACATAAACAGGCAATTCACAGAAAAATACAAAGCCTTATAAGTATGTGAAAGATGTTTTGAAGGATTAAGGAACTGTGAAATAAAATGAGATACAGTTTTTATAATAGTACAAGTGGATATTAGCACTATGAAACTGGCAACTACCAACTGTGATGCACCTGAACATGGGAATAATATGCAGCCATTTAAGAATGGAGTTGAATTGTATGTGCTGATGTAAGATTGTCTCTGAAGTAATTTAGGTGATTAAAACAAGAGCAGAGTGGTGAATATTGTGTATGTATGTGTTTTTTAAGTATGTGCATGCATTAAATGTATATTGATTTTTATGCTTGTTTATGCACAGAAGATTATCTGGAAGGAAAAACAAGAAGCCTTTGTCCAGACCCCTAAACAGGAGCTCTCTTTTTCACTTGTAGTATCTTCTCTTTGGATATTTTTCATGTGCATTTGTTAGTTTTTTAAGTGTCAAAAGGAAGAAAACCTAGTGAAAAACACAAATGACTAGCTTCTGTGGTTTTATGAGAATGTATTAGTTGTTGGTTTTAATACCAGAAACGGGATTCATCCTGTAACGAATGTAACAACTATCTTTCAGCATAACAGAGGATGAAGCAAAAGAAGTCCATCGAAGCTTAAAAATTGCAGCTGGGATTTTTAAACATTTAAAGGTAAAATAATAGTAATAAAATATATTCTTAATGCTTTAATTCTTGAATAATTTTTATTTCATTCTTTGCGGGGTGGGGTGAAGGAATTATTTCATCATGTAGAAAGAACTAGTGTGTGTTCTGTTTTCCTTATGTTAAGTACTTTGTTGATGAGTGCAGCCAATTACAGAATATTAAGTGTTTCCACTTCAGAAAATCATCAGTGAATTTTACAGTTAGACGATGCAAGTGGTACTTCACTGCTTATTTTGCGGTCTCTTCTGAAAAGATGAGAGAAAACAAAGCCCAAAAATTGATAGTTCTGAGCATTTCTCTTTGCTGTCTGCAGCAGTTGCCAGGAGCAATCATGATTCTGCAAAACCAGATTTTCTGAGTATATTCTCTGTATTTCAGTGAAAATGCCAGCGGGGCAATCAGTACACACTAATTATATTAAATTGCCTGGAGATGTGATGGGAATTAGGGGAAAGACTAACGTATTTTCCAACCAGAATTACCCCCACCCCATTCTAATTAAACTGCTATTTACTGAAGGCTACTGGAGGCCAGTGTTGCATTTTCTCATGGTAAGGTAGTTTTACAGTGATGAAAAAGCTGTGATCCTGAGTGAGCTACAGAACTGTAGTCTTCTTTATATTTACTATTATTAATGTGAATGAACAGTTCCGGCTGTCATGCAAAAGGGAAATTTGGTTTCCGTTTCAGTTAAACATTTTCTAAGTTGAGAATATGACTTGCATATCTAAGCAATTTATTATGACCCAAATTATGCTCTTGAATTTCTTATTTTACAAAAATTTATAAAAAGCTTTAAAAGTTTTAGTGTACAGGAAATTTTATTCTCTGTAAGTTTAACATTGCTCCATTTTACACAATCTTTGTTTGTACCCTAAATTTCTGATAAATCCCCAAATTGAATATCTCACAACTTCAGTTTTCTTTCTAACAGCTGAGTTAAAATAAAACTTGGCTTCTTTGTTTTTTTGTTTTTTTGTTTTTTTTTCTTTCTCTCTCAGGAAAGTCATATCCCAAAATTAATTACACCTGCAGAAAAAGGGAGGGATTTAGAGGCACGACTCGTAGAAGCTTACATTATCCAATGTCAAGCTGAAGCTCAAGAAGGTATCTTAAATATTGTAAGATTTTTTTAAAGAAAGTTTATATTGGCATTTAGTTCTTTTTTTTTAAATCAGAATTAGCTGGAATTGAGTTTCAGGATTTGAGAAATTTATAGTGAGGAATTTTAAAAATTGATTTTTACCTTTAGCATTTGCCTTCATTTTTCATTAGCTGGAAAAGGCCTTACAGTTTAATAATTTTTTTTAAGAGGATTTTGATTTCATGCCATTTCTGGCAGCATAAAATTAAGTCTATAACTCATCTTTCCCCCCACTCTACCTTGCTCATTTCTTTTCTGCTTCCACTGTTTGGCTTACCTTGAAATCTTTGCCTTTCAGTGGCAGGAAATAAATGAAGACTTATGTGAAAACAATAAAGAAACTTTGTTGGCTTTTGTTTTTCTTTATTTCAGACTCCAGTGCCCTGAAAGTATTTGTTTCCTCTTACATCATGCGATTTTGTAGTAGGGGTTTTCTGTGATTAGTAATTGGCTAGTGATTTATTTAAGGAAGTGGTATCAGAACAACAAGCTCAGTGTTTTTCTGCTTTGTTATGTTTGCACTTTCTGTAGCTTTTCACGTTAAAATTTTAACAAACTGTATTAAAATCCCAAATAGATATCAGACTGTCTTTTGCTATTATAATTGAACTTAAGGTAAATGCAAGTGAGCTTAATCATACATTCACTTCATTGTGTTTTGGTTATAGTAACAATTGCTCGAGCAATTGAACTGAAACATGCTCCTGGACTAATTGCTGCCCTGGCATATGAAACAGCCAATTTCTATCAAAAAGCTGGTAAGTTCTATTTTTAGTCTTTAGATTTTCACATTAAGCTCTTGGCTTAGTAGGGAACAAGCAAAGCAAAAGGACTCTCAGATTGTTTCATCTTTTGCAAAGCTGTAGTAATAGCTGCATTATTTTATTAATCTTGTTTAAAAGAAAATAAAAGAATTAGAGCTGTTCACGGTTAATATGCTCCATAACTTCTAGTGAAAAGGACGATGCTATCCTTTTTAACCAGTGACATCTAATAATTAAACAGCTGTTTTTCTTTTGAAATGTTTTTGGTCTTTATAACAACCTTGTAGTTACTATCCTTATTTAGACAAGAAACTGAAATCCAGAGAATTAACATAACTAATCTGTAATTTAACTGCTAGCAGGTGGGAGGCTGGGACTAGCACTCAGGTCTTCTCCTTAACATTCTTTTCAGTCACTTATTTAGGAAGCATGCATATGTTTCTATTTATGAGATGGTTACTCTTTTAGTTGCTGGGTATACGGATTCACAGTCTAGGGAAGGAGACAAACATGTAACCACATTATTATAGCATGAAATAAGGTGTGGTTACAGGGGTGAAATAAAAACCTAAAGGATCTGGGCATGCTAGAGAAGGCTATCTAGAGGAAGGTGGTGGTTTAGCCTTATTTGGAAATAGAAATAGAAATTCTAGGTTTGCTGGGATGCTTTAGTGTATGGGAAGAGTAGAACATTCTGTAGTATGTACAGAGATTAGAAAGAACTTAGCACATTCTGGGACTGTGAGACATGTTTTAGCTGAAACAGGATGAGAGGTAGGAGCAAAGGTTACGAAAGTATGCATATGTGAGGCTATGAGTTGGTCTGTAAGCCTATCTAAGAAGTTTGGCCTTCATTCGGTAGGTATTTGGGGCCCCTTAAAAAGTAAAATAAAGTCAATCTGACTTGACTGGACTTGAATTTAAGAACGGTCCCTATCATTGCAAGATGAGAAGTGGGCTTATAGTGAAGGAGTAGTAGGCCGACTGTACTTAGACCATAATCATTTCTTCCTAAGTGCTGTGGAAGAGGTGATGAAGGTTTTCAGAAAGACAGCAGAGTAGGAAATGGAGAGGAAGAAATACATTCGAAAGGTGTTTGGCGGGATATGTGAGCATGTGTGTTTGATACAAGATGCAGGGATGGGGTGGTGAGTGAGAGTTAGGAGAGTATCCTTGCTTCTGACTTGGGTGACTAGACTACTCTTGGCATTGCTGTATTCTGAAAAAAGGTTGGAAAGAGATACTATAATACTATTCATATTTAATTTGAAGTTCTTAGTCATTTCTATTTTTATCATTATCTCAAACTTAAATTGCATTAACCATCAAATCAAAATAAATAAATGAATAAATAAAATCACTTTAAATAAAGCAAGGTTTTTCAAGTGTAAATGCTTGAGTTTTAGACTTGAATGGCATGCTGCTTTTAGCATCTGAACACATAAGCTATAAGTCTCCTAGTGAATCAGGGTGAAATTATATTTTGCTTTTTAAAATGTAACTTTAGATCATGCTTTATCCAGTTTGGAGCCTGCATACTCTGCTAAATGGAGAAAATATCTTCACTTGAAAATGTGTTTCTACACAGCTTATGTAAGTATTTTTAGCCCAGAAACAATGTAACTTACTGTCTCTCCAGCCCCTTGAGCACCAGTTCTGTCATCTCGCCTGACTCTTCGTTAGCATTTTACAGATAATGGACAGCTCTCAATAAATGTTCCCTGATGGTCAGTGCAGCCATTGTGGAGTAAAGCGAGTGGAAGGAGATGATGTAGAGCTGGGTTATAGCAATGGAATTACCGTTCGATTCAAACCCACTTTTAAGCTGGAACCTTCTGCAAACTTCATGAGAATTCTCTCGTTTCATCCTGCTCACTGAGAAAGATATTTACTAATGCTAATCTTAAGACTTACCCATACAGTGTATCACCTGGGTTGGTGAAGAATCATAAATAAGATTTCTTATACCTTATAATCTGCTTTCAGACACACTGCATAAGACCATGTGCAATCCCTGCATTGATGGTAGACATTTAAAGAATAAGCATGTTCTACTCCAGCCTGGTAACATTTTTCTTAAGACCTGTTTAGTCCTTAACCTCAAATCCTCCCTCCTTCTCCCTCTGCATTAGGACACTAATTTTGCTCCTTTATCCCCTCTGCCCTAATTTTAAAAAGAGGTTTCAGCAAATAGTTTTTGCTCTCAGTCCATGGTTAGAAGGCTAGTTTGGCTCAAGGCTTGACATAATTCCACTTTATATACCAACAGAGATGGGGGGAAGCTTATTCAAGTAAAGAGATGTAAGGGACTGCATTGATACTTCAAACAATGGACAAAGGCGTTTCTTTGTCTGATGCATATAGAAAACGATGATAGTGGAAAGCATCATTTGAGGAGAGAATGAATAAAAATTTGTTTCTTTTATCAGGCTTATTGTTATCATGGTCAGACTTTGTTGGCTAGTGATAAATGTGGTGAAGCAATCAGGTCTCTTCAAGAGGCAGAAAAATGTAAGTATTCCTGCCAGAATATTAACTCCTCTTTTAAAGACTAATGTTTAATCATAAAGGGAATGGGCAGTTAAAAGCGATTTTGGCGGAGTTCATGAAAGGGAATGAGAATCAGTGAAGTAATTGGAGAAAAGAAAAAAGTGCTTCGAAAACCTAGAACTTGTAGAAAATACCTGCCTACCCCTTATACTGTTGTTGGTAGTGCTCTTACACTAGTTAAAGAGCATCTCTGATTAATAGCCTTTTTAGTATAAATAATCAATAATTAATTATAATCAAATGACTGTATATCCCTTTCACATGCAGTTTATGCAAAGGCAGAAGCATTATGCAAAGAATATGGAGAAACCAAAGGCCCTGGACCAACAGCCAAACCTTCAGGACACTTGTTCTTTAGGAAACTTGGAAATCTTGTGAAGAACACCCTTGAAAAATGTCAGAGAGAAAATGGATTTATGTGAGTACAGCTCAGTATGATTTTAGTAATATTAATAATGGTATAGTATATGCAGTTGGCCCTCTGTATTCTTTTTTTTTTTTTTTTTTTTAGTTGTTTTGTTTGTTTTTTTATACTGCAGGTTCTTATTAGGCATCAATTTTATACACATCAGTGTATACATGTCAATCCCAATCGCCCAATTCAGCACACCACCATCCCCACCTCACCGCAGTTTTCCCCCCTTGGTGTCCATATGTCCATTCTCTACATCTGTGTCTCAACTTCTGCCCTGCAAACTGGCTCATCTGTACCATTTTTCTAGGTTCCACATACATGCATTAATATACGATATTTGTTTTTCTCTTTCTGACTTACTTCACTCTGTATGACAGTCTCTAGATCCATCCACGTCTCAACAAATGACTCAATTTCGTTCCTTTTTATGGCTGAGTAATATTCCATTGTATATATGTACCACAGCTTCTTTATCCATTCGTCTGTTGATGGGCATTTAGGTTGCTTCCATGACCTGGCTATTGTAAATAGTGCTGCAATGAACATTCGGGTGCATGTGTCTTTTTGAATTACGGTTTTCTCTGGGTATATGCCCAGTAGTGGGATTGCTGGGTCATATGGTAATTCTATTTTTAGTTTTTTAAGGAACCTCCATATTGTTCTCCATAGTGGGTGTATCAATTTACATTCCCACCAACAGTGCAAGAGGGTTCCCTTTTCTCCACACCCTCTCCAGCATTTGTTGTTTGTAGATTTTCTGATGATGCCCATTTTAACAGGAGTGAGGTGATACCTCATTGTAGTTTTGATTTGCATTTCTCTAATAATTAGTGATGTTGAGCATCTTTTCATGTGCTTCGTGGCCGTCTGTATGTCTTCTTTGGAGAACTGTCTGTTTAGGTCTTCTGCCCATTTTTGGATTGGGGTGTTTGTTTCTTTGATATTGAGCTGAATGAGCTGTTTATATATTTTGGAGATTAATCCTTTGTCCGTTGATTCATTTGCAAATATTTTCTCCCATTCTGAGGGTTGTCTTTTCATCTTGTTTATGGTTTCCTTTGCTGTGCAAAAGCTTTGAAGTTTCATTAGGTCCCACTTGTTTATTTTTGTTTTTATTTCCATTACTCTAGGAGGTGGATCAAAAAAGATCTTGCTGTGATTTATGTCAAAGAGTGTTCTTCCTATGTTTTCCTCTAAGAGTTTTATAGTGTCCAGTCTTATATTTAGGTCTCTAATCCATTTTGAGTTTATTTTTGTGTATGATGTTAGGGAGTATTCTAATTTCATTCTTTTACATGTAGCTGTCCAGTTTTCCCAGCACCACTTATTGAAGAGACTGTCTTTTCTCCATTGTATATCTTTGCCTCCTTTGTCATAGATTAGTTGACCATAGGTGCGTGGGTTAATCTCTGGGCTTTCTATCTTGTTCCATTGATCTATGTTTCTGTTTTTGTGCCAGTACCATATTGTCTTGATTACTGTAGCTTTGTAGTATAGTCTGAAGTCAGGGAGTCTGATTCCTCCAGCTCCATTTTTTTGCCTCAAGACTGCTTTGGCTATTCGGGGTCTTTTGTGTCTCCATACAAATTTTAAGATGATTTGTTCTAGCTCCGTAAAAAATGCCATTGGTAATTTGATAGGGATTGCATTGAATCTGTAGATTGCTTTGGGTAGTATACTCATTTTCACAATGTTGATTCTTCCAATCCAAGAACATGGTATATCTCTCCATCTGTTGGTATCATCTTGAATTTCTTTCATCAGTGTCTTATAGTTTTCTGCATACAGGTCTTTTGTCTCCCTAGGTATGTTTATTCCTAGGTATTTTATTCTTTTTGTTGCAATGGTAAATGGGAGTGTTTCCATAATTTCTCTTTCAGATTTTTCATCATTAGTGTATAGGAATGCAAGAGATTTCTGTGCATTAATTTTGTATCCTGCAACTTTACCATATTCATTAATTAGCTCTAGCAGTTTTCTGGTGGCAGTTTTAGGATTCTCTATGTATAGTATCATGTCATCTGCAAACAGTGACAGTTTTACTTCCTCTTTTCCAATTTGTATTCCTTTTATTTCTTTTTCTTCTCTGATTGCCGTGGCTAGGACTTCCAGAACTATGTTGAATAATAGTGTTGAGAGTGGACATCCTTGTCTCGTTCCTGATCTTAGCGGAAATGCTTTCAGTTTTTCACCATTGAGAATGATGTTTGTTGTGGGTTTGTCATATATGGCCTTTATTATGTTGAGGTAGGTTCCCTCTATGCCCACTTTCTGGAGAGTTTTTATCAGAAATGGGTGTTGAATTTTGTCAAAAGCTTTTTCTGCATCTATTGAGATGATCATATGGTTTTTATTCTTCAATTTGTTAATATGGTGTATCACATTGATTGATTTGCGTATATTGAAGAATCCTTGCATCCCTGGGATAAATCCCACTTGATCGTGGTGTATGATCCTTTTAATGTGTTGTTGGATTCTGTTTGCTAGTATTTTGTTGAGGATTTTTGCGTCTATATTCATCAGTGATATTGGTCTGTAATTTTCTTTTTTTGTAGTGTCTTTGTCTGGTTTTGGTATCAGGGTGATGGTGGCCTCATAGAATGAGTTTGGGAGTGTTCCTTCCTCTGCAATTTTTTGGAAGAGTTTGAGAAGGATGGGTGTTAGCTGTTCTCTAAATGTTTGATAGAATTCACCTGTGAAGCCATCTGGTCCTGGACTTTTGTTTGTTGGAAGATTTTTAATCACAGTTTCAATTTCATTCCTTGTGATTGGTCTGTTCATATTTTCTGTTTCTTCCTGATTCAGTCTTGGAAGGTTATACCTTTCTAAGAATTTGTCCATTTCTTCCAGGTTGTCCATTTTATTGCCATAGAGTTGCTTGTAGTAGTCTCTTAGGATGCTTTGTATTTCTGTGGTGTCTGTTGTAACTTCTCCTTTTTCATTTCTGATTTTATTGATTTGAGTCCTCTCCCTCTTTTTCTTGATGAGTCTGGCTAATGGCTTATCAATTTTGTTTATCTTCTCAAAGAACCAACTTTTAGTTTTATTGATCTTTGCTATTGTTTTCTTTGTTTCTATTTCATTTATTTCTGCTCTGATCTTTATGATTTCTTTCCTTCTGCTAACTTTGGGTTTTGTTTGTTCTTCTTTCTCTAGTTTCTTTAGGTGTAAGGTTAGATTGTTTATTTGAGATATTTCTTGTTTCTTTAGGTAGGCTTGCATAGCTATAAACTTCCCTCTTAGAACCGCTTTTGCTGCATCCCATAGGTTTTGGGTCGTCGTGTTTTCATTGTCATTTTTCTCTAGGTATTTTTTTATTTCCTCTTTGATTTCTTCAGTGATCTCTTGGTTATTTAGTAACGTATTGTTTAGCCTCCATGTTTTTGTCTTTTTTACATTTTTTTCCCTGTAATTCATTTCTAATCTCATAGTGTTGTGGTCAGAAAAGATGCTTGGTATGATTTCAATTTTCTTAAATTTACTGAGGCTTGATTTGTGACCCAAGATGTGATCTATCCGGGAGAATGTTCCGTGCGCACTTGAGAAGAACGTGTAATCTGCTGTTTTTGGATGGAATGTCCTATATATATCAATTAAATCTATCTGGTCTATTTTGTCATTTAAAGCTTCTGTTTCCTTATTTATTTTCATTTTGGATGATCTGTCCATTGGTGTAAGTGAAGTGTTAAAGTCCCCCACTATTATTGTGTTACTGTCGATTTCCTCTTTTATAGCTGTTAGCAGTTGCCTTATGTATTGAGGTGCTCCTATGTTGGGTGCATATATATTTATAATTGTTATATCTTTTTCTTGGATTGATCCCTGGATCATTATGTAGTGTCCTTCCTTGTCTCTTGTAACATTCTTTATTTTAAAGTCTATTTTATCTGATATGAGTATAGCTACTCCAGCTTTCTTTTGATTTCCATTTGCATGGAATACCTTTTTCCATCCCCTAACTTTCAGTCTGTATGTGTCCCTAGGTCTAAAGTGGGTCTCTTGTAGACAGCATATATATGGGTCTTGTTTTTGTATCCATTCAGCCAGTCTATGTCTTTTGGTTGGGGCGTTTAATCCATTCACGTTTAAGGTAATTATCGATATGTATGTTCCTATGACCATTTTCTTAATTGTTTTGGGTTTGTTTTTGTAGGTCCTTTTCTTCTCTTGTGTTTCCCACTTAGAGAAGTTCCTTTAGCATTTGTTGTAGAGCTGGTTTGGTGGTGCTGAATTCTCTTAGCTTTTGCTTGTCTGTAAAGCTTTTGATTTCTCCATCAAATCTAAATGAGATCCTTGCCGGGTAGAGTAATCTTGGTTGTAGGTTCTTCCCTTTCATCACTTTAAGTATATCATGCCACTCCCTTCTGGCTTGCAGAGTTTCTGCTGAGAAATCAGCTGTTAACCTTATGGGAGTTCCCTTGTATGTTATTTGTCGTTTTTCCCTTGCTGCTTTCAATAATTTTTCTTTGTCTTTAATTTTTGCCACTTTGATTACTATGTGTCTCGGTGTGTTTCTCCTTGGGTTTATTCTGTATGGGACTCTCTGCGCTTCCTGGACTTGGGTGGCTATTTCCTTTCCCATGTTAGGGAAGTTTTCGACTATAATCTCTTCAAATATTTTCTCTGGTCCTTTCTCTCTCTCTTCTCCTTCTGGGACCCCTATAATGCGAATGTTGTTGCGTTTAATGTTGTCCCAGAGGTCTCTTAGGCTGTCTTCATTTCTTTTCATTCTTTTTTCTTTAGTCTGTTCCACAGCAGTGAATTCCACCATTCTGTCTTCCAGGTCACTTATCCGTTCTTCTGCCTCAGTTATTCTGCTATTGATTCCTTCTAGTGTAGTTTTCATTTCAGTTATTGTATTGGTCATCTCTGTTTGTTTGTTCTTTAATTCTTCTAGGTCTTTGTTAATCATTTCTTGCATCTTCTCAATCTTTGCCTCCATTCTTATTCCGAGGTCCTGGATCATCTTCACTATCATTATTCTGAATTCTTTCTCTGGAAGGTTGCCTATCTCCACTTCATTTAGTTGTTTTTCTGGGGTTTTTTCTTGTTCCTTCATCTGGTACATAGCCCTCTGCCTTTTCATCTTCTCTATCTTTCTGTAACTGTGGTTTTTGGTCCACAGGCTGCAGGATTGTTGTTTTTCTTGCTTCTGTTGTCTGCCCTCTGGTGGTTGAGGCTATCTAAGAGGCTTGATGGGAGGCTCTGGTGGTGGGTAGAGCTGACTGTTGCTGTGGCGGTCAGAGCTCAGTAAAACCTTAATCCACTTGACTGTTGATGGGTGGGGCTGGGTTCCCTCCCTGTTGCTGTGGCTGTCAGAGCTAAGTAAAACCTTAATCCACTTGACTGTTGATGGGTGGGGCTGGGTTCCCTCCCTGTTGGTTGTTTTGCCTGAGGCAACCCAACACTGGAGCCTACCCGTGCTCTTTGGTGGGGTTAATGGCCGACTCTGGGAGGGCTCACGCCAAGGAGAACTTCCCAGAACCCTGGCTGCCAGTGTCCTTATCCCCACGGTGAAACAGAGCCACCACTCGCCTCTGCAGGAGACCCCCCAACACCAGCAGGTAGGTCTGGTTCAGTCTCCCCCAGGGTCACTGCTCCTTTCCCTGGGTCCCGATGCACACATTACTTTGTGTGTGCCCTCCAAGAGTGGGGTCTCTGTTTCCCCCAGTCCTGTCAAAGTCCTGCAATCAATTCCCACTAGGCTTCAAAGTCTGATTCTCTAGGAATTCCTCCTCCCGTAGCCGGACCCCCAGGTTGGGAAGCCTGACGTGGGGCTCAGAACCTTCACTCCAGTTGGTGGACTTCTGTGGTATAAGTGTTCGCCAGTCTGTGATTCACCCACCCAGCAGTTATGGGATTTGATTTTACTCTGATTGCACCCCTCCTACCGTCTCACTGTGGCTTCTCCTCTGTCCTTGGACGTAGGGTATCCTCCTTGGTGAAGTCCAGGGTCTTCCTGTCAATGATTGTCCAGCAGCCAGTTTTGATTCTGGTGCTCTCGCAAGAGGGAGCGAGAGCACGTCCTTCTACTCCGCCATCTTGGTTAATCCCTCCGGCCCTCTGTATTCTGTGGGTTCCACATCCGCGATTCAACCAACCGCAGATGGAAAGTATATGGGGGGCAGGGAGGGGGGATTCTAGAAAGTCCTTAAAAGGAAAACTTGAATTTGCTGCAGGCCAGCAACTATTTACATAGCATTTACATTCTGTTAGGTATTATAAGTAACCTAGAGATTATTAAAGTTTACGGGAGGGTGTGCGTAGGTTATGTGCAAATACTACTTTATTTTATGTAAGGGACTTAAGCATCTGTGGATTTTGGTATCTTCCGGGGTCCCAGAACCAATCCCCCAAAGATACGCGGGAAGAACGTATTTATAATGTTTGAATATTAATATTGTTTTAATAATATCGCAGTTTGTTAGTCTATTCCCATACATTTTATATCAAGTTGCATTGAAGTTGAGTGTTAATTTTCTATTTAAATTGGTGATAGGATTCACTTGTGTTAGACCTAACTTTTATTCTGCTTCTGATGATAACATATAAAAGCAAATTTTAAAATTCAAACATGAATTATTAACATATAGCCCACGTCTACTGTCCTAACGTTCTCTTACCTTTGTTTCCCTGCCATTCCTTCTCTGTGTGTTATATATACATATCTTCTCTTGACATACTCATCTCATTCTGTTTTCAGCCATGTATAAAGCAGGTAAATAAATTTTCTGTCAGTTCTGTCTAGGCCTGTCAAGCAGTTTTCCATTATTAAATCAGTGTTGTTCAAACTGTAGGTCAGTACCTATGGAGGTTGTAGAATTAATTTTGTCCCTGCTTTTTGTCTCTTGCATTCTTTCCTTTATATTCTGCATCTGGTCATGCTGCACTCTTTCACATCCTTGAACATGCCCAGTTTAACTTTTACCACTTCCTTTGGAAAGCATCCCTGACCCCCCAAATCTGCCCCTCTTTTAATTGCCCCACTTTTGTGTTCTCACGGCACTCTGCATCCCTCATAGCTTCAGTTACATTGCACAGTTGTTGACAGGGTTTCTTGACTTTGTCACCTACTCATCTGTAAACTACATGAGACAGGAAATTCTTCTCTATGTAATTCATCATTAAGTTGCCATTTCCTTGCACAGAGTCTTGGACATAAATAGACACTCAAATAGGTAACAAATAATTGAATGAATTGCTGTTTCCATTGCTTTTTGCAGTTACTTTCAAAAAGTTCCAACAGAAGCCCCACAACTGGAACTCAAAGCAAATTATGGTCTCGTAGAACCTGTACCTTTCGAATTTCCTCCTACAAGCGTGCACTGGACACCAGAAACGTTGGCTGCTTTTGATCTCACCCAAAGACCCAAGGATGACAGTGTACGAGATTGGGTTTTTTCCATTCATTCACAAAACTTTAAAAAGAGAATTCAGACTTCACAGTTTGATATTGTCCTCTATTTAAATAGATGCATATATTTGTCTACATGTTAAATTAGCTAATTACAGTGCTTGGTGTAAAATCTGAACTCTTTCAGAGGTAAACCTCTAGGCCCTAATTGTCTTCTGATTTTTTACATAGTTGACTGATGTTGTTTTCAACACATTATCTTGCCTTTTTACAATTCGTCAGAGCCTCCTGTAAGAAGAGTGTGGGAGGACAGGTCTAAAAAGGGTGGCTCACCCATGTTTATATTGCCATCATGTTTATATTGCCATCATGTTTATATTGCCATCATGTTTATATTGCCATCATGTTTATATTGCTATCATGTTTATATTGCCATCATGTGTATATTGCTATATTGCCATCATGTTTATATTGCTATATTGCTATCAAAATTGCAGTGGTGTTTTTGATTTAGCATAGTGCATGGTGTTTGAAGATTTGACCTAATGTCAACATTCTGTGACATCATCCAGGGGTAAAATTAGACTGCTTTTATTCATTTATGTCTAAGTACATCTTAGTGTACTAAACCAAATGGTAGATTAAGTGGAAATTTTGAGGTTTGGTTACCAAAAGAGAAGGGGTCTGTGAAAAAAGGGATGGGAATTATTTTGTAACCATAGCTGCTTCCTTGAAATTGTTTTTTTTTTTAAATATAACTTCCTACCCATACTAAAACCATTATTCCTTAAAATAAGTTTTTGCATCCTGTTCAGCCTCTTAAATAATGTCCTAAGAGTAGCCTGTTACTGTCGCAAGTAATCTTCAAACTTAAGGCTTCCATGTGCACAGGTTGATGGCTCAGTTTCTCCCTCCTCAGACGGAGTAAGAGTACCATTAGCTTGATTTTTGCCTACCCATCCAGGTTTTCATCTTCACTAAAATGTTGCTTTCCTGTTATGCCTTTAATTGAATTGGTTTGTATGTAGCTTCTGGCACAGCTTTGTTAGTCTCCGTGCTGTGTATTTTAGTATATCATCTTTATATTAGTCTGAAGTGGAACAGATGTAGTGTTTGTTTTCCAGATCTTAGTTTATGTACTTACACTGTATTTTTCTTTCTCCATAGGCTAAACCCAAACCAGAAGAAGTGGTGAAACCTATGAAAGAACCAGATATCAAACCTCAAAAGGACACTGGGTGCTACATCTCCTAAAATACATTGATACAGTATGCACTTTGAATTTTCTTCCAGATAAGATAAACCATGGAACTTCATCTTTCTTGAAATGATTTCTCTGAAGCCTATAGATTAATTTAGTACATTCAGAGAGAATCTGCCTTCAGTTTATTTGTTCCTGATTTTTAACACAGTGAAAGTGTTTCATGCTTTGTTTCCAAACTCCTTTTTAATCAGGACAACCTGTGAAATATTTTTATTGTACTTCTAAAGGGCATATTTGGGGGTTGGGTTTTTCTTCCTGAACTCTGGGTAGTAGTAAGTTTCAGGTTAATATACTATAGGCCAGAATCATGTGGTTTCAGGTGTGTTTTTCTATCTTCACAAAAAAAAGTTTATTTTCCTTCCTCTTATTTGATACCAGAAGAATGACAGGAGTCAGTTTTTAACAGACAAGGTTTTTTACCCCTCTCCATTATGTCAGTTGTAGCACAGACTTGTTATCTTCTGTGTCAGTTACCTTTTCTGGTTGGGGGGAAAAAAAATCACTTTTAGTTAAAGATCAAAAAATCTTCATACCAAATCCCTTATATATGTTAGAATCTATAATTTACTCACAAATCAGTGTTTATAGGTATGTTGAGACCATTTAAGAGCTTACTCTTATGCTGATAGCCCTGTACTTCGTTTCAGTCTCAGTAAGCAAACCTACAATATTTTTTAAAGTACTTTTTTCTAATGGATTTTTTACTTAGGGGACTTAGAACTTGGTAACAGCTCTTAGTGTTTGTGTGAGAAGACAGAGTGAAAATGTTTTTGCGGAAGTCAAATAGCGCATGATGAAAAGAAAGAACTTTTAAGCCTAAACAAGATCGGTTGTCCTGAATTACACTGGTAAATCTCTACTACTTTGTTACAGAAGTTAGAGTAAAATGCCTTTGTTACCTGATTTCAGTGTACATGGTTTTTATATAGTTTTCTAATACACTTATCCTGTCAGAATTGTATTGCTTTAGGCCAAAGGCCATAGCAGAAACTTAGCAAACAGGTACAGTATATCTTAAAAATACCTTGTAATATTTGAAATAGTTTAGTATATACACAAACCTGGGACATAGTGGATACATAATACTTTAACAAAAAAAAAATCACACGTGTAGGTTTATCTTCTTTTGATTATTCTCCTGAGGCATCACCTAGTTTTTCTCTTATAAATGACGGATTGGTTCAAATAATAGAAGTAGTAATAGTAGGGAATGTTGAGAGCTTACTCTATGCCAGGCGCTGTGCTGAGCACTTACATAGATAAACCTTTGAATCCACACAGCAATTCTGTGAGAAATAAGTAAAATCTGCATCAAGTATTGGGATAGGAATAAACATTTCATTATGAAAAATAGATTATACCTATCTGAATATTGTGTTCAAATAAATGATTACTTAAATCATAGTTTATACTCATGGGAAAAAAAGCTACATAGAATCAGTGAGGTTTTTTTTTAATATATGGAAATGCTAATTACTCCTTGCTATATAACATTTAATATTTGAAGCTGCAGTTTTCAGAATAAGTGGAGTAATAACAGACATTTATTTTGTTGTTTATAGAAAAAACACTTTAATTTCCCTGTATTTTTGTGCTCTATGCCATTTACTGACAAAACTTTAAACCGTACTTGATGTAAGCTTATTACTCTTGGCCTGTAAGATCTATTTATTTTAGAAACTAGTGCTTATTAGTTACTAAATTTTCACTTTTGAAAATTTAGTAACTAGGCTAAATTTATTGACACAATATTGACATTTTTATGGGTCATACTTCCATACATGGAAGGAAAACATGTAATATGCTCAGTGCTTCTGTAAAGTGCAGTAAATACTGGTATTACATTTAATCAGTAATTGGCAACTTCAAGCTAAGCAGATAGTAAATATTCTGTTGACTCAGCAAAGGTGACACTTTGTGACTAAAATATCCCATTATATATAATATTCTTTGAAATCGTGTTCGAAATTTGGGGAAGTTAATAAATGTAAAGAAGTTGCATGAATGTCATAGATGTAACTATTTGTGTTAACTATTGCATACTTAGTTTAAACCAGATAATGACAGCTTACATATCCTGCTAAAAATGTTGTTAATATACTGAATTATCTTTTTATTTATGAAAATAAAAGTGATTTTACTTCCAATTTCGTTGGAATTTTTGTTTTTCAATAAATATTTTTATGTTTATTAAGCCAGTAACAAGGTTAATACAATGTAAAATCATAATTCTTCACAGTTGTATTTTAAAATTACAGATGCATTTGCATCAGTTGTTTTATGCTACATGAATTCATTAAATACTCAACGCTCCTTGACCTGTTTGGTTTCTACTTATGCTTATTGGTACTTAACCACCTTTTAATCTTGAAGTAGGGTTTCAATCAGCCTGCATATATTTTTATTCACAGTATTATCCAGCATGCTGCAGTCTTGTATACGGTGGTGAGCTAAGCTAGAGACCTTATCATTATTGCTGTACAGTACTCTGCAGAAAACTTTGTACTTTGGAAACTTTGAGGTGGCATTTTCAGTACTATATAAATGTACTCAAATAAAATCATATTCAGAAATATTTCCTTATCTTCTAGGGTAATCATGCTTTCGAAAATGAGGCATTTTTTATCTCGATATGTGCATAAAAATAAACTTGTGTCATTTGGTTTACTATACTTTTGTATCTAAAGACTTTAATCTGATATTTGAGTAATTTGCTTCGAATTTACATTTTTGTTTTAAAAAATGTTTTTGTAGTAAACTAAAGGGATTAAAATAGTTAATCTGGAGGGGGCGCCTACTCTGAATGATAGAACAGAAAGCGGTGTTGGATTGCACTTACCCAAAAGGCCAGAGCTATCACTTACGCGATTCAGCCTACCTGATGACTGTGATGTGCTTGAGGCGGGTGTAAGCTCATAGCTCCCTCTCCGAGTGCTCCCCAGAGAAAATGTTAGAGCACCCAGCGGCTTGACATTGTCTAGAGCTTCTCTGGTCGTTGGCCTCAAGCTACTGATCTCAGCCTTCTGGGGCTGGCTGGGCAGGGCCTAAGGTGGCTGGAGCTCCCAGGCTGGTCACCTTCAGAATGTCAAACAGTGAATTTCCTAGATCATCTGCTATGGTGTAGGGAAAGTTGAGAAACACCCCAATAGGACAGGCATGTCAGTAATGTCACTCTTACCCCTGGTGGTTGGGTGCATGTATATGGTCTAATACTGAAAATAAAGGTAAAAAAGTCCTGCCAGGTGATGTTCTGGCAGCATTTCTCAAGGAGGAGCAGTGGTTTGTTTATACGTGTGTTTGTTTATTCACACTTCACATATATCCTCCCCAGAATGCCTCACTCTGCCTGCCTGGGGTGAGTCACCAGTTGGAGTGGGCCCATCTCAGGTGAAATGGCGTGGAGAGACAGGCAGTGAGTGCTGCCCTGTGAAGTGGGGCTCTGGCTGTCCCATCCTTGCTCTTACCAGAGGCTCAGCCTTCAGACGCCCTCAGGGGAAGAGGGAAAGGGAGGAGGGGGCACTGCAGGCCCAGGCGAACAAGGCTGATGGACTCTTGGTAGTTACCCAGGGCCGGTTCTTGGCTGTGTTACCCTGGTTCATTTGAAAAAAAAAAATTTTTTTTTTTTTTTGATTAATGAAAACTGGAAGAACTCTAGGAAATTTGAGGTATTATACCTTCCCAAAGTTAAACGCCAAGATGTAGAACTAGTGTGTTATTTTGTTGATAGAGCTGACAATGCTGTGTTTCAGTGAAGGAGTTAATTAAAATGAAACGGTTAGTGTGTCAATGTAATGAAAAAATATAAGGTAGCCATTTTAACATCAGGAAGTAAAGACAATTATAAGACTGTTCTCTTTGTTTTTCCAATCTATTATATAGTACCTTCCCCCACCCATTGAAGTGAACTGACCGTATGATTCATTTCTTAAACAAATACTGAGTTCCAGCTGTGTCAGGTACTGTAGTGGCAGGAGGTAAAGCAGGGAGCACACAGGTAAAACCCCTTCCACCCTGGCTGGTGGGCGGGGCAGAGAAGGAAGGGAAGAGGGAAACAAAAACAGGATAAGTGAAATATAGATTGTGTTCAATGTTGATAAGTACTAAGGAGACAAAACAAAACAATGACGTAAGCTGTCGAGTGGTGGGGGTGGTGAACGAAGTCGGCTGGTTCTTTGAACGACTGGAGCCCCGGGAAGACCTCGAGTCAAAGACCTGAAGGAAGTGAGGGAACAAAGTCTAAGGGAAGACAGCCTCATCCAGAGAACAGCCCGCACAAGGTCCCTGCAGGGGAGAGAGCCTGTGTGGTCAGGGAACAGCAGAAAGCGGGCCAGTGGCTGGAATGAGACAGCTCGGGGAAGGTATCAATAGAACAAAATGGGGCCAGAAAAGTACTGGCGCCAGATCTACAACCTTGTAGGCCATTGTAAGCACTTTGGCTTTTACTCGGGGTGAGACGAGAACCCACTGGAGAATTTTAAGTAGAGAAGTGACATGGTATGATTTAACATTTAACAACTGACTGCTTTTTGAGTGTAGATGGTAGGAGGCCAATTAGGAGATTGCTGCAATAATCCAGGTGACAGATGATGGCTTAGACCAGGGCGGTGGCAGTGGAGTGGTGGTATTAAGACTCTGGCAATAGCCCAGAGAACTTCCTGTTGGATTTAATGTGAGGTGTGATTAAAGAAGAATCAAGAATGTCTCCAATGTTTTTGGCCTGAGGATCTGGAAGAATAAGGTTGCCATTTATTGAAATGGGAAGACTGCCAGAGGAGTAGATGTGAGTGTGTGAGTGAGAGCTGGGTGAGTGGGGGGGGGGGGGTAGTTTCAGGAAGGAGAAGGGTGCACTGAAAGTATAAGCAAAAAGTTTAGACATGGATTGAGTTGTCTGTTAGCCCTCCAAGAAGACACGTCAAGTAGACGGTAGATCTATGCATCTGAGATTCAGGGAGATAAAAATGTTGGCTATAAATGTGTGTGTAGATAGTATTTAAAGCCATAGGGCTGGGACTTCCCTGATGGCACAGTGGTTAAGAATCTGTCCGCCAATGCAGGGGACACGGGTTCGAGCCCTGGTCTGGGAAGATCCCACATGCCGCGGAGCAACTAAGCCTGTGCGCCACAACTACTGAAGCCCGTGCCCCTAGAGCCCGTGAGGCACAACAAGAGAAGCCCCCGCTCGCCACAACTAGAGAAAGCCTGCACGCAGCAACGAAGACCCAATGCAGCCAAAAATAAATAAATAAATTTATTAAAAAAAAAAAAACAGCCATAGGGCCAAATGAGGAGTAGGTGAGTCCAAGAGCTGAGCCCTGGTGTACTCCAGTATTGAAAGGTCAGGGAGATTATACAGTATGTTAATTACATTATATACTTGGGAACAATCCTTGATAAACTAGATTTGGGCTTTTAAAGAAAAAACTAGAGGTTCTCCTACGAATTAAACTGAGGTAAAAAACATGTTGTGGGGAATACTAGAACCTCTGAAATATCACTTACAAAACATCCCGGTCTAGGTACTTGGTGTGAAGTTGGCAATGCTCCCAAGATTTTGGTAAATAAAAATAAGTAGATTCCACACAGTTCAGTATTGAGCCCCCTCTATATTGACAGACACTGTGATTACAAAGATGAATTTTGCATGGCATATCCTGAAACGTCCATTAGGTGGCAGAAAAGCATTCACTAAATCGACTGTAAGCCAGGTCTTTCTCTCTCTCTTTCTCTCTCTCTCTCTCTCCCCCCCCCCCTCCTCCCCCATCTCTCTTTGAACCCTCTGATTTTAAAGATGCACAACACTATTTTGAAAAACAGAAACTACTGTTTTCTTCAGAAAGCCAAAAGATATCACTAGTCTGTAATATAACAGAGGTGAGCCAGGTGAATGGGGGCTTGAGGTACTTCATTTGGTTCAGAAATGTATGAGTTGGGAGATGGTCTGGAAAGGAGTAAATTGACTATAATGAGACTGTTAGGCCTTATTCTTAAACTTTTGATGTGTAAGCTTTTCAGCTGGGGGCAAAGCAGGGAGGCCTCAGAAAGCAGAAAGCAAAAAAAAATCCTCCTGTAAAAAAATAAACAAGACTTCTTAGCCCAAGCTTGGCTATTGGAGGTTTCTGCAGTACACCGCATGACTAAATCACAAGTCTGTTCAATTCAAATTTATTTATTTATTTTTGGCTGCGTTGGGTCTTCATTGCTGCGCGTGGGCTTTCTCCAGTTGCAGCGAGCAGGGGCTACTCTTCGCTGCGGTGCGCGGGCTTCTCATTGCGGTGGCTTCTCTTGTTGCAGAGCACGGGCTCTAACCATGCGGGCTCAGTAGTTGTGGCTCATGGGCTCTAGAGCGCAGGCTCAGTAGTTGTGGCGCACGGGCTTAGTTGCTCCAGGGTATGTGGGATCTTCCCGGACCAGGGCTTGAACCTGTGTCCCCTGCATTGGCAGGCAGATTCTTAACCACTGCACCACCAGGGAAATCCCACAAGTCTGTTCAACTTAGAAGTCACATTTCTTCCTGCTCTCCTTCGGGTGCTGGTCCCCAAACTGGCCTGCCCATTGCAATCACCAGGGCAGCCTCAAAAATAATTGAGGCCCATGTCCCACCCCAATAGACTGTGGGTCTCGGGTGTGTCCTGGCCTTGGAA
This sequence comes from Balaenoptera physalus, assembly GCF_965194825.1. NCBI lineage: Eukaryota > Metazoa > Chordata > Mammalia > Artiodactyla > Balaenopteridae > Balaenoptera > Balaenoptera physalus. Next base: position 21,964,923 of record NC_138882.1, read on the forward strand.
TTTTAAAAAAGGACTCCCAGATAATCCTAACATGAAGATAAGTTTGAGAGCCACTGGGTTTATTTAATGCTGCACGTGTAAACATAACTCACCTTCCCACAACTCAAATTCGTTCCGCCCTGTAAGACACACGCAAGAGAACCTTTCCACGTCAGCACAAAGGCTAGTTGTATTCATTTATCATCTACCGAACAAATTCTAACACCAAATTTTGCACTACTTTCAAAACCAAACAAAGCCAATTAAAGCAATGAAAGAAAAAGCAGAGGAATAATGGTGAGTTGTTTTTTGAAAATGTTTTTATTTTCTTCTGATTGTTATAGAGCATGTTTTATTTCTCATGGCATTGAAAATATTTACTTTTGCAATACTGTTATACTCAGCATATTTTAAACACCAAGTTAAGAACTTTTTTTTTTTTTTTTTTTTTTTGCTGCTCTTTGGCATCAGAAACTAAGTAGTAACAAATCTTCCTACTTCTCACCAAGGTTCTTTTGTGATACACTGCCACTAAGTCAGTCAGGAAAAACCATGTATATATCCTTTAAGACTCCTCAGGGGACCCTGGGCTGAGAAGGTCTCACATCACCTTGCTTTGGATAACAAATTTAACCCTTGACGGGCTTTTTGTAACTCTGACCTTTAACGATGGCATTGTACAAATAAGATTTGGTGACTGATTCATACATACATAAACATATGTATGTATGAATATATATTTATATGTATATTCAATCCTGTTTTTATTGCCCATAAAACTTTTAAAAAGTCAATCTGCTGGTCTTCATGTTGATAGATGGCTGATAATTGATTCACTCATATGTATTATGATTACTGACTTATTTGGAATTATTTCTAATATTTTATCGGTGTTTTCATTAATCATGCTTTTCCTTTGCTCTCTCTCTCCCCTTTTTCCTGCCTTCTGTTGGATTGTTTATTTCCTTTTTTTTATTCTTCTACTGGTTTTGAAGCCATACATTCTAATTCCATTATTTTGCTAGTCACCTTTAAATTGTCAGCATGCATAGTAATCCTCTCCAACCTATTCCAAAACAATACTTAAAGAGGTCAACCCCTCATATTCTTGTTATTGTTATCTAATACTTAATACTTCTTGTTTTTATACTGTGCCCTACCAAAGTAGTGTTTTTAAGAGTCACTATTAAGAGTTTCACTTTGTTTACTTGTTCATTTACATTTGTTTCTTGCATCTCACTCTTCTGCGTTCACTTTCCTTCTATTTGACACAGAATCATATTATTCATCGTTCAGTGAAGATGCAGGAATGCTTAACTCAGTTTTTATAGGTCATAAAATGTCATTATTTTACTCTCAAAAATTGTTTAGCTGGATATTGAATTCTTTATGACAATAATCAACTGTCTTCTGGGCTCAGTTGTTGCTGATTTGAAGTCAGCCTTTAGCCTAATCTGCCTTATGTATTATAAATTTTAAGATTTTCTATAATTTCTATGATCTAGGTTTGATTTTATTTTTTTATCCCTCTAGTATTCTTCATGTTTCTCATATTTGAAGATTTGTGTCTTTCTTCAAATATGGAAAATTCATAGCCATTACCTCTTCAGACATCACCTCCCCCATTATTTCTATTCACATCTTCTGGAACTCCCATTAAAAGTATATTGAACTTTCTCATCTATTCTTAGCTCATAACTTTTCTTTCATGTTAACAGAATATATATATATATATATATATATATGTACATATATATATCTTTATGCTGTTTATGAGAGATTTCCTCAGATTTCTTCACTATGTTTAATCTACATCCAACCTATCCTATGTTCCCGTATACTTCATTTCTGGAATTTCTGTTTGGTTCCTTTTCAAATCAACCTGTTCCTTTTGGGTACTATAATGTTTTGCTTCCTTTATCTCTTTGAATATATTAACCATGTTCATTTTTAAAGTTTCATGTTGTTCTATTATTCCTAATTCTTGGATGAGGACTCTCCCATTTTTTTCATTTCATTTGCTGAACCCTCCTCAGGATGGTTGGTTTCGTCATGTGATTTGTAAGTTTTTGCAGTGAGTGCATCCTTGGCCAGGGTTATTTGTAGTGGAGGTCCAGCGTTCCCTGTCCTGTTGAAGCCTCCCTCCAGGTGATTTTGCATTTGCATCTGAGAGCTCTGTGGGCTGCACTGCCTTCAGGTTACTCAGCTTCGCTTCAGGTCCTTATAGGTCCTTATACCGTACCGTATGAGGGCTATGAATTTGGGCCACGTGCCAGTATGGGGTCCTGGTCTCGGGCTCCAGTTTTTTTCAGGTGACTATTTCTCCCCAAGTTGCCCGGAGATGACAAATTATTTTGCCACTTTTGCAGGCCAACAGGTAGTTTTACTCATCCATATTTTGTAGATAAGATAGTATTTTATTATCTTAGCTTTATGCAGGTAGCTTTACTTCAGCTCCCCACACTCATGGGATTTGTGATTTAGACTCTCTCCTCTCTGTGCCGGTATTAAAGCTCTAGCCCCAAGGCCTATATCTGGTTCTGAAACCCCAGGAACTATCTCAGCTTCAGCTCACCCATATGATTTTGAGCTTCCTCTCTTTTTCTGACACGTGGGTTAGCTTTCTTCCTTTCTTCCTTTCCTTCTCTTTTTCCCCTCCTTCTTCCCTCCCTCACTCCCTTCCTTCCCATTCCTCTCTCTGACTCTCTTTCTTACTTCCTTAGTGCAGCCTGATTTAATATTTTGTTTGTTTCATTTTATCCTGCGTTTCTGTGTGTTTGGAACAGGAAGAAAAATTCTTCCACATCAGCTCAGCCTGCCATATTTGCTGACATAATCTTAAAATATATTAAATATTAAGACAAGAGTGTACTTACTACATTAGAACAGTGCCTGATATATATACATCATTTAAGTAAGTGATAAGTACTTGGCAATAGCTAGCTTTTATTAAATACTTACTGTTTGCTAAGAATTGTTCTGAGTCCTTTATGTGTCTTTACTCATTTACTCCTTAATTTTACAAGGTCGGTACTATATTCACACACATTTTCAAATTATATTATCCTTATTTTATAGATGAAGAAACCAAGATGCTGGAATATTAAGTAACAGGATTTTGAACCTAGGCAGTCTGGCTCCAAGCTCGTCAGCTTTATTAAGATTTAACTTAAATAAAATTAAGGCTAGATTTTGATTCGTTTTGACAAATGTATACACAGTCGAGTAACCACTACTACAATCATACTATCTATTAGAACAATTCCATCACCCCAGAAATTTCCCTTTGCCCGTTTGTCGTTAATCTCCTCCCACAGCCTCTCACCCCTAGCAAACACCGATCTGTTTTCTACCACTGTAATTTTGCCTTTTCTAAAATTTCACATAAGTAGAATCATACAGTGTCTGGCTTCTTTTACTTAACATAATGCTTTTGAGATTCCTTCAGGGTATTGCAAATATTAGTTGTCTGTTACTTTTAATTGCTGAGCAGTATTCCATTGAATAGATGATATACCACATTTTGTTTATCTTTTACCAGTTAATGGATATTTGGATTCTTTTCAGTTTGGAGCTCTTACAAATACAGCTGCTATGAATGTTCACATACAAACCTTTAGATGGATATATATCTTCATTTCTCTTGGGAAAATATCTGGACATGGAATTACAAGATTATATGGTAAGTATATGTTTGACTTCTAAGAAACTGCCAAACTGTTTTCCAAAGTGGCCATACTAGTTGCAGTCCCACTGGCAAGCAATCTACGAGAGTTCTAGTTGCTTCACTTACCCCTCAACATTTAGTATTGTTAGTCTTTTTAATTTTCTCCTAGTGACTATGTTGTGATATCGCATATGGTTTCTATTTGCATTTCTCTAATGACTAATGACATTGAGCACTTCTCCTAAGTTTATTTGGCATCTGTAAATTTTTGGGAAAGTGTCTATTCAAATTCTTTGCCCTTATTTTAATTGAGTTGTTTATATTTTATAAATTGCAGTTATGTTTTATATATTCTGAAAATAAGTCCCTTATCAGACATATACTTGGCAAATATTTTCACCTGTCTGTGCAAAGCCTGTACTCTTTACCACTACTTATAATGCTCCTCAGTATTTATCAGAATGATTGAGGAATTTCCACAGGCAGCTTTTGCAATTAATAAGGGATAAAGGAACCCTGTTGACAATTTTGTTTGAAGACCCAAAGTTCACATTTTCACTACTCATTGAATCGTTTCTGTTTCGGTACAGAACTGAACTGTCCTCTCTTGGATTTGAAGAACTGATGAGATCACAGCTGCGATTACCTCTGAACTCTCTGTCTTTACGATCCACTGAAAATAATTAGACACGTCTCTGCTATATAAACACTGTCCTGGGCAAATTGTCTTAAGGCGTCCTGTTTTTCATTTACCAGTTTTTTTCCTTATGGAAAAAGACAGTTTCCAGCAGTTAGAACTAGAGAAGGGTAGACCTTCCAACAGGAGGACTCCCAAAAGAGTTATCCATTTTGCTGATGGTGACATCACGGAAGAATATAGCACAGAAGAAGAGGAAGAAAAAGAGGAACAGAGAACAAATTCAACACTTGATCCTGTCAGCTTAGAATATCATTATTAGTGAACACGGGGGCTGAGTGAACGAGAGATTAAGGCAGATGAGATTTGTGGAAAACACAGTTTTAAGCTAATTCCTGGCTCTCCTTGGTTTGCTTTCTACAGCCAAGTACAATCAACGTATGATTTTGATAATCTTAGGTTTCTCGTCTATGAGAGAAAATGGGACCTATTACGAAGCATTTTGAAACTTCTACACTGCAGACTCTGCAGTCACCACTCCTGTTATTAATTTACGCTGATTTGGTTTCTCTTTTTTTTTCAGTCTAAACTTTCATGGGGGTCCTACCTATGGTTTTGGGCAGGGCGAATAGCAAGGACCTCATTTTCTAGTAAGTACTGCTAAGGTTATTTTTTTCTGCCTTAAATATAGACTTACAGACCCTCAGAGTTAGATGGGACTTCCAGTGGTTTAATCCACTCCATGGTATTCTGAAGAACTGGTCGCTTCCATATCTACGCTTGAACATTCCCGAAGGCATAGAACCTCACATCTTCAGGCAGACCCTGCCATCTTTTCTCAACTCTTTTTAGTAAATTCTATCTTCTATTCTATCTTCTTTTAAAGTTCTTCCCAGTGATCCTAGTTGTCTTTTTAAAGGCCAGACAACACCAGTCCAGATTCCTCTTTCATAGAATTTCAAATATTTGAAGACAATAGTCAGTTCTCCCTGAGGTGACTCTTCACCTGAATAAACTTCCAAGTTTTTTCTTTTTTCAACTATTGTTACCTGACACAGTTCCAAGTTCCCTTTTCATAATCACTCTATTATAAACAGAATTTTATTGATCCCTCCCAAGGGCATAACGAATGGCCTAAGTGGCTATTTACAAGAGACAAAATACTAAATCTTATTTTGTTTGACTTTCACCAATTTTCTAAAAATCACAATTGCCAACATCTAATTACTCATTTCCTTCTAACTTGCATATGCTTGTGTATGTGATGGGGGGAAACAACTTTAAGAATCTGAGAAAATATAAAATATAGCTCTTAGGAATTGATCTTCATTCATTCATTCAATAAACATTTATTGAGTGCTCATGTATGCTCAGCACTGAGCAGGACCCTGGGACACAAAGACAAATGACAGTCTTTGCTTTCAAGGGCCTTAACATTCAACGGGTAATATAGGCCGGTAAACATGCCTATGATGATAATTTGTTGTTACAGCTTCCATGGCAGGAGGAGTGTAGGGACTACAGACTGGGATGCTCAGGAATGGTGACGTACAGAGGAGACATCTTAAGAATGCTATGAAAGTATGTCTGGCCAAGGCCAGCTTGGGGACCACGAAAGTGACCAGGGGGTCTTTAAATCACATTAGAAGTAATGATAAGGGAGATTTAGTCAGATGGTATGAGCCCTAAGTGCTTTTTGATCAAGGTGGAAGGTTTGTAATTTGGAAGTTACTTTAGAGACCCAGGTGAATACTGACCTTACCTCAACTAAAATATGTTGGCAGAAGAAATGCTGCCTTCCAGAGACTTCTATGCTTTAGTTAGGGCAAGACTGTTTGAAGAGGTGAAATGTTTTGGACGGAGGGAGCCAGCCTTAGAGATTAGATCAGGTAAAAGAAGCAAAACTCAGTACAGCAATATGAGAGTGTGAACGAGAACAAGGACTACAGTGATTTCTATCTGGGCTTTGACTTCAGATGACGGGCAGGACACACAGGGAATCAATCTGCCTTCAGGGTTCCAAATGGAACTGTAGCCTGAAAGGGCTTCTGCCTGGGGCTTCCAGATTGTAGTGAAGGCATAAATACGCTAACAGTCTGATCTTTACACAGAGACTTTGGTTAGAGCTGGAACCCAGACGACACTGGTAATTAATTTTTTCCATGTAAGATTCTAGTAGGTCATAACAGGAAAACTTCCTGAGATTTATTCTAATGTTTTAGAAACTTCTCTTATGCACATGTACTAGGCACTGTGGCAAACAAACAGATTACAGAGCTAGAGTATTTTTGAAAGGATAAAGCACATTAAAAAAAAAGAGAGAACATCATTTTGATGCACTGTATGAGCAATTTCTTCAGAAGTGGAATGAATCACGGGAATCAGAAAGTCCTATAATGGGGGGAGGCACATCAGAAGTCCTATACTTTTACAGGAGAACATCTCTAGGAGAGACCTTTTTGGAAACCCCTCATTATTCATGATAAACCTTTATCCCTAACTCTAACAATCCCTGAGGCTGCAGGCCACCTTGATACTGTGACTGAAGGCAGACAAGAAAGGCCTTAAATTGCTGCTAGGAAGGAGTTTGTTTTGATGCATGGAAGAATTTCTGACATGGGTCTCGGTAACATTGGATTTAATTTTGGGTATACTTTGCAACATACTCACAGCTGATGATCAGATGATACGCATGGGGATGGACAACATCTGTTCTGATTGCTCAGGACCTGTACCTGTTATTAAGTATTTTGAAAGTCTCCCCTGATATATTCACCTGGAAAGGATAGTTTACATGTAATCCTATGTGAAGACAGAAGATTTAACAAATTCCCTTTGAGTCTTAGGACTTTTTGGGAGTCTGGAGCAATTGAAATCTTTTGTCAGCCTTGGAGTTAAGTATAATAATAGACCATTTGAGGGCAAGTTGAAACTTTTGGCATCTCCACTGAGTCTAAGCTTTAATTATTTATTCAGTTTACCAAAGCGGTTTTCTTTCTTCTAGCATGTGAATTCCTTGGTGGAAGATTTGCTGTCTTCTTTGGTCTTAATCAACCCAAATACCAGTATGTGTTAAATGAGTACTATAGAACACAAAATAAGGTATGTGACATCCTGATGGGGACACCAAGAGCCCTGAGATGGGGATGTTGGTTGTTCCTGATTTGGGCCCTTACGGAGGAGTATTTTCCCACCTGGTAATTCATGTAACTGCAGTTTCACTGAGCTCCCATGGTCAGACTGACTTCTTTTTCTAATGCCCCTCACCCCATGATGCTTATTCCTATTTGCCTCTCTTGTGTGAAGTTAGAAGGTCATGGGATAGTTCGTAGATGGTAGTCGAGTGTGAAGCCTGAGATCGCATAAAGGCGAAGCTTCTTATAAGGGTGTCTCTACAAGACGGGGGAGATCAGAGGTATTGGGTTTACTGTTAAACATTTCCTTATTCCTCTTTGTATCAGGAAAGTGACAAGGAAAGTGAAGGGAATGGATCAAAGACCCAACCAGCCAATGTTCCCAATGAAAAGTGTCACCTGGAGGCTGGGGGCCGAGAGTATGGAACGAGACAACAGGACATTGCCGAGGGCATTCCTCAGTGGAGTATCTCATACAGCGAGGGTCTGAAGGCAGATTCCAGCTCCTGATGGGCAGCGGGGCTATAGTTCCCCTGGATCTCTCTTCCTCGGTCATTGATTACCACGGCAACAGCACCACAGGTAGCACTTCTGAGCCAGATCTGATCTTAACCTCTTTGTGATTTATTCTCCAGCAGCCAGGAATTGTAAACAATCATAAGAACAATTGTGGATTCTTTCTCAATATAAATTTTTATTTATAAGCCCAGCAACCCAGCTCCACCCCAGTAATATAAGTCCTGTCCGTCAGTTGTGGGCTACTAGTATTGACATTTGCACAGTAGTATAAATGCCTTAAGGAACTTGGGCATGGGAGTTTTAGGCTGAAACTCTTTGTCACATGGCGAGGGTATAGAAAAGGACCCTCTGTTCCTCAAAAGAAACTTTGGGTATTATGAAGTCTAAATCCTTTCAGGGTTTGACATAAGCCGTGTGCTTCCCAATAGCTATGTTGGCTTACTTGAGGCTTGCTTTGCAATAAGCAAACATTGCTAATAACTCTGTTTCAACATAGCAGTCTTTGAGAGTTGGGTGCATTTCCCCCCAAACACGTCAAAATAAATAAATAAACAATCTAAGCTCTAGAAAAAGTATTTGGAAAAAGTGAATGATTCTCTCGTTTACTTGTCAACAAATTTTCAAAAACTGTAAAGATCAAACATGGAAATCATACCTGGATAACACAGGTTGTGCTGGCCAAAGGTAGCTGTGATATAGAAAAACACAGGTTTTGCAGTAAAAAGACCTGAGTTCAAGTCTCAATTCTGCTTTTTACTAGTCGTGTGATTTTAGGTGTCTAAATTTCTGAGCCCCAGTCTCTTTCTTTGTAAAATAGGGGTGGCATTTATTTGTTTCTCAAGGGTTACTGTTAAACGAAATGAAATAATAAATGTGAAAACTCTTTTAAAACTGTGAATATTCGTTGTTAATGCTTAATTAATGGCTGTTATAGACTGTTATATTGAAGGTCCCCAAAGAACCATGCCTTCTGGAATTCACGTCCTCACATAGCTCCACCTACATTGACTTTGGCCTTGGCTATGTTACTTGCTTTGGCCAGTGAGATAGTAGCAAATGGGGTGCAACTGGATGCTTGATAAACACTTGCACCAGGGAGTTGTCCTCTTAGAAAGCTTCACGTTGTAAAGAAGTTTGCGTTAGCCTTCTGAATGATATGAGGCCACGTGGAGAGAGGACCCCAAGGACGAAAGACCATCTTACGCATTCCAGCCCCAGCCATGCTCCCCAGCAAATGCAAACACATAAGTGACCTCCTCCTGCCCTATGCGTAGCAGATGAACCGATCAGCCAACAGAGTCATAAGAAACAATGTCATTTTAAGTTGTGGAGTGGTTTGCTATGCGGCCATATAAAACTGAAATAATAACTCTAAGAGAATGGGAAGTTGGAATTGATTTGATATGAAATCAAGGACAGAAGTAGGCCTAGCGAATAACGTGTGGTTAGTTGAATACATGAGGATAAGATAGGTTATCAGGCATAAACAGACAACTCCAAAATCTCAGTGGCTTAAAACAACAAAAGTTTCTTTCCTTCTCATGGGAGGTCCACCATCAGTTCAGATGGCTTCCCACCGTGTTCTCCAGGTGCTGGCTCCGTAGCACATGCTCCTTTATCCTATGTTTCATCCAAACTGATACTCTCAGGGCTGCGGAAGCAGAAGTGAAGTGGATAGTTAAGCACTGGCAATCAATGTCTCCACTAAGAATGAATCATGTCACCTCTGCTTATGTTTCTTCCACCAAAGCAAGTCACATGACTGCAATTAACTTTTAGGGGTGTGGACCTCCTTAGACAGCTGAGAAAGGGAAACCCTTTCTTCCAGTGGTATAAGGGATAAATTATAAGCTGAAAAGTCACAGCGATACTGGTTTGATCTCAGCTCGGCTGCCCCTTTCTAACCTGGTAGCCCAGGTTACTCAACTTCTCAGTGTTCCCATGTGTAAAACAGGTTTGATGCAGGAATCAAATCCAATTTGAAGTAATTTATGCAACAGAAAAGAATTCTTTGGAAGGATACTGAGGTATCTCGTGGAACCCAAGTGCAGATGTTTCAGTAGGTCTAGAACAACTCTGGCAAGCAAATAACTAAGCAGTACTCTGTCTCCATTCCTCATCTTTCTTACACATGAGAAGGATGACCACTCCATAGCTCTTTTATTTTTTAGTATTTATTTATTTATTTTTATTGAGATATAATTGACATATAACATTATGTAAGTTTCAGGTATAGAACATGATGATTCAATATTTGTATATACCGTGAAAACATCACCACAACAAGTCTAGTTAACATGCATCACCACACAGAGTTAGGAATTTTTTTTTCTTGTGATGAGAACTTTCAAGACCTACTCTCTTAGGAACTTTCAAATATATAATATTAATAATGGTAATAATATTAATATTTATAACTGGAAGTTTGTACCTTTTGACCCCCTTCATCAGTTTTGCCCACCCCCTATTCCCTACCTCTGGCAACTGCCAATTTGGTTGCTGTATCTATGATTTTGGGTTCTTGTTGGTGGTGGTGGTATTTGTTTATTTGTTTTAGATTCCACATAGTGAGATCATGCAGTATTTGTCTTTCTCTGTCTGACTTAGTTCACTTAGCATAATACCTTTAAGGTCCTTCCATGTTGTCACAAATGGCAAAATTTCCTTTTTTTTAATGGCTAAGCAATATTCCATTGTGTATATATATGCCACATTTTCTTTATCCATTCATTCATTCACCCATGGACGCTTAGGTTGCTTCCATGTCTTGATTATTGTAAATAATGCTGCAATGAACATGGGGGTGCATGTATCTTTTTGAATTAGTGTTTTCATTTTCTTTGGGTATATACCCAGGAGTGGAATTGCTGGATCATATGGTAGTTCTATTTTTAGTTTTTTGAGGAATCTCCTTACTTTTTTTTCCATAGTGGCTGCACTAACTTAAATTCCCAGCAACAGTGCACAAGAGTTCCCTTTTCTCCACCTCCTCCTCAACACCTGTTATTTCTTGTCTTTTTTTAAAATAGCCATTCTAACTGATGTGGGATGACATTGCATGTGGTTTTGATTTGCATTTCCCTGATGACTAGTTATGTTGAGAACTTTTTCATGTATCTGTTGGCCTTCTTATGTCTTCTTTGCAAAAATATCTATTCAGATTCTCTGCCCACTTTTTTTTTTAACATCTTTATTGGAGTATAATTGCTTTACAATGGTGTGTTAGTTTCTACTTTATAACAAAGTGAATCAGTTATACATATACATATGTCCCCATATCTCTTCCCTCTTGCGTCTCCCTCCCTCCCACCCTCCCTATCCCACCCTTCTAGCTGGTCACAAAGCACCGAGCTGATCTCCCTGTGCTATGCGGCTGCTTCCCACTAGCTATCGGTTTTACATTTGGTAGTGTATATATTTCCATATATACACTACCACTCTTTCACTTTGTCACAGCTTACCCTTCCCCCTCCCCATGTCCTCAAGTCCATTCTCTAGTAGGTCTGCGTGTTTATTCCCGTCTTGCCCCTAGGTTCTTCATGACCATTTTATTTTTTTTAGATTTCATATATATGTGTTAGCATATGGTATTTGTTTTCCTCTTTCTGACTTACTTCACTCTGTATGACAGACTCTAACTCCATCCACCTCACTACAAATAACTTCATTTTGCTTCTTTTTATGGCTGAGTAATATTCCATTGTATATATGTGTCATATCTTCTTTATCCATTCATCTGTCAATGGACACTTAGGTTGCTTCCATGTCCTGGCTATTGTAAATAGAGCTGCAATGAACATTGTGGTACATGACTCTTTTGGAATTATGGTTTTCTCAGGGTATATGCCCAGTGGTGGGATTGCTGGGTCATATGGTGGTTCTATTTGTAGTTTTTTAAGGAAACTCCATCCTGTTCTCCATAGTGGCTGTATCAATTTACATTCCCACCAACAGTGCAAGAGGGTTCCCATTTCTCCACACCCTCTCCAGCATTTATTATTTCTAGATTTTTTGATGATGGCCATTCTGATCGGTGTGAGATGATATCGCATTGTAGTTTTGATTTGCATTTCTCTAATGATTAATGATGTTGAGCATTCTTTCATGTGTTTGTTGGTAATCTGTATATCTTCTTTGGAGAAATGTCTATTTAGGTCTTCTGCCCATTTTTGGATTGCGTCGTTTGTTTTTTTGATATTGAGCTGCTTGTAAATTTTGGAGATTAATCCTTTGTCAGTTGCTTCTTTTGCAAATATTTTTCTCCCATTCTGAGTGTTGTCTTTTGGTCTTGTTTATGGTTTCCTTTGCTGTGCAAAAGCTTTTAAGTTTCATTAGGTCCCATTTGTTTATTTTTGTTTTTATTTCCATTTCTCTAGGAGCTGGGTCAAAAAGGATCTTGCTGTGACTTATGTCATTTCTGCTTACGTTTTCCTCTAAGAGTTTTATAGTGTCTGACCTTACATTTAGGTCTTTAGTCCATTTTGAGTTTATTTTTGTGTATGGTGTTAGGGACTGTTCTAATTTCATTCTTTTACATGTAGCTGTCCAGTATTCCCAGCACAACTTATTGAAGGGCTGTCTTTTCTCCATTGTATATTCTTGCCTCTTTTATCAAAAATAAGGTGACCATATGTGCGTGGGTTTATCTCTGGCTTTCTATCCTGTTCCATTGATCTATATTTCTGTTTTTGTGCCAGTACCATACTGTCTTGATTACTTTAGCTTTGTAGTATAGTTTGAAGTCTGGGAGTCTGATTCCTCCAGCTCCATTTTTCTTTCTCAAGATTGCTTTGGCTATTCGGGGTCTTTTGTGTTTCCATACAAATTGTGATATTTTCTGTTCTAGTTCTGTGAAAAATGCCAGTGGTAGTTTGATAGGGATTGCATTGAATCTGTAGATTGCTTTGGGTAGTAGAGTCATTTTCACAGTGTTGATTCTTCCAGTCCAAGAACATGGTATATCTCTCCATCTATTTGTATCATCTTTAATTTCTTTCATCAGTGTCTTGTGATTTTCTGCATACAAGTCTTTTGTCTCCTTAGGTAGGTTTATTCCTAGATATTTTATTCTTTTTGTTGCAATGGTAAATGGGAGTGTTTCCTTAATTTCACTTTCAGATTTTTCATCATTAGTGTATAGGAATGCAAGAGATTTCTGTGCATTAATTTTGTATCCTGCTACTTTACCAAATTCATTGATTAGCTCTGGTAGTTTTCTGGTAGCATCTTTAGGATTCTCTATGTATATTATCATGTCCTCTGCAAACAGTGACAGCTTTACTTCTTCTTTTCCTATTTGGATTCCTTTTATTTCTTTTTCTTCTCTGATTGCTGTGGCTAAAACTTCCAAAACTATGTTGAATAATAGTTGTGAGAGTGGGCAACCTTGTCTTGTTCCTGATCTTAGTGGAAATGGTTTCAGTTTTTCACCATTGAGGACAATGTTGGCTCTGGGTTTGTCATATACGGCCTTTATTTTGTTGAGGTAAGTTCCCTCTATGCCTACTTTCTGGAGGGTTGTTATCATAAATGGGTGTTGAATTTTGTTGAAAGCTTTCTCTGCATCTATTGAGATGATCATATGGTTTTTCTCCTTCAATTTGTTAATATGGTGTATCACATTGATTGATTTGCATATATTGAAGAATCCTTGCATTCCTGGGATAAACCCCACTTGATCATGGTGTAGGATCCTTTTAATGTGCTGTTGGATTCTGTTTGCTAGTATTTTGTTGAGGATTTGTGCACCTATGTTCATCTGTGATATTGGCCTGTAGTTTTCTTTCTTTGTGACATCTTTGTCTGGTTTTGGTATCAGGGTGATGGCCTCGTAGAATCAGTTTGGGAGTGTTCCTCCCTCTGCTATAGTTTGGAAGAGTTTGAGAAGGATAGGTGTTGGCTCTTCTCTAAATGTTTGATAGAATTCTCCTGTGAAGCCATCTGGTCCTGGGCTTTTGTTTGTTGGAAGATTTTTAATCACAGTTTCAATTTCAGTGCTTGTGATTGGTCTGTTCATTTTTTCTTCCTGGTTCAGGCTTGGAAGGTTGTGCATTTCTAAGAATTTGTCCGTTTCTTCCAGGTTGTCCATTTTATTGGCATATAGTTGCTTGTAGTAATCCCTCATGATCCTCTGTATTTCTGCAGTGTCACTTGTTACTTCTTCTTTTTCATTTCTAATTCTATTGATTTGAGTCTTCTCCCTTTTTTTCTTGATGAGTCTGGCTAATGGTTTATCAATTTTGTTTATCTTCTCAAAGAACCAGCTTTTAGTTTTATTGATCTTTGCTATCGTTTCCTTCATTTCTTTTTCATTTATTTCTGATCTGATCTTTATGATTTCTTTCCTTCTGCTAACTTTGGGGGTTTTTTTTTGTTGTTGTTCTTCTTTCTCTAATTGCTTTAAGGTTAGGTTGTTTATTTGAGATGTTTCTTGTTTCTTATTGTATTGCTATAAACTTCCCTCTTGGAACTGCTTTTGCTGCATCCCATAGGTTTTGGGTCATCATGTTTTCATTGTCATTTGTTTCTAGGTATTTTCTGATTTCCTCTTTGATTTCTTCAGTGATCTCTTGCTTATTAAGTAGTGTATTGTTTAGCCTCCATGTGTTTGTATTTTTTACAGATATTTTTCCCTGTAATTGATAGCTAGTCTCATAGCATTGTGGTCAGAAAAGATACTTGATAGGATTTCAATTTTCTCAAATATACGAAGGCTTGATTTGTGACCCAAGATATGATCTATCCTGGAGAATGTTCCATGAACACTTGAGAAGAAAGTGTATTCTGTTGTTTTTGGATGGAATGTCCTATAAATATCAATTAAGTCCATCTTGTTTAATGTATCATTTAAAGCTTGTTTTTCCTTATTTATTTTCATTTTGGATGATCTGTCCATTGGTGTAAGTGAGGTGTTAAAGTCCCCCACTTTTATTGTGTTACTGTCAATTTCCCCTTTTATGGCTGTTACTATTTGCCTTATGTATTGAGGTGCTCCTATGTTGGGTGCATAAATATTTACAATTGTTATATCTTCTTCTTGGATTGATCCCTTGATCATTTTGTAGTGTCCTTCTTTGTCTCTTGTAATAGTCTTTATTTTAAAGTCTATTTTGTCTGATATGAGAATTGCTACTCCAGCTTTCTTTTGATTTCCATTTGCATGGAATATCTTTTTTCAACCCCTCACTTTCAGTCTGTATGTGCCCCTAGGTCTGAAGTGGGTCTCTTGTAGACAGCATATATACGGATCTTGTTTTGTATCCAGTCTATGTCTTTTGGTTGGAGCATTTAATCCATTTACATTTAAGGTAATTATCGATATGTATGTTCCTATTACCATTTTCTTAATTGTTTTGGGTTTGTTATTGTAGGTCTTTTCCTTCTCTTGTGTTTCCTGCCTAGAGAAGTTCCTTTAGCATTTGTTGTAAAGCTGGTTTGGTGGTGCTGAAATCCTTTAGCTTTTACTTGTCTGTAAAGGTTTTAATTTCTCCGTCGAATCTGAATGAGATCCTTGCTGGGTAGAGTAATCTTGGTTGTAGGTTTTTCCCTTTCATCACTTTAAATATGTCCTGTCACTCCCTTCTGGCTTGCAGAGTTTCTGCTGAAAGATCAGCTGTTAACCTTATGGGGATTCCCTTGTATGTTATTTGTTGTTTTTCCCTTGCTGCTTTTAATATTTTTTCTTTGTATTTAATTTTTGAGAGTTTGATTAATATGTGTCTTGGTGTGTTTCTCCTTGGATTTATCCTGTATGGGACTCTCTGTGCTTCCTGGACTTGATGAACTATTTCCTTTCCCATATTAGGGAAGTTTTCAACTATAATCTCTTCAAATATTTTCTCAGTCCCTTTCTTTTTCTCTTTTTCTTCTGGGACCCCTATAATTCGAATGTTGGTGCATTTAATATTGTCCCAGAGGTCTCTGAGACTGTCCTCAATTCTTTTCATTCTTTTTTCTTCATTCTGCTCTGCAGTAGTTACTTCCATTATTTTATCTTCCAGGTCACTTATCCGTTCTTCTGCCTCAGTTATTCTGCTATTGATCCCTTCTAGAGAATTTTAAATTTCATTTATTGTTTTGTTCATGATTGTTTGTTTGCTCTTTAGTTCTTCTAGGTCCTTGTGAAACGTTTCTTGTATTTTCTCCATTCTATTTCCAAGATTTTGGATCATCTTTACCATCATTATTCTGAATTCTTTTTCAGGTAGACTGCCTATTTTCTCTTCATTTGTTAGGCCTGGTGGGTTTTTATCTTGCTCCTTCATCTGCTGTGTGTTTCTTTGCCTTCTCATTTTGCTTAACTTACTGTGTTTGGGGTCTCCTTTTCATGGGCTGCATGTTCATAGTTCCCGTTGTTTTTGGTGTCTGCCCCCAGTGGGTAAGGTTGGTTCAGTGAGTTGTGTAGGCTTCCTGGTGGAGGGGACTAGTGCCTATGTTCTGGTGGATGAGGCTGGATCTTGTCCTTCTGGTGGGCAGGTCTACGTCTGGTGGTGTGTTTTGGGGTGTCTGTGACCTTTTTATGATTTTAGGCAGCCTCTCGGCTAATGGGTGGGGTTGTGTTCCTGACTTGCTAGTTGTTTGACATAGGGTGTCCAGCACTGTAGCTTGCTGGTCGTTGCGTGGAGCTGGGCCTTGGCGTTGAGATGGAGATCTCTGGGAGATTTTTGCCATTTGATATTACGTGGAGCTGGGAGGTCTCTGGTGGACCAATGTCCTGAACTTGGCTCTCCCACCTCAGAGGCACAGCCCTGATGCCTGGCTGGAGCACCAAGAGCCTGTCATCCACACGGCTTCACCAGTGCTGGGAGGACAGAGTCCCTGCAGACGCCGACTTCATCTTCAGGGTGCTTTTAGATGAGGAATTTGCATAGGATTTCTTCTTTTCCCTTAATCTGTTTTCACCTCTCCCTCTGTCTCTTCAAGACCGTTTTTGGATCCTGACTGGACAGGACTTAAAGGAGAGGCTGCCCTTCTCCTACCAGTCTCTTCCTGCCCCTCTCTGCCCACTTTTAATTGAATTGTTTGTGGGGTTTTTTGCTCTTGAGTTAAATCAATTCTTTATATATTTTCAGTATTAATCCCTTATCAGATATATGGTTTGCAAGTAGTTTTTCCCATTTGGTAGGTTGTCTTTCGTTTTGTTGATGGTTTCCTTTGCTGTGTAGAAGCTTTTTAATTTGATGTAGTCCCACTTGTTTATTTTTGCTTTCAATGTATTTGCTTTTGGTGTCAAATCCATAGATCTTTATAATTCACCTATCATGTGACCACCCTTCAGTACCAATTTCAAACATACAAAAAATAGAATCTGAGTAGCCCTTTTTGTTCAGGTGACCATCCCTCATCCAATCATTTGTAACCAGGAAGGTGGAGTCATGTGGTAGCAACATACTTATAGGACCTGTTTCTGGATGAGTATGGTTCTCAGTAAAAGGGGATTAAAGTGAGTGAGGTAGACACAGCCCATTACTATTCTAAGAATAAGAGGTGAAAATTGAGGAAAAGCACATGGCTTTAATTAGGTACTCAAATCATTGAATCAATTATAATTAGTAATATTGATGAAAATCATGGTTTCAAGTAGTCTGAATGGTTTGTCTCCATTAAGGAGTCAGTCTTAGCTCTTCATCCAAAAGGCCCTGCTAGTCCAATTTCACAATGAGGTAACTCTGAGAGCTTTATGACATGTCAGAAGAAGTGGTGAAGTCTACCAGTGAAGCATTGGTTACCTGCATCTCAGGTGTCAGGCCATACTAAAACTCTGTTTCTGGTTTATTTGCTATTTTGCTTCAGAATAGATCCTGTGATGAACTCTTTTTGACTTTTCTCAATTAAATGGTACCCTGGAAGATAACTACTTATTGCTGATTCTAGAGAACTAGGCAAACCAAAGTGTGATATTCATACGAGTAAATTTTATCTAGTAAATGTTTTACTCTTAATCTAATTTTCTTTTCCACTAAAAAAAGGAAGATCACCTTGTCTTAAGGTCAGTTGCCATATGCAGTCAATTGAATCTCGAACTAAATATAATAAGGAAAACAAATGGAAACCAATGCCCAGATATTATCAGCCTGTGGCTGTAAGAGAAGTTCACATTTCCCTTAATATTAAAACTAATTCATTCCTTTAATATTAATTGGGCACGTAGTATGTGCCAGTTATTTGATAAAAGAAATTTTTACTTACTGAGGTATGGGGAAGTCATTCTGGCTTATACATGAGTTAACTTGAATTTTATGCTAACTACAACAGCCTATTTGTGGCCTATCAAACATACATTGTACATCTGCTTTAATTATTAAAGAAAAGGGTGCATTGACCAGAAGTAAAGAATGTCCATGTTAAAAATAAAGATTAAATGTCTCTCCTCCTGGGATGCCAATACTGGTACTCCTTCATTGGTAAGACTCCCTTCCCAGGTGCCAAGGCCATATTGACTCACCATGTATGTGCTGATCTGTTTTTTGAAACCTTGAAGGAATGTATCCGACTTGTTTAATGCTCTTTTTCTGACAAGACATAAAACTGTGCTGAAAACCATGCTTCTCTGGAGCAGTTCCTCAGAATTATCTGAGAGGCTGTCTTCTGGCCTATAGTCCTTAATTTGGCTGAAATAAAACTCTTTTCTATTCCTATTATAGATTGTTTATTGATTATTTTCATGGACATACTGTTATCTATCAACCAAACAGACAAAAATCTCTGCACTCCTCTTGGCCTTAAGTTCGAGATAGCTAAATTATAAGGACATCCAGTCTTTCCGTGGCCAGCCTCTCAAATGGTCCCCAATAATCTTTACCTCCTGGTATTCACACGCTATGTAGCCTCTCTCATACTGAACCAGGGTGGTCTATGTGACCTCCAGAATATGTCAGAAGTGATGTATGACACTTCTCAGATTGTTATAAGAGACTCTATGGCTTCTGTTTTGGTCTCTCTCTTTTACTCTCTTGGCTCACTTGCTCTGGGGGGAGCCAGCTGCCACCTTGTGAGAATCTTGCAGCCTGTGGAGAGGTCCATTTGGTAAAGAACTAAGGTATCCTGCGGACAGCCAGTGAGGAATGAAGGAATTTCGACAGGTCTATTTTCCCCCAAGAGCCAACCATGGTGCCCCCAATCCTCTGAACCGGGTCCTGGCCCAGTACTGGTCCCGGGGTGGGTCAGATTCCGCCTTGCTCCAGAAAATGTGCAGGACCGGCAGACATCGTATTAATACACACACATCCCTTCAGCCCTAACCACCAACCCAGTCTTCGGTGTGGAGGGGGCCCACGCCCTGAAGTCACCCTGAGGCAGCAGGGACTAACTAGTCAATCAGTCCCCTTTGGACTTGCCGCCTGACAAGACCCCAGGCTTCTCCTGCAGAACCACAGCTCTCGTGTCTCTTATTAGAGGACATCCCCCCCGCCCCACGCCAGCCTGCGCTTCCCCACCCTTGGCCGTGCAGTCCAGTATCCTCCAGCTCTGCCTTCAAGGGGAATATGCGCATTTGTGTAGATCAAGCCTTGTCCCTGGACATTCTACTGTCATGACCTGGCCTCTCCCAACCCTTGCTGTGTCCCAGATCCCGGACCATCCCGAGCTGCTCGGCACCCGCATGCGCAGTACGCATGCCCTCCGCAGACCTGGGAAGGCGAGGGCGTCCAGGCCTGGGGAGGTCTGCACGGTCACCACAGCAACCCCTCACCCCCATCACTCTGAGAGGGCAGAAGCAAGTTGGCGACAGTCCACATTTGAGCTTGCTGCCTGATTGGCTCCAGGCTTCTCCTGCAGCCAGGGCTCCCGGGTGACTCTTAACCTGAGGATTCCCTGGCCCGCCCGCCGGCCCCGCCCCTCTCCACCCACCAAGGCGTTCAGGTAAGCTTGAGCTCTGTTCCCCACTGGGGAGGCTAGGGTTTGCTATTAGGCGTACGACTTGTCCCCCAAGAGTCCCCTCCTGTGTCCCAGCCTCTCTAGACCCTTTTCCTGTTCCAGATCCCTGGCTACCCGGAACCACACAGCAGGTGCCTGGGCAGTACACACCTTTTCAGGAGGCCTTGGGAAGCTGGGGCCCTTCAGGCCTCTGATGGCATAGCCTGGCCTAACCACTCGGATATACACCTCTTTGGAGGGGGCTCACCTGAAATGCATTTGATACTGGGCTGCAAAGGTAGCAACAGCAATTCCCTAATTTGGTTTTGTGGCTGATGGGGCCCCGGACCTCTCCAGGAACAAGGACTCCCCCATTGCATGTCATTTCTGGAAGCTCTGCTCCCATCCATCAAGACTTGAGAGTTCCTGGGATGAATGGCTTCAGGTTAACGGGAGGCTTGTGCGGGAGCTGCACGCTGACAGGGTGTTTTTAGATGATCTTCCTCCAGCCCCAGTATGACTGCAGCTTCAGCCAACGACAGTTGCCTGCCACCGCACCAGATACCCTGAGCCCGAACCTTGCAGCTAAGCCACTCCTGGGCTCCTGCCTCAGAGAAACTGTGACATAATAAATGTTTGTTGTTTTGAGCTGCTAATACTGGGGGAATTTTTTACATAGCAATGAATAACTAATAGGTTTTTTATTCCTAAATATGCATAAGGACCCCAAAGGTACTCATCCAAGAATCACAGTGCTCCCAGAGGGCCAGAATTTGGCCTTACTCCTCAAGGCTAGGCTGATCTTGCTGGGATGTATCAGTTATTCCTCCTGTCTTGTGTTGGGTTGGGGCTTATCCAGGCAACCAGCTCCTGCAAGTTTAGTCCGGCTGTTTCATTTGCCACCACTGTTCATTCCTGTATTTTCCACCTGCTTATTTACCCAGGTGGATCTTCAGTAGACCAGGAAAACACTTCTCTGATATATTGGTCATGAGCATCCCCACCAAAAAAAAAGAAAAAAAAAAAAGAGCCTCCTAGAAAGTACAACTCTTTAGTGATATTACAGACCCATAGCCATTTTCCCCAAAGCACAATCATAATGTCAAATTGACTTAGTAGGAAGGGATTCTACCATTAGCCATACTCTATACCCAGAACACTCCCCGCCAACAATCTAGACAAAGATATAATGCTTGTCAGCAGTCCGGACCTCCCCTCTTGTATAGTGGGTTTCCTCTTGGACCTTTATTGTCCTTTCATGCCACCTAAGCTTGGTCAGTACCATCTCCGTTCATTCTACCCCATGTTTTTTATCTTTGAAACTTGGAGAAGGAGTTCCAATCCTAGTCCTTTTCCTCCCAGGAGGCATCTCTGCCTTTTGTAGATTTATGGGTGCTAAACAGTATGTGGAGAAAAAGTATTGCCCAGTTCTATCTGGCAGCTTCCAAGATCCAATGATACGTTGGGGAAGGGCTAACTAACTTCCCCTCCCGATGATATTTAAACCCTAAGTTCTTGACAGCCAAAAATATCCCCAATTAACAAATTATGTAGCAAAAGCCTGTTGATTTAATCAATAAACTAAATTTAAATGATTCTCCTGATTCCTGATGTTTTAGGTTATTACCACCACACTTCCTTGTGTGTAATGTAGGCAAATTAAAGTTAATTTTATTATTTTTCTTTTCTAATGATGGAGTCACCCTAAACCTTAACCTTTAGTGCGGAAATTCAAGAAGTCTGAAGTGATCAGAGAAGCTCTCTGGCAAATGCACGCAGGCATCTGCCCTTTATCTCCATATCTCCAAACATCATTTGAGCATCTTCCCCTGGATGAACAGCCTGCCAAGAATTGTTTGGGTCTTTTTCATCTTTGCAGACTTGTTGGTGATGATACCTTTCAGTTATTCCTGTTAAAGTTTCTACCCTCTGCCAAATTGCACCATCTCCAACCACAAGATATAATTATTTCTTATACCTACAGCAAAATGAAATCAACCACACCCTTAACCATTTTGATTCTCAGGCAACTTATGCAGGCTTGCCAAGAGCTAGCAAACACAATAGTCAGCTTTTCAGGCAAAAGAGGGGGAAAAAATTGATGAAATCTCTTTAGGGAAAATCTTCTGTGTACGATTTCATTTATGTTGGGGACAAAGTGGGAGTGACATCAGTCTGAATTTAATTTGGGTGGACAGTATTTACACTAAGAGAAGATTAAGGTCCCCCAACAAATCATTTGAAAGGAAGTGGATACAATTTACCTGACACATTTAGTTTGTCATCTTCAAGGCTGCCTCGGGCTGACCAGCTGTATAAATCAGGGCAAAGTGGTAGAAACGAAATTCTATCCAGAATTGAGCAAATTTCCGTATAAAATGTGTCCTAAGATAAATATTTCATGATGGTCTCCAGTTGTCTTGGGGAAAAAAATTAGTTTCAGTGACAGAGCAAGATGACCCCCAAGAACAAGATGGCTCCCAAGAATGTGTTGATGGTGGGAGAACGCACATCTTCATCTTCAGATTCTAAGAAAGGTAGCTCTTGAAACTTTATATACAAACTTTATTAATGTTAATTTTAGGCAATTGATTGAAATGTCAGTCTTCCTCATTGGCTCATGCAATGGTTAGTTTTATGTGTCAACTTGGCTAGGCTCTAATGCCCAGTTATTTAATCAAACATTAATCCAGGTGTTACTACGAAGGTATCCTGCAGATGTGGTTAACATCTAAAAATCAGTTGACTTTACGTAAAGGAAATTACTCTCAATAATGTGGATGGGCCTCATCCAGTTGGTTGAAAGGCCATAAGAGAACAAACTGGGGCTCCTCAAAGAGGAAGGAACTCTGCCTCACGACTACAGCATCAAATGCAGCCTGAGTTTCCAGCCTGCCGGCCTGCCCGACAGACTGTGGACCTGCCAGCCTCCACCACTGCGTAAGACAATCCCTTGAAATAAATCCCTTCCATTCTCTTTCTCTGGAGAACCTTGACTGATACATCTAGTATCCAACATACATTTAGGAAGTTACTGCTACCGTATTCAGCTAAGTATTACACCGCCAGTGGGTTGGTGCTTCCATTATGCAATGTGCAGGAACAGCTCTCTTCTCTGCTTCACGTTGTTTCCTGCAGTCCCGATTTAAACACACTTAAACGTTTACATTCTTATGCAGAAAATTGTCATCTTGGCTCCCCATTGCTTCCAAATAAAGTTCAGCATCCTAATATTTATGAAGAAGTACCTGGGCTGGAGTTCACTCCTCTCACAGATTAACTGTGATCACATAGAACTGCATAACTGAGAACTAAAAGTCCTCCATTCAGTTGACTGGGGGACAATGAGTGGATGAAATACCCAGCGGATCCCAACAGAGGCTTAAAGCGAATGGGAAGGGAGCACATCTTGGTGTTTAAAGGGAAAGCTTAGTGAGTATTCAAGAGCCAGGAAACCTAGATTTCAATTCCGGTTTCTCCGGTCATTAGCTGTAGCCATAAGACAGGCCAAGCATCAGGCTTGTCCTCAAAATGAGGATAATAAAAAACCACCCACCCCAAGAATGGTGAGAATCAATTGACATCCGAACTTGAGATGCAAAAGTGTTCCAGGAAGGGGGACCCCTTCCAGGGACCAAGAGTGGACTCTTGTCTAACACTCAGAAATGAATTGTCTGAGAGACACACGTACTGACAAAGCAAAAGACTTTATTGGGAAGGGGCGCCTGGGTGGAGAGCAGCAGGGTAAGGGACCCCAGGAGAACTGCTCTGCCACGTGGCTCACAGTCTCAGGTTTTATGGTGATGGAGTTAGTTTCTGGGTTGTCTCTGGCCACTCATCTTGCTTGGCCCATATTCACTCTGACTCAGGGTCCTTCCTGGTGGCGCTCGCATCTCTCAGCCAAGATGGATTCCAGTGAGAAGGATTCTGGGAGGTTGGTAGGACATATTATGGGCTGGCATCTCCTCCCTCCTTTCGGCGCCTCCCAAATTCTCCTGATTAGTTTTCGGTGGCAGCACCGTGTTCCTTATGGGGACCTCTTGCTGCGAGACAACTCAAGCGAGTGGTTATCATTGTGCCTGGCCAAGGCGGGTGGTTTCAGTCAACGCTTCCCTAACAAAAGCACCATTCAAAGTTCTATTCATAAGCTTCCATCAGTGTTACCTTATTCCCTTTGGTCCCCTCAACCCCTGTGGGATAATACCCAGAAGCAGGAACCTGTACAGTGAGAATGTATACTAAAGATTTTTCCTATGCTCTTCTCTGCTTTAGTTCCTGCTAGAGTTATGACTCTATGGAAAAGGGAATATTGTATATTTAACACCTCCAGACGACACACACATTTATATGCAGCCATGGATGGTTCAATTTAGCTGCTATCTACTGAGATGTGTCATTGTGTGGAAAACAGAAATATGACCCCAGTTGCTGCCCTCAGGAAAGCGGGATCTTGTTGAGATAGATGGTACAATTCTATACCAAAGGCAGCTAAGCTGAGGGGCCTGGCCAGGAATGTGCTCCTAGGAACTGCTGTCAGAGAGCTGTCAATGGGCAGGTCCTTGTCTGCTGGGATCAGACTCCACGTGAAGGAGGGAGACAGTACCAACAATGAAAGAGGATTTGTCCAGAGAGCAATGAGCCCAAGGAGATGGATGAGGGGATATTCTTAACTTTGAAAGGAAGAGTCATGGTTTCACAAGAGGATGGATTAGGAACTCCATTCTGAGTCAGAGTAAAATGGAGAGGTTTCCTCTCAACTGGTTCCCAAGCACTCAGCAACTTTTATCTTTCCCTAGAAATATAGGAATGGAAGGTAGAAAGGGAAGTTAAGCTCTTCACCCCCTGTGATATTGCAATTTATAATAAGAAATATATATTTTGTCTTTGTCCCCATTTCTGGCACAGAGATCCTAAAACCCTTGGAATTTCCTGTGATGAGAGGGATAAAGGCGCCTTGTGTTATAGTAACAAGGTGGCTTTTGGACCCACCTAAGTATGGGGCCTGGTTACCAGAAGGACCGGTCATGTGATTAGTGGACTGGAACTTTCAGCCCCACCACATACCCCTTGCTTCCATACCCCACCTGAGACTCCCAGGGAGGGGAGAGTTCAATCACCAATGCCCAGTGACTTAATCAATCATGCCTATGTAATGAAGCCTCCTTAAAAACTCCTGAACTACAGGGTTCAGAGAGCTGCGACATTGTGAACACGTGGAGATATGGGGAGAGTGACAAGCTCAGAGAGCATGCAAGCTGCACGCCCTTCCCCATAGCTTAACCTATGCATCTCGTCCATCTGGCTGTTCCTGAGTTACAACCTTTTATAATAAACCAGTAATCTGGTAAGTAAAAATGTTTCTCTGGGTTCTGTGAGCCACTCCAGCAAATTAATGGAACCCAAGAACGGGGTCATTGGAACCTGCCACCTATAGCCAGTTAGAAGCACAGGGGGCAAGCAGCAGAAAGGGGTGGGCAATCTTGTAGGACTGAGCCCTTAGGCTGCGGGATCCGACGCCATCTCCAGCTGGATAGTGTCAGAAGTGAGTTGAATTGTAGGACAACCAGCTGGTGTCGGGGAATTGCTTAGTGTGGGGAAAAAAACCCATATGCTGGCATTGCATGCAGAATCATACCACTCCTTGGGGGTGTGAAGGAGCCTCCTGTCTGAGGTGGGAGGAGATCTGAGAGAAGAGAGCAGGATTAGACATATGGAGTCTTAAACCCTCCGGCTGATCCTAGTTTAGGAAAGATACACAAATCACCTGCATATTAATTAGAAATCCAGAGAGGAAGAAAGAGCACTGTATAAGGAATTGTGAAAATTAGATTCTAGTCCTGATTCTGCTACTAGAAAGTTTTATGACTTTGGAAAAGTCATTTAATATCTCTGTTGCAGGAAGGGGCACTCGGTCCAGGGCCTGAGAGTGGGCTCTTATCTGGCACTCGGGAATGAATTGTCCAACAGACACACGTACTGACAAAACAAAAGACTTTACTGGGAAGGGGAGCCCAGGTAGAGAGCAGCAGGGTAAGGGACCCCGGGAGAACTGCTCTGCCACGTGGCTCACAGTCTCAGGTTTTATGGTGATGGGGTTAGTTTCTGGGTTGTCTCCGGCCAATCATCTTGCTTGGTCCATATTTGGTCTGACTCTGTGTTCTTCCTGGCTGCGCACGCATCTCTCAGCCAAGGCACATCTCTCAGCCAAGATGGATTCCAGCGAGGATTCTGGGAGGTTGGTAGGACATATTATGGGCTGGCGTCTCCTCCCTCCTTTTGGCCCCTCCCTAATTCTCCCCGTTAGTTTTCAGTGGCAGCACTATGTTCCTTATGGGGACCTCTTGTTGTGAGACGACTCATGCAAGTGATTATCATTGGGCCTGGCCAAGGTAGGTGGTTTCAGTTAATGCTTCCCTAACATCTCTGGGCCTGGTTTTCTAATCTATGAAGTGAGGAGTTTGGACTAAGTTAGCTTTGGGGGAAAAAAAAACGTTCTTCTGAATATTAATAAATTTTATATTTAAGAAAGGTCTGAGAAACTTAAGAAAATGAAGGAAAGTTCTCTGCTGCAGAAGGTGTCTTGTCAAAGTGTTTAATATGTTACTGTGCATTGTGAAGCTCCAAAAGGCAGAGATATAGTATACAATATTTCCCAAGGTATTTGCTTATAAAATCACATGTGCATGGAGCATTTCAATCAGTAGCAATCTGAGGAACTTACTTTGAGAAACGCTAAACTAGATAATCTGTAGAGTGTCTTTTAGTTCTAATATTCTTTTTTTTTTAACATCTTCACTGGAGTATAATTGCTTTACAATGTTGTGTTAGTTTCTGCTGTATAACAAAGTGAATCAGCTATACATATACATATATCCCCATATCTCCTCTCTCTTGCGTCTCCCTCCCATCCTTCCTATCCCACCCCTCTAGGTGGTCACAAAGCACTGAGCTGATCTCCCTGTGCTATGCGGCTGCTTCCCACTAGCTATCTATTTTACATTTGGTAGTGTGTATATGTCAATGCCACTCTCTCACTTTGTCTTACTGTATCAAGCTGGAATGGTATGAAGAAAATGGGCCTGTGTCAGGTACATTAATGACATTCTAAAGTGGGAAACATGTTTCATATTTACCAATATCTTCTTTAGATTTTTTTCTCTTTCTAATGGCAACACCATTCTGTCAGCCCAGCTGGAAACTTCAGTACTTAACAGGCAACCTTGACTCTCAGCTGTCAGTCTATCCATTGCTAAATCCTGATAATTCATCCTTGGTGTTATCTCTGAAACTCATTTCCAAGTCAGTAACCATGCCCCCAGGCTTTACTGATGGGCCTATTTCTTGATTGTTGCTTCACTGGTAGAAACACTGAAAATCTAACTCATGAGGGCATGAAAAATCTCCTTCTCTCTGCTTGTCTATTCTTTACCACGATGCCAGAGATTTTTCTTCTAAACCATGAATCTAATCAGGTTACCCCCTTCTCAGAAATCTTCAAAGGTCCCACAGTTGTTACAGAATAAAATTTGAAATTCTTCAAGGTCATTCATGCTCTAGCCCTAACTTACCCTACATTTCCTATCTCTACGAGCCAAGTTCCCTCCTCCTTAAAAACATCTTATTTCATGCCTTTTCGACTCTGTTAATATAATTTTCTCTCTTGGGATTCCCACCTCTCTTCTCTTGTTATCAAAACATTTGTCTCCCATAAAATATTAGTATGATTCAAGACAGTTCTATCACCGCCTCTTCTTTGAAACATCCCTTGAGCCCTTATTTAGCCGTGCACTCTCCTTTCTCCGTATGTGGTTAGAACCTCCTTTATCTAAAAAGTCCCCTGCCAGTATTATAGTGATTTGTAAACTCATGCTAATCATTCTTCACAGTTTTTTTAAAGCTCTGCCTCCAGTTCAATTATACCTGATCGCTCATTCAACAACTTTTTTTTTTTAACATCTTTATTGGAGTATAATTGCTTTACAATGGTGTGTTAGTTTCTGCTTTATAACAAAGTGAATCAGTTATACATATACATATGTTCCCATATCTCTTCCCTCTTGAGTCTCCCTCCCTCCCACCCTCCCTATCCCACCCCTCTAGGTGGTCACAAACCACCTAGCTGATCTCCCTGTGCTATGCGGCTGCTTCCCACTAGCTATCTGTTTTACGTTTGGTAGTGTATATATGTCCATGCCACTCTCTCACTTTGTCACAACTTACCCTTCCCCCTCCCCATATCCTCAAGTCCATGCTCTAGTAGGTCTGTGTCTTATTTCCTGTCTTGCCACTAGGTACTTCATGACCTTTTTTTTTTTTCCCTTAAATTCCATATATATGTGTTAGCATACGGTATTTGTTTTTCTCTTTCTGACTTACTTCACTCTGTATGACAGACTCTAGGTGCATCCACCTCACTACAAATAACTCCATTTCGTTTCTTTTTATGGCTGAGTAATATTCCATTGTATATATGTGCCACATCTTCTTTATCCATTCATCTGTTGATGGACACTTAGGTTGCTTCCATGTCCTGGCTATTGTAAATAGAGCTGCAATGAACATTGTGGTACATGACTCTTTTGGAATTATGGTTTTCTCAGGGTATATGCCCAGTAGTGGGATTGCTGGGTTGTATGGTAGTTCTATTTGTAGTTTTTTAAGGAACCTCCATACTGTTCTCCATAGTGGCTGTATCAATTTACATTCCCACCAACAGTGCAAGAGTGTTCCCTTTTCTCCACACCCTCTTCAGCATTTACTGTTTCTAGATTTTTTGGTGATGGCCATTCTGACCAGTGTGAGATGATACCTCATTGTAGTTTTGATTTGCATTTCTCTAGTGATTAATGATGTTGAGCATTCTTTCATGTGTTTGTTGACAATCTGTATATCTTCTTTGGAGAAATGTCTATTTAGGTCTTCTGCCCATTTTTGGATTGGGTTGTTTGTTCAACACCCATTTATGATAAAAACCCTGCAGAAAGTAGGCATAGAGGGAACTTTCCTCAACAACTATTTATTGTGTGCCAGGCACCGTGGAATATAAGCAGGGGTAAGATCCTGCAACCAGTCCCTTTGTTCCCCGCAGGACAGCTCCAGGTGCTTGAGGGGCGGCTCCAGCGGGCAGCCCATCAACGATCTCCCACGTCCTTCCCCAGCAGCTATGAGCAGAGCGCACTGCGCAAGCCCTGAATACCGCGCTGTGATTGCTCCTTTGGCCCAGGTGGTAAGATTCGCTCCTTTGAGAACCTTAATGATCCTTAGAACTCAACATTAAAAAAACACCTGTCCTTTGATCAAACCTCCAAAGCCTCATTTTCAGATTCATCCTATTAAGGCTCTGAAACAAGCCTATAGTCAGCACTCTGCAAATCCTCGCGCACTTACTGGAGTATTATTTACTGTAAAAGTGTGTGATAAACACACAGAAGTCCCCAAAGCTGAAGGCTGGAAAGATGCAGTAGGAAGATAAATAAGCTTTGATGATGATTTCAATGGATGGTAATTTCTTGCTTCCACGGATACTCCACAAACACAGCTGTCAGAAGTGCACTGTGTAAATCAGATGCTAATTAAATTAAATTCCCACTAGAATTAAGGCAGCAAAGCATTTTGTCTTGTTTTCTTGCAACCAGGGCTCTCAATCAAGACAGCTGGGGCACTGGCATTTCAGGTCCGTGGAGGAGACAGCTGCCGTGAAGCAAAGCAACTGCCCTCATAGTTAAATTGCCATCGGTAACAGGAAAATAGATGGCATTTTTGACAACACTAGCAATGTTTAAAATGTGAACGATCTAGTGGAACAGAGCTGGTCTAGGAAAGAAGAGACCTGGGTTCTGATGCAAGTTTTGGCAAAATCATTTTACAACTCTAGCTTCAGTTCCCTGCTCCCTGCCCCCCACCTCCCATCCGCCCGTCCTTCCTTCTTTTCTTCTACTGAATATTTATTGAGTGAAAACTACTGACAGGCCATGTAGTGGGTCCTGGACATACAACAATACAAAAGACACTCCCTGTCCTCTGGATGCTCCTGGTTTTTTTGAAGAATTAGGAAGTGGGATTCTGTGATCTCAGCATCTTCTGGGACTTAGAGCTTATCATTCCAAATATGATATTTAAAAAACAAAAAAAACAAATATGATCTTTCATTCAACCAGCATTTAGGTAATATCAACTCTGTTTTTCAGAGTTCCATCCCATCTCTTTGTTGAAGGATACGGAAGACACATCCCTGCCCTTGCCTTTAGTTTTTAGAGTATAGTTAGAAATAAAAGCATGCATGATTGAAACAACATTTGAAATATTCCACAGCTACAGATAAGCAGATATAAGAAAAATATTACAGTATGGAAATATGTATGGAAATATGTTAATATAAATGTTTCAGACATTAAAAAAAAAAAGAAAAATATTACATATATTATGTAGAGAAGTATTGAGGCTAAAGCTTGGGCAAAGAAGTCATTCAGTGAATGCTCTTTTTCACTCACTCATTTATTCGTTCATGAAACATTTACTAAATACCTACTATGTATCAGGTTCTGGGCTGTGTGCTGGGGATACCAAAGAGACAGTCTCTGCCTTCAAGGAGCTTCTAGTTAATTGGAGAGGCAAATACATAAAAAGTTAATTATAATAAAATGTGGTTACAGCAATGATAGAATCATTAGAATAGGATGCACAGGGAAGAGAAGTTTTCTTTAAAAACAAACAAACTCAAAGGACAATTGAAAGTATTCCATCTCCTCCATACTTTCAATTGCCTCTAGATTTTGTGTTCCACAAATCACTCCCCATCAATATTCTAAGACAAAATTCTGGTGGAAGGTAACCATGTATGGTATATTTACAAGATAGACCCCAGCATAGGGTAGCAATCTCCCTCCCAAATACAGTCTGATACAAATATTAATATTTACTTATTCAAGAATACATAATGTTACAACAATAGAAAAATGGAAAACCAAACTGGTATATTCATAAAATGGAATACAACCCAACGATCAAAAGGGATGAACTGCTGATATACACAAGAAAATTAAATCTCAAAAATATTGTGCTGAGTGCAGGAAGCCTTAGACAAAGGAGTACATACTATGTGATTCCATTATTATGAAGATCTAGAACAGACAAAACTGATCCATGGTGGAAAATAATTAGAATGGTGGTTGCCTCTGGGAAGTAGGAGAGGGGATTGATTGGGAAGGGGCATGAGGAACTTGGAGGGGGGGTGTCATGGTAATGTTCTGTACCTTGATAGTGGGTTAGATCATGTACACAGGTGGAGTCATTGGGTTACACAATACATAATTAAGATTTGTATTACCCTAGATGGAATAAACCAATATTGAACTCGAGGTAATGATCTGCATGCCGAAGTCTTTAGAGGGAAGTGTGCTGATGTCTGCACTTTACTTTCAAATGCATCAGAAGTAAGATGGATTAATGGATGGATAGAGGAGTGAATAGGTGGCTAGAAATAAAGCAAGTCTAGTAAAATATTAATGGTACAATCTAGACGGTGGATGTCAGAGTATTCACTTATAATATTCTTTCAACTTGACTGAATTTCATAATAAAATTTGGGAGGTGGAAAGGATACATGATGTTCCCAAAGAGTGGGAGTGACACCTGTTTGGCACTCTCTTCTAAAAACCGTGCATCTCCCTAGAGTCCTGGTATAGGCTCGAGCCCCCGGACTCCTGTGAGGCAGTGGTTCTTAATCCTAGGAGCATATTCCTACCCCAAAGGAGAATCCCCTTCGGGAGTTAAAAAAAATCCACATATCAGGGGCACACCCTTGGAATTCTGATTTCAAGAGGTCTGGAGTGGGGACTCAGATATCTGTGTCTTTAAAAGCTCCCCAGATAAGTTTTATAGGAACCCCAGGTTCCTTCCACCACAAGGAATGAAATTCTCTGTCCACCAAATGTGTCCCCAAATAGAGAGCATGCATCACAACGGCTTTCTTAAGCCTCCTCTGGGGCCCTTCCTTGCTTAGTAGTTACCACGCCAAGAAAAAAACTAGACAGAGTGATGGAGGTGATGGTGTGATGGCTCCCACCAGGAGCGTGGGAACAGGCAAGTCAAAGGAGGTGAAGCGTGATGGTGTGGTATCTCTTTCAGCTCAGGACGCCTAATTCCATGTGAAAGGTAGTGCTTAAGGCTGGAGATGAAAAGAGGAGAACTTGTGTGAGAAGTTTAACCAGCTCTAGGTTTTTGATGGCTTATTTATATTCCCTGACTTCTAAGTGGAAGTAAATTCTTCAATATTTCCCCTTCTTGTTTTCGTTTCTCTTTCCCCATCCACTGTTCCTTCACCCCTCCTCCTTTCTCCTCTATCACTTTAAAATGCACACACAAAGACATCACTTATATAGCTATGTGGATGTCTGCTTTCTGCCCCTTTCCCTCCCACTCAGGCTCTGGAAAGTTATCCTGCTCTGTTCACGTTTATAGCATCCATAACCTCTAGCACAAGACCTATGCAAATAGCAGGTGCATGAAAGAATTTAATTCAAAGAAAGGTTGGAGGTGAAAAGTAGGTGGGGACTATTTTCTACCTTGTTTAAAGATGGAATGAAAGTTTCGACAGTTTCCCTGAATGTCCTACCATAAGTCAATTCTTTATCATCAGGGGCTAATTTTTTCCTTTTTGTCACATATTTTTGAAATATAACCACTCGGAAATTATCCAGTAGTGGCATCTAGTGAGCTGACTTTAACTATTATGTAGAGTTGAGAGCTTTCTTCAGATACTGTCTTTCTTAGTTCCCCAAACAGCTGAAGAAAATACTGCTCTGAGCTGATATTTCTGCAGGGAGAAACTGAAAATGGTCCACATTACTCGAAAGGAAAAAACAACATACAGATCTACCTGTGAAACCCATTTCCAATGGTTACTGTGACTCCATTACCTCTCACCCCAGTCCACTTAAGAAGTGTGTTATAATGTTTGTCTTTGCCTAGGAACTCAAGCTACAAAAATATTACACACCATTTCACTGGAAGCTGCCACAGACTGATTCCTGTGGTGAACATCTGGACATGTGTTCCAGAATTGATGGGGAAAAAACCTTCCATGGGCCATAGCAGAAACAGAGATGAAAATCTTTGACTGGGCAGTTATACATTAGAGAGTGAATAATAATGTAGTGTGTAAAAGGATGAAAAAACAAGTGGATTTAAAGAAAGGTGAGCTACTTCCAAGAAACAGCAGAATAAGTGACTCCCAAAATTCATAGAATATAGTGACTAACTTGGCATTTCCTATTGCGTGATCCTTAGAATATCGGTCCCATAAAATGCTCCATTAACCCACATGCCACCGCTGCCACTACATCATGGTCAAATAAGTTTGAGAAATGCTGTACATCACAACCCCTCTTGGAGATTTACTCTATCATTTCAGCTTTGAGATGTCCTGCAGTAAAGAATCCTATTTCACTTTTGTTTAACTCAGTGTCCCAAACTTTTTAGACCTCAGAATAATAGCTAATAACATTCTGTGGATCTAGTGTTCTAAAGCATTGGTTCTCAAACCCTTTGGTCTCAGGACACTGTATCAGTTTAGCTCCAATCAGGAGAGAGAAGCCACACAGTAATTTGAGTAAGATTTACTTAATATAAAGAATTGTTAACTATAACACGGGATTGTCTAATAAGAGGTAAAGAGAACTCTAAAGAATATAAGAAGAGCAGGTATAAGAAGCAGCCACTTGCTGTTCTAGGACTTACATAGAGCCCCCAAGGAGAAGCCCCAATACCTCACAGCTCAGATATACACCTTGTTGGAGAGGGCAGCATCCTGGCTCATGGAGTGGTAGAGAAATTACTGTGGCAGCATGCCCGTGGAACTTGCTGGGAAACTGCCCTCTGAAATTTGCTGGAGAACTGTCCTCTAGGGTGCTTGGGAATGCTGTTCATGGAGAGGTGTCTCAATGGAAACATTGTGTTGCAAAACCACTTGGGGGCAGGGATGCCAGAGGAAGCTGTTGTCTGCTGGGTGCTGCTGGGTACACAGCAGGAGCCTGGTGCTGGAGAAGCTGCCTGTGCTGCAAGAGCTGGGTGCTGAGGAAGTCATGTGTGTGCTGTGGAAGCATATGCTGCGAAAGCTGCTCACAGGGCAGGAGCCTGTTGAGAGATCATATCATATCTGCAATGTCTCTCTAGCTCCCTCTACTGACAAAGGTTTCTGCCAGCTAGCAATGGAAAAAAAGTTAAAGGGCTCAGATGCATTTCCACAGAGCAGGCAAAGAAGGGTGAGTATAGAGCTGAGAGACAATAAATTGATACCTGGCACAGTTGGAACAATTTGAAACTATATATTCATTTATTACTTATTAGCTAAACTTCACTGGTTATTTGTCATGTACCAAGCACTGATTACCTCAGCACATTTAATCCTCACTTAAATCTATGTGAAAATTACTATTAGGAACAACAACCATTTTATTTATAACAAAAACCAAGGCAAATAAAAGTCAAACCACTTGCCCAATGTCACAGAGCCAGGGAGTGCTAGATCTAAGATCCAAACCTAAGCATGTGAGTTCAGAGTCTCTCTCTCTCTCACCTGAGAACAGGGACTAGTTGACTTTATGCATTGTTGAATCTGCAATGCTTGCACAAAGGAAAAAATCATAAACATTTATTGAATATGTGGCTCAGTGTTTCTCAGCTTTTTTACATTATTGTCTCTCAAAGGAGGCTTTTCAGACATTTTTTTCTGAATCACCCCTACCTGTGACCCAAGTTTTGTTCCTTTGGGTCCAGTAATACCCATGTTGAGAATACTTAATGATACCTGTACAAGTGGCATGAATTCCTCCTATGTAGGTTAGGAGGGGTACCCAGGGGCTCAAGAATGTGAACTTGAGTGAGTCACTTCACCTCTGGGTCTCAATTTAAAGATATAAAGATATCAATACAAAGATATCAGGACTGTCAGGGATGTGAGTTTAAATGTCTACAGGGTCCAAATTTGTAACATAAATGTGTCAGTTAGGCCAGTGTAGCAAGAATGTGTGAGAGAGACCATAGCAAGCTAGAGAAAACTAAACCTGGTTAGAGTCATGCACATTCAATTTTTAAAATAATATTGTGCCTGTCAAGCAAAACACGTTTGTGGGCTGAGTTTGTTCCCAAAGGCTGCCAGTTTTCAATCTTTGGACTAAGATCCCTTTTGGCTCTCAGGTTCTTTGTCTTCAGTTAAGTCAGTAATGATGTGTGATACTTCTTTGCTACTATGGAGTCTGAGAAGTTGTGTGGCTTCCAATTTTTGTTGTTATGAACAGTATTGCCAAACACATTCTTTTTTTTTTAATTGAAGTATAGTTGATTTACAATGTTGTGTTAATTTCTGCTGTACAGCAAAGTGATTCAGTTATACATAGAAACACAGTCTTTTTTATATTCTTTTCCATTATGGTTTATTATAAGGTATTGAATCTAGTTCCCTGTGCTATACAGTAGGACTTTGTTGTTTATCCATTCTCTGTATAATAGTTTGTATTGTCTAACCCCAAACTCCCAGACCATCTTTCTCCCACCCCACACCCCCACAAAAAACATCCTTGTGCACATTTCCTGATGCTCATATGCAAGAATTTCTCTTGGGTGGTGTCCATAGGTCCTGCAGGAAGCCAACGCTAAGACAGAGTTAAAAGTGCAAGAGATCTATTGAGGGTAATACCTGTGAATGGTAAGGGGGAGAGGGAGAAGGAAGGCAGGGAGAACCTTCAGACTAGGGCACAAGTCTGACTTGTGAGAGGAGAGGAAGAAGGAAAGAAGATTGGGTAAGAAGAATCTCAGGCATTTCCTGCAGTGCCGATGAGAAAGTCTCAGCCAGCCACTGAGGAGCTCTGGATCAGAGATTGCTCGTAGAGGAGTCCCTTGCTGACCAGAAAATGGAAATACACTGGACCAGTCTTTGCCTGGGAGCTGCCCAGGAAGCACATGACCCTGGTTTGACAGCTGAGGCAGATCCCGAAGCCACTTACAACTGGAGGCTGTTAGCTAGTTTTATTCCCTGCGACAGCATCTCTCTTACAGGGAATTAGGAGCAGTGCACCTCCATAGCCACCACACGGGTGTTTACCTAGGAGTGGATTATGCGCCTTGGTCCTCTTAGTTTTTAAAAAATAAGTGCCTATATTACATTGTTGATAAAGTAGAATTTTAAAAAACTGGTAAATCAAAGAATTGTTTAAATATTTTCTTTTTGCAGGAAGACAAGAGACTGAATATCCTTTTGTACCTGATAGCCTCCTTTGAACCCCAATCTAGCTACCAACCACCTCTCCTGAGTATATCACCTGTCAGGCCAGCAGATAGGTGGGATCTGGAGGGCATGAGCATGGCCCAGAGTTCTGTAGTCAGATAAACAACAAGCGGAACACATAGAACAGGCAGCTCCTATGAAATAGAACTGTTAGAACTTGTACAAAAAATTACAGGACACAAAGTACTTTCTGGAACAAAAAGAGGATATCTTAAGTTTAAAAATTTAGTGGGAAATAGTTACTGTTGAAACCTGAAGTTGTTTCCTGGAAGATCAAATAGAAGCAATAGCTCAACATACAGAGCAAAAATACAAAGAGATCCAAATATGGTGCAAAAAAATAAAAGATTTGGAGGACAAATCCAAGAGACACTATTTGTGAAAAATAGGAGGGCTAGGAGAGAGGAATGAGTAAGCAGAGCACAGAGAATTTTTAGGGCAGTGAAACTATTGTAGGGGAGCAAAATTTGCCACCCCAAAATGTCTCTTTGGCTTGAGGATTATTTTGAGCTGAAAACAATCAAGACCTAAAAACGTCAGGAAGAAACTTTGACATTCCCTCTAACTGCCTAAAAGTATGTAGACAGAAGACTCATTCCAGGAAGGGAGCTACTACCATAGATAATTACAGTATGAACTAGGTGTGTAGACAGGGAGGAACCTAGCAAAGTCTGTTTGTTAAAATTCCTCTCTGTATCCCATTGTCTCTGCATAACATTTGTTTACCAAATATTTGCTTTTCCATCTCCATGTGAATTGCCTTCTTCCCCTTTGAAGTCCCAAACCACTACCCTGAACATCTTCTGTCTTTAGCAAAAGATGGTATTTAAGCTGAGGGCTTTAGCCATTTTGGCGAGTTACCCATTTTCCTGGGTGTCTCTTATGTATACATGTTTGTTTGATTTTCTCTTGTTAATCTGTCTCATGTCAATTTAATTCTTAGACCCTAAGTTAGAAGGCCCTAGAAGGGTAGAGGAAGATTTCTTCCTCCC
Source organism: Balaenoptera physalus (assembly GCF_965194825.1). Lineage (NCBI taxonomy): Eukaryota > Metazoa > Chordata > Mammalia > Artiodactyla > Balaenopteridae > Balaenoptera > Balaenoptera physalus. Next base: position 22,001,986 of record NC_138882.1, read on the forward strand.
TGACACTATTCTATATACTATAACAGTGGATCTGTCATTATACATTTGTCCAAACCCGTAGAATGTACAACACCAGCGTGAACCCTAATGTGACCTATGGACTTTGGGTGGTGAAGATGCATTAATATAGGTTCATCAATTGTAACAAAAGTACCTCTGTGGTGCAGGATGTTGATAGTGGGGGCAGTGAGTATATGGTAACTCTGTACCTTCTGCTCAATTCTGCTGTGAATCTTAAACAGCCCTTTAAAAATACTCTATTAAAAAACACAAGAGTGCCCCCAGAAAAGGTGGGCAAAGGAACAGACAGGGAAAAGACAATAATTAAATAATAGAGAAAAATTTCAGTGACCTAAACAAATACTTGAGGATACAAATTTCAAAAGTTCACCAAGTTTTATAAAGACTTTATATATATATGTATGTGTATATATATATAAAGATATATACCTAGACATATACTGGTTTTAAAAAAACTTAAAGATATCAGCTATAAAAGAAATTACTTACAAAGGAAAAAGAATTAGACTGGCAATGGATTTTTCATCTGCTGCGCTAGAAATCGAAAGATAGTAAAATAACATCCAGTTTCCTGAAAGAAAAAACTGATACCCAGGGCTTCTACATAGCCAGAACTCAGTTGTTTGGCTACATTTGTTAAAATACTGAAACACTTCCACAATGGATAGGAAATAGCTTAGGCCCTAAGCATCTCTCTTCTCCCCATCCTCTGCTGCCCCTCCCCTGCAAACTTGTATTGCAGGATTCAGCAAACAAAGAGTTAATGTCTGGCACACCAGAGGTTCTTCTTTCTTATTAATTGGTCAGTGTCTGGTTAAGTATTTGAATACCATTTCTACTGCCAAGATATCACCTGACAGGGGAAAGAAAGTTATTAGAGAATAAACCATCCAAGGTACCTCAGCTGAAGAAAATGTTTAAGAAAGAAATCAAGTCAAATAAGAAAAGAATCAAAACAGAGATCTCAAGAGAGAGGACGATAAAGAAGAAATAAAAATAGTGATGATAAATAAACCTTTTAATATGTACTAAAATTTAGATGGATAATGATAGAGTGACTGGTAGAATTTGGGTTTTTGGGATAGAAGATATTTTCTGCAAGGAAAAAATCTAATAAAAGGTTGGAATGAAAGGTACTGAATTATCTCAGCAAAACCTAGGAATGAAGGGTACAGAAAAAAAGGAAGTAAAAGAAACCCTTGGGTCCATCTTGTTTGGGGGTGGGATGGGTATGGAGAATGAGAAATTAATAACATTCTAGTGGTTTAATCTGGGAGCAGTGGTAACTGGAGGACCTGGGCAGTGGGGTTGCAGGGGAGGACTAGTTGACATTGTGTTTTCATGAAATCATCAAGAAATATAGGTATTTGATTATGAATGTCAGGAGAGAAGATAACTATTAGTATAGTAAAACTTTCTAATTGGCAAGGAGAAAAATGAATTAAATAGTAATGAAAAGTAAAAAGGAGAAAAATGGAACTAGCGAGAAGAAGTACATTAGTTATTTTACTCTGTATGAACAGGAAAATTTCATCCATTAAGTTACAGAAACTTTCTGATGGAGTAAAAAACAAAAGTAAAGGCCAGATGTTTATATATCACTCTTAAAGTGATAAAAAATATTAAAAATAAAGGGACAGACAAGTAGATACTAGACAAGAAAAGAAATCAGGAATGGCAAATATAATACCAGACAAAGTAAGACATAAAGTTAAAAGCATGAAAAAGGATAAAGAAGATTATTGTGCAATAATGAGGCACAGTTTACAAAGAAGCTATATAATAATTATGCACACATAAAGTGGCATAACATTAAATATATGAAGTCAAAAGTAATTAGAAATGCAAGAACTTGATAAAAATACAATTATTCTGAGAGATTTTAATTTAGTCTTTTACACTAACAGATCTAGAGTCAGAAATGTAAGGACATAAAAGGATTGAGTAATGACAGAGATTTTTTTCATTGTCCATGAAGCATTTTCAGAAAGTGTTATTACCTTGACTATAAGGGCCTTAATAGAATTTTAAAAGTAGAAATTTCTAGAATTTTTAAATCAAAATACAGTAACATTAAATATAATCAAAGGATAACAATTATATTTTGTTCTACTTGAAAATTATGAAATGTCCTATTAAATCATTACTGGATCAAAAAGAAACAATGGAAAAATGATTACACTTTTATTTGAGAAGACAATATTATAAAAATATCAATTTTCCAAATATTAATGGACATACATAATACATTTGAATAAGATTCACTATTATATTCTTTAATGAGATACAATGATCTTAAAGTTTCTCTAGAAGACTAAATGTCAAAGACTTTTTTTTTTTTTTTTTTTTTAATATTTATTTTTGGCTGTGTTGGGTCTTCGTTTCTGTGCTAGGGCCCTCTCCAGCTGTGGCGAGCGGAGGCCACTCTTCATCGCGGTGCGCTGGCCTCTCACTGTCGCGGCCTCTCCCGTTGCGGAGCACAGGCTCCAGATGCGCAGGCTCAGTAGTTGCGGCTCACGGGCCTAGTCACTCCGCGGCATGCGGGATCCTCCCAGACCAGGGCCCGAACCCATGTCCCGTGCATTGGCAGGCAGATTGTCAACCACTGCGCCACCAGGGAAGCCCCTCAAAGACTTTTAAAGAAAACTATGAAAAAGAAGAATAATGAGAGGGACTTGCCTTTCCAGATATTAAAATGTATTATAAAATCTCTGAAATTAAACTCTATGATACTTACCCTTTTATCATTATGAGTTCACCCTCCTTACCCCTGGTGATATTTCTTTTTCTGAAGTTTACTTCTGTCTCATATTAACTCCAGCTTTCTTATGATTAGAGTTTGCATAGGATTTTTTTATATGTGTTTACTTTTAACTAATCTATGTCTTTATATTTAAAGTGGGTTTCTTGGAGATGACATATAGTTGGGCCTTACTTTTTTAAACCAATCTGACACTCTGCCTTTCAATTGAGGTGTTTAAACCATTTACATTTAATATGATTGCTAATACGGTTGAGTTTCTATTTGTTTTCTACCTGTTGTATCTGTTTTTTCCCCCTTTCCTCTTATTCTTCCCTTTTTTGGATTAAGTATCTTCTTTATTGATATATTAGCTATACCTCTTTGTCTTGTTGTTTTACTGGTTGTTTTTAATGTTTATAGTGTGCATCTTTAACTTATCACAGTCTATAGTCAAGGGATATGATACCACTTCACATATGGCATAAGAAGCTTGCAAAACATACTTCCATTTTCTCCCTCCTGGCCTTTGTACTAACTTCATGATATTGGTATATTAACATACCAAAAAAGAAAAGTAGAAGAGGAGAGAATACCCAGAAATAGATGCCAGTATATATATGGTAATTTAATACATGTCAAAAGTGCTATTTCAAGTTAATGGGAAACAATGGTTTATTTTAACTTGGCTATGCCACAACTGGCCTGGAGTGAAATAAAGTTGCACTCCTGCCTCAAACCATATATAAAAATTAATTTTCATAAAAATTAAAATTTATATGTAAAATAAAAAATATAGAACAATTTTAAGAGAATATATGTATAAGCTAGGGTTTGGAGAAAACTTTTTAACCAAGACAGGAAACCTAGAGTCTATAAAAGATAAAATAATTATATTTGGTTATATAAAATTTAAAAATTTATATAACAAGATATAAAAACAAAGTCACAAAACGAACAGTAGTTTGGGAAAAAATATGTGCCACAAACATGACTCCTATATAAGAAAAATGAATACTATACCAGTCAGAAGACTCACAAATTGATTAACAAATACAGAAATAGGGACAAATAATATGAAAAGGAAATTTGTAGAACAGAAATCCAAATTGCCAATAAACTAATGAAATATTCTCTAATGTGGAGAAAATGCAAATTAAAGTAACAATGAGATATCTTTACTTATCTACCAGATTAGCAGACAAAAAAAATAATACCTACTATTGATGGAGATGCAAAGAAAATTATTCTCTGCAGATATTGCTGGTGGGAGTTTGGATTATTTCAGCTCTTGTGGAAGGTAATCTGTAAATATTTTAAAAGTTGAAACATACATAACCTTGGACCCAGAAATCTTTCTGGAAATCTATCAGCTAAATATGAAAGCACCAGTATGTAAAGACATGTACAAGGATGTTTTACTGCAGTATCATTTGTTGTGACAAAAACTTAGAGGAAATGCCCTTCAGCATAGTCAAATAAGTTGTGGTAAGATTAGATCAAGGACTATAAGTAGGGGACTTCCCTGGTGGTGCAGTGGTTAAGACTCTGCACTCGCAATGCAGGGGGCCCAGGTTCGATCCCAGGTCAGGGAGCCAGGTCCCACATGCATGCCACAACTAAGAATTCGCATGCCACAACTAAGGAGCCGGCGAGCTGCAGCTAAGGAGCCCGCCTGCAACAACTAAGACCTGGTGCAACCAAATAAATAAATATTTTTTTAAAAAAGGAATATAGGTAATTATTGCAAAGAATGAGTTGGATTTATGCCATTTGACTTGTGGGAATCTCCATGACATAGTGTTAAGTGAAAAAAGCTAGATGCAAAATAGTATATAATATCTCATTTTTGTAAAACACATGAATTGAAAAAGTTTATGTATGTATAGTTTGTATGTAATTATATGAATATGAAGGAAGTGTGAAAGGATAGATACTAGGTGGTAAATTTTGGTTAAGGAGGGAAGAGTAAGCAAACAAACCACTAAAGAATTTCCCCATTCTTTGTGAAGAGAAAAGCTTGAGCACCTCTAAGCGCAATCACTGGAACATGCACAGGTGGTTAGTGAATTCAGATGAAGGCTCTCACTCTGTCAGATATCACTTGGCCAAACGTTGATAGCTAGGGTGATTTTAACCATTATACAGTTTTAAATTATTTTTGTTTTTTTATTATATAATATTTATATTTATAATGAGCCATTCAAGAGAGAAGTACTAAGGAAACCTGATGGGAAAATATATCAAAATAATGCAGAGTATAAAAATTATTTAGTTCCACAGGTTTTTCTCAAGAAAGGCACCTAAACTTGGTCTGACCTGGATAGCTAGACTATCCCAGCTCTCGGATTGCTGTGTAGAGACAGTGATAATGCCAGATGGAGAGCAGAACCTTATCCATCCAAAGCATGGTGGGAACCAGCAGTGAGAATTTCCAGTCCATAGGAATTAGCATTGACAGTAATGAGGTGGAATAGGATCTCCAGCCACAGGGTTTTCTACTTCCCTTGCGTCCCTTGGGGACCTCAGTTCTGGGGGACCGGTGGAGTAGGAGAGAGAAGGAGAAACCTTGGGAACCTAAAGAAAGATGGCAGAGGAGGACTAAGCAATCTGGACTCATGCCAGGATAAGTTGAGGGAATTCCCATCTAATTGTGTTGTTAAAATGCAGAGAGATCTGATCTTTCATCCTAGGCAGGGTTGGTCTCAGGACAAGGCAAGGATTGGCACAAGTCTTTGATGTTATTTTGATAATTTAAGCATCTTATAACTGTCTTCCCAGAGTGTGAGGGACGGGAGGTTTAAGCATCTACTTGGCATACCCAACGAAGGCTGTTCTAGGGCAGCTATTCTCCACAAGTCTCCAGAAGGAAGGGGGGAAAAAAAAAAAAGAGGTAAACTTGAGTGTTACTGGCTAGAGGCTAATTTCCAGTTATCTACGTATTGGGTTGGCCAAAACGTTCGTTCAGTTTTAAGTAAAAATAAAAGACACATTTTTCATTTTCACCAAGAACTTATTGAATGACATATTCATTAACCTAATGAACTTTTTGGTCAACCCCAATAGAATTAAATTGGGACTAGTGTATGAGAGTTCCTTCCTCCTCTTGAAAAACAAGGGAAAACTTTGTCTCTTGGTTTATAAGCCAACATATCCTTTTTTTATATTTTAAATCTTAGTTCTATGATTCTTGATGCATGAAGAGAAAAAAATAAAACTAGAACAAAACTGCCGCCTATGGTATAAAAATGATGACTCAGAGGAGAGACTAAGAGACACAATCTGAAGGAAAAGCAGACTCTCAGGATTCTGGGCTTTGAGCATAGTGAAGGAAATGCTGTCACTGCAGACACTGATTGATAAGTTGGCTTTTGTTAAGAGCCTACTATGTGCAGACAGAATGTGCAGTGCTAGGAGTTTTCACTGTTGAATCATCATACTATCACACTATAATCCATTGTCCAAAAGTCTATGGAGCAAACAATGTACAAGTGTTCTATTCCTTTCCATTTCAGTGTTTTATTTCTCCATGAGAAAGATGCATCTGAAAAGGTAGTTATCTATTTCAGAGTTCCTCAGTATCAGGGTCAGGACTCAATAAGTTGTGAAATTGATTAAATGAGTCTTAAACATCAATTTTTTAAAAAGAAATGAAGTGGAGTAAAATAGAAAATATCAGAGAGCAGGTAATAAAGATAGGTAGTCTCATGAAATTTTTGTTTTAGTTTTATAGATATGTGTATATACTGGATCTCAGTGAAAGATGTGTTTCTTTCTGTAGGTCAAGCTTAAAAAGTTTGAAGAACACTGATCTAGTTCATTGCTCTGAAATGTACAATGGTTTCCATCCAATGGACAAATCAAGAGTGAATTTTGTGTGAGAATAAAAACCAACTACAAGAAAAAAACTGCAAAAACACAAACATGGGGAGGCTAAACAGTATGCTACAAAACAACCAATGGATCTCTGGAAGAAATAAAAGAAGAAATACAAAAATACCTGGAGACAAATGAAAACAAAAACACAACGATCCAAAACTTATGGGATGTAGCAAAAGCCATTCTAAGAAGGAAGTTTATAGAGATACAAGCCTACCTCAGGAAATAAGAAAAATCTCAATTACACAACCTAACTTTACACCTAATGGAACTAGATAAAGAAGAACAAACATAACCCAAAGTTAGAAGGAAAGAAATCATAAAGATCAGAGCAGAAATAAATGAAACAGAGGCTAAAAAAAAATAGAAAAGATCAATAAAACCAAGATTCTTTGAAAAGGTATATAAACTCATTTATTTAGCCAAACCTGTCAAAAAAAGAGAGGCCAAATCAATAAAATCAGAAATGAAGGAGAAATTATAACTAAAACACCATAGAAATACAAAGGATCATAAGAGATTACTACCAACAATTATACACCAATAAAATGGACAACCTAGAAGAAATGGACAAATTCCTAGAAATTTATACTCTTCCAAGACTGAGCCAGGAAGAAATAGAAAATATGAACAGACCAATTACCAGTAATGAAATTGAATCAGTAATTTAAAAACTCCCAGCAAACAAAAGTCCAGGACCAGATGGCTTCAGAGGTGAATTTAGAGAAGAATTAACACCTATCATTCTCAAACTATTCCAAAACATTGCAGAGGAAGGAACACTTCTGAATTTATTTTATGAGGCCAGCATCATCCTGATACCAAAACCAGACAAAGATATCACACAAAAAGAAAATTACAGGCCCATGTCACTGATGAATATAGATGTAAAAATCCTCAACAAAATATTAGCAAACTGAATTCAACATATGTTAAAAGGATCATACACCATGATCAAGTGGGGGATGCAATGATTGTTCAATATCGACAAATCAATCAGTGTGATACATCACATTAACAAATTGAAGAATAAAAGTTATATGAACATCTCAAGAGATTCAGAAAAAGTTTTTGACAAAATTTGACATCCATTTATGATAAAAAAAAAAACTCAAAGTGGGTATAGAGGGAACATAACAACAATATAAATGCTATGTATGATAAACCCACAGCTAAGATCATACTTAATGGTGAAAAGCTAAAAGCATTTCCTCTAAGATTAGGAATAAGACAAGGATGCCCACTCTCGCCACTTTTTTTTTTTAATTAATTAATTAATTTATTTTTGGCTGTGTTGGGTCTTCGTTTCCATGCAAGGGCTTTCTCTAGTTGCGGCGAGCGGGGGCCACTCTTCATCGTGGTGTGCGGGCCTCTCACTGTCGTGGCCTCTCTTGTTGCGGAGCACAAGTTCCAGACGCACAGGCTCAGTAGTTGTGGCTCACGGGCTTAGCTGCTCCGCGGCATGTGGGATCTTCCCAGACCAGGGCTCAAACCCGTGTCCCCTGCATCAGCAGGCAGATTCTCAACCACTGCGCCACCAGGGAAGCCCTCTCACCACTTTTATTCAACATTTTTGGAAGTCCTAGCCATAGCAATCGGACAAGAAGAAGAAATAAAAGAAATCCAAATTGGAAAGGAAGAAGTAAAAGTGTCACTGTTTGCAGATGACATGTTACTCTACACAGAAAATCCTAAAGACACCACAAAAAAACTACTAGAGCTCATCAATGAATTCAGTAAAGTTGCAGGGTAAAATATTACTATACAGAAATCTGTTGAATTTCTATACTAACAATTAACTAACAAAAGAGAAATTAAGAAGACAATCCCATTTATTGCATCAAAAAGAATAAAATACCTGGGGATAACTCTAAGGAGGTAAAAGACCTGTGCTCAGAAAGCTACAAGACACTGATGAATGAAATTGAAGATGAAAAAAGTAGTTGGAAAGATATACTGTGTTCTTGGAAGAATTAATATTGTTAAAATGACCATTCTATTGAAGGCAATCTACAGATTCAGTGCAACTCCTATCAAAATTCCAATGGCATTTTTCACAGAACTAGAACAAATAAGTCTAAAATTTGTATGGAAACACAAAATACCCTGAATAGCCAAAACAATATTGAGAAAGAAGAACAAAGTTGGAGGAGTCATGCTCCCTGACTTCAGACCCTACTACACAGCAACAGTCATCAAAACAATATGGTACCGGCACAAAAACAGACATATAGATCAATGGAACAGAATAGAGAGCCTAGAAATAAACCAATGCACCTACGGTCAATAATCTACAACAAAGGAGGCAAGAATATACAATGGGGAAAGGACAGTCTCTTCAATAATTGGTGCTGGGACAAACTGTACAGCTACCTGTAAAAGAATGAAATTAGAATATTTTCTCATACCATACACAAAAATAGACAAAATGGATTAAAGACCTAAGTGTAAGACCAGAAACCATAAAACTCCTAGAAGAAAATCCAGGGCGAACACCCTTTGACATAAATCATAACAATATTTTATTGAATCTGTCTCCCAAAGCAAAGGAAACAAAAGCAAAAATAAACAAATGAGACCTAATTAAACTGAAAAGCTTTTGCACAGCAAAGGAAACCACTGACAAAATGAAAAGACAACCTACTGAATGGGAGAAAGTATTTGCATATGATATGACCAATAAGTGGTTAATATCTAAAAAGTATAAGCAACACATACAACTCAACATCCAAAAAACAAACAACCCAATTTAAAAATGGGCAGAAGACCTGAATAGACATTTTTCCAAAGAAGACCTACAGATGGCCAACAGGTACATGAAAAAATGTTCAATATCACTAAACATCAGAGATATATAAATCAAAACCACAATCAGATATCATGTGACACCTGTCAGAATGGCTATCATCAAAAAGACCACAAATAACAAATGTTGGTGAGGATGTAGAGAAAAGAGAACACATATACACTGTTGGTGGGAATGTAAATTGGTGCAGCCACTATGGAAAACAGTATGAATGTTCCTCAAAAAACTAAAGATAGTACTACCATATCCAGCATGTCCACTCCTGGGTATATATCCAAAGAAAAGGAAAACCCTAATTTGTAAAGAAACATGCACCCTAATGTTCATAGCAGCATTATTTACAATAGCCAAGATATGGAAGCCAATCTAAGTGTCCATCAACACATGAATGGATAAAGAAGATGTGGTATATACATATAATGCAATACTATTCAGTCATAAAAAATGAAATTTTGCTATTTGCAACAACATGGATGGACCTGAAGGGTACCATGTTTAGTGAAATAAGTCAGACAAAGAAAGACAAATACTGTATGTTATTACTTATATGCGGAATCTAAAAAATAAAAAAAGGAATGTATATAACAAAACAGAAACAGACTCACAGACATAGAGAAAAAACTAGTGGTTACCAGTGTGTAGGGGAAGGGGGGAGGGGCAAAATAGGGGTTCAGATTAAGAGATGCAAACTACTGTGTATAAAATAAACAAGTTACAAGAATATATTGTACAGCATAGGGAATATGGCCAATATTTTATGATAACTTTAAGTGGAGTATAATCTATAAAAATTTTGAATCAAGATTTTATACATCTGAAACTGATATAATATTGTAAATCAACTATACCTCAATAAAAGAAAGAGTGAACTGTGTGTAATATAATCTTGTTGAAAGGAGGGATTATCTGGTATATTTCTTTAGGGATATTTTCAAACATACTCTCAGAACAAATAGATGGTAAAGAATAAGTAGACTGCATCTCAATAGATGCAGAGAAAGCTTTTGACAAAATTCAACACCCATTTATGATAAAAGCCCTGCAGAAAGTAGGCATAGAGGGACCTTTCCTCAACATAATAAAGGCCATATATGACAAACCACGAGCCAACATTGTCCTCAATGGTGAAAAACTGAAACCATTTCCACTAAGATCAGGAACAAGACAAGGTTGCCCACTCTCACCACTATTATTCAACATAGTTTTGGAAGTGTTAGCCACAGCAATCAGAGAAGAAAAAGAAATAAAAGGAATCCAAATGGGAAAAGGAGAAGTAAAGCTGTCACTGTTTGCAGAGGACATGATACTATACATAGAGAATCCTAAAGATGCTACCAGAAAACTACTAGAGCTAATCAATGAATTTGGTAAAGTAGCAGGATACAAAATTAATGCACAGAAATCTCTTGCACTTCTATACACTAATGATGAAAAATCTGAAAGTGAAATTAAGAAAACACTCCCGTTTACCATTGCAAAAAAAAGAATAAAATATCTAGGAATAAACCTACCTAAGGAGACAAAAGACCTGTATGCAGAAAATTATAAGACACTGATGAAAGAAATTAAAGATGATACAAACAGATGGAGAGATATACCATGTTCTTGGATTAGAAGAATCAACATTGTGAAAATGACTCTACTACCCAAAGCAATCTACAGATTCAATGCAATCCCTATCAAACTACCACTGGCATTTTTCACAGAACTAGAACAAAAAATTTCACAATTTGTATGGAAACACAAAAGACCCCGAATAGCCAAAGCAATCTTGAGAACGAAAAATGGAGCTGGAGGAATCAGGTTCCCTGACTTCAGACTATATTACAAAGCTACAGTAATCAAGACAGTTTGGTACTGGCACAAAAACAGAAATATAGATCAATGGAACAGGATAGAAAGCCCAGAGATAAACCCACGCACATATGGTCACCTTATCTTTGATAAAGGAGGCAAGCATATACAGTGGAGAAAAGACAGCCTCTTCAATAAGTGGTGCTGGGAAAATTGGACAGGTACATGTAAAAGTATGAAATTAGGACACTACCTGACACCATACACAAAAATAAACTCAAAATGGATTAAAGGGGCTTCCCTGGTGGCGCAGTGGTTGAGAATCCGCCTGCCAATGCAGGGGACGCGGGTTCGAGCCCTGGTCTGGGAAGATCCCACATGCCACGGAGCGGCTGGGCCCGTGAGCCACAATTACTGAGCCTGCGCGTCTGGAGCCTGTGCTCCGCAACAAGAGAGGCCGCGATAGTGAGAGGCCTGCGCACCGCGATGAAGAGTGGCCCCCGCTTGCCACAACTAGAGAAAGCCCTCGCACAGAAACGAAGACCCAACACAGCCATAAATAATAAATAAATAAAAATTAAAAAAAAAACTATTAAAAAAAATGGATTAAAGACCTAAGTGTAAGGCCAGACATTATCAAACTCTTAGAGGAAAACATAGGCAGAACACTCTATGACATATATCACAGCAAGATCCTTTTTGACCCATCTCCTAGAGAAATGGAAATAAAAACACATATAAACAAATGGGACCTAATGAAACTTAAAAGCTTTTGCACAGCAAAGGAAACCATAAACAAGACCAAAAGACAACCCTCAGAATGGGAGAAAATATTTGCAAATGAAGCAACTGACAAAGGATTAATCTCCAAGATTTACAAGCAGCTCATGCAGCTCAATAACAAAAAAAACAAACAACCCAATCCAAAAATGGGCAGAAGACCAAAATAGACATTTCTCCAAAGAAACTATACAGATTGCCAACAGACACATGAAAGAATGCTCAACATCATTAATCATTAGAGAAATGCAAATCAAAACTACAATGAGATATCATCTCACACTGGTCAGAATGGCCATCATCAAAAAATCTAGAAACAATAAATGCTGGAGAGGGTGTGGAGAAAAGGGAACACTCTTGCACTGTTGGTGGGAATGTAAATTGATACAGCCACTATGGAGAACAGGATGGAGGTTCCTTAAAAAACTACAAATAGAACTACCATACGACCCAGCAATCCCACTACTGGGCATATACCCTGAGAAAACCATAATTCAAAAAGAGTCATGTACCAAAATGTTCATTGCAGCACTATTTACAATAGCCAGGACATGGAAGCAACCTAAGTGTCCATCATCAGATGAATGGATAAAGAAGATGTGGCACATATATACAATGGAATATTACTGAGCCATAAAAAGAAATGAAATGGAGGTATTTGTAGTGAGTTGGATTGACATAGAGTCTGTCATACAGAGTGAAGTAAGTCAGAAAGAGAAAAACAAATACCGTATGCTAACACATATATATGGAATCTAAGGAAAAAATAAAAAGGTCATGAAGTACCTAGGGGTAAGACGGGAATAAAGACACAGACCTGCTAGAGAATGGACTTCAGGACATGGGGAGGGGGAGGGTTAAGATGCGACAGGGTGAGAGAGTGGCATGGACATATATACACTACCAAATGTAAAACAGATAGCTAGTGGGAAACAGCCGCATAGCACAGGGAGATCAGCTCGGTGCTTTGTGACCACCTAGAGGGTGGGATAGGGAGGGTGGGAGGGAGGGAGATGCAAGAGGGAAGAGATATGGGAACATATGTATATGTATAACTGATTCACTTTGTTATAAAGCAGAAACTAACACACCATTGTAAAGCAATTATACTCCAATAAAGATGTTTAAAAAAAAAAAAGAATAAGTAGACTGAAAGATTTCTGATCCAACTGAGTTTTCCTAAATAATCACTTTCCTGAATGGTGCATATCACATGCCAGTTGTTGAAGCTCAGAGTAAACTGTTTGTTCAAGCATATAGCTTTTCTTCACTAATTACACCCATCCTTATGTCATTTATTACATCCACTAGTTATAAACCACCTTCTTCCTCTTCTCTCAAAAGAACCCTTGCTGTATTTCTTAAGCCCACATGCAATCATCTGAAAACACATTTTGTAAATCTCTGGAGTGAGAAATATGGTTGTAACAGATGACAGAATTGTGTTATGAATTATTTAAGGCAGCATACATCACGAGTGCCTAAAATGAGAATTCAATGGGTAATTGAAAACCAAAATCCCAAGAAACGTAAAACATAAAGCATGATACGATTCCTGCGTGTGGTATTTTCAAATATACTGCTGACCAGCTTGTTTGTATAAATCATTTTCCAACACAGGAAAGCAACAGAATCTTGCAGAGTGGGCAGAACAATTTCCTAATCTTTTGGTATGTGTCTTTTGATTCGAAGAATGGTACTTTTATAACTTCAAAATAGATTTTCAAGACCTTGTGTCCTCTGGAAGCTCCAAGATGCAGAAATGAGTAGGCCATCAGTAAAGTGAGTGGAAGGTCTCGAACTGCCAGAATCTCAGAGAAAGGTTGGGAAGCCAGAAACCCGATAGTTTTTGTTTTCTTCGTCTCTCAACTTTTAAGTCCAAAATATATCAAACCTACAGAAAAAATGAAAGAATACATAATGAGCATCTCTATAGCCTTCATCTATCTTGGTTCACTAACTGTTAAGATTTTGCCATGTATTTACTCTCTCCTATAACTAGTTAGCTAGATATATTTGATACAGATATAGATACACAGACATACATATACAAAGATATAGATATATACTAAGTTGCAGACATCATGACAATTTACCCCTAAACACTTCAACAACTGTCTCCTAAAAAAAAAATGATACTCTCCTATATAAGCATAATATTTAACACTGAATCAGTAATATCTCCTAGTACACAGCCCAATCTAAATTTTTCCAGTTGTCCTGGCACCTGGTATTCTTGATCCTGTGCCGAGATTCTATTCCTCAGCCCTGACAATTCTCAGAACAAGCAGTTCACGTAAATCCACAGCATAGCTTCCTTACCCCACGCAAGGACCAAGCCCCATAGCCAGGACTATACATTATTAGTCAACACCCCGACCCCCTACCAGAGTCGAAGGATGGAAGGACCGTGAGTGACATAATGGGGAGGGGCTGTTACTGGTCAGGAAGGCCTCTTGAGAGGGCAGTGTTCTTCCTCTAACTTCACGAGGATGAGCCAGGGAGCTTTGAGGTGTGGGATTTTCTTTCCAAACAAGCCCCGAGGTGAAAGATCTGATGTGTTTGGGGGACGTTTACACCTAATGCTGAAGCCAAGCCCACCCCCCCTTCCCTGCCCCTACTATGGCATACAAGGCCCTTCATGAATGGGCTTCTGTTTATCTCTCCAGTCGTCCCTCCTTCCATCGCCTACTCTCCATCCTCCCCTAACAAATGAAATCCCCTCTGACATCTAGGCCACTGCAACGTGTTTCTTCTGCCCAGATGGCGATTTCTCCCATTTCACCCCCAGTCTCCTCCAAGAACCCCTGGCTTCCTGCGTCTGAGTAAGCTGCTCCACCTCTGTGCTCCCAGAGCTCCTGGCGTCTCCTTTCTGCACCACGGTACTCAGCTGTCATTGCCCATTTACTTGTCTGTGCCTGCCCATCAGTAAGCACCATGTGGGCAGAGCTGTCTCCTCCATCGCTATTGCAGGGCCAGCCCGTAGTAAGTCTCAAGCAGTATTTTTTTTTCAGTTTTAATATTGTTTCAATTGAAGTATAGTTGACTTACAATGTGTTAATTTCTCCTGCGCAGCAAAGTGACCCAGTTATACATATATACACATTCTTTTTTAAAAAATTCTTTTCCATTATGGTTTATCATAGGATATTGAGCTTAGTCCTCTGTGCTATACAGTAGGACCTTGTTGTTTATCCATTCTATATATAATAGCTTACGTCTGCTAACCCCAACCTCCCACTCCACCCCTCCCCCAACCCCCTCCCTCTTGGCAACCACCAGTCTGTTCTCTATGTCCATGATTCTGTTTCTGTTTCATAGATAAGTTCATTTGTGTCATATTTTAGATTCCACATATAAGTGATATCATATGATCTTTGTCTTTCTCTTTCTGACTTACTTCACTTAGTATGACAATCTCTAGTTGCATCCATGTTGCTGCAAATGGCATTATTTCATTCTTTTTTTATGGCTGTGTAGTATTCCATTTTATACGTGTACCATATACGTGTACATCTTCTTTATCCATTCACCTGTCAGTGAACATTTAGGTTGTTTCTGTGTCTTGGCAACTATGAATAGTGCTGCTATGAACATAGGGGTGCAAATATCTTTTGAATAATACTTTTGTCTGGATACATGCCCAGGAGTGGGATTGATTGGTCATATGGTAATTCTATTTTTAGTTTCCTGAGGAACCTCCATATCAAGCAGTGTTTATTAAGTGGGTTTATTACATGTTGCTTGAACTCTCCTTATCGAGGAATTAGGCCCTGTGGTTTATGCATTCCTTCACACCCTATTTCATGCTAGGTGCTCAATGGATAGTAAGTATTATATGATGGGATCCTTATCCTCAGGGAGCCATGCTCTAGATAGGGAAGCAAGTCTGGTACACACAAAAGGCTGAATAGCAGTCCTAGAAAACTGGGTGAGAAATGGCTGACACCGTCACTTTCCAGATCTTAATGTGCATCAGTCACCCAAGGAGACTTGCTAAAAAAACATGGATCCCTGGGTGATTGGTTCAAGATGGTGGAGTAGAAGGATGTGCGCTCACTTCCTCTTGCGAGTGCACCAGAATCGCAACTAACTGCTGAACAATCATTGAGAGGAAGACACTGGAACTCACCAAAAAAGATAGCCCACATCCAAAGACAAAGGAGAAGCCACAATGAGGCAGTAGGAGGGGCGCAATCACAATAAAATCAAATCCCATAACTGCTGGGTGGGTGACTCACAAACTGGAGAACACTTATACCACAGAAGTCAGGTTCTCTGGAGGGAAGGTTCTCAGCACCACGTCAGACTTCCCAACCAGGGGGTCTGGCAACGGGAGGAGGAATTACTAGAGAAACAGACTTTGAAGGCTAGCGGGATTTGATTGCAGGACTTCGACAGGACTGAGGGAAACAGAGACTCAACTCTTGGAGGACATGCACAAAGTAGTGTGTGCATCGGGACCTAAGGGAAGGAGCAGTGACCCCATAGGAGACTGAACCAGACCTACCTGCTAGTGTTGGAGGGTCTCCTGCAGAGGTGGGGGGCAGCTGTGGCTCAACGTGAGGACAAGGACACTGGCAGCAGAAGTTCTGGGAAGTACTCCTTGGCATGAGCCCTCCCAGAGTCCACCATTAGTCCCACCAAAGAGCTGGATAGGCTCCAGTGCTGGGTCGCCTCAGGCCAAACAACCAACAGGGAGGGAACCCAACCCCACCCATCAGCAGACAAGCAGATTAAAGTTTTACTGAGCTCTGCCCACCAGAGCAACAACAAGCTCTACCCACGACCCGTCCCTCCCATCAGGAAACTTGCACAAGCCTCTTAGATAGCCTCATCCACCAGAGGGCAGACAGCAGAAGCAAGAAGAACTACAATCCTGCAGCCTGTGGAACAAAAACCACATTCACAGAAAGATAGACAAGATGAAAAGGCAGAGGGCTATGTACCAGATGAAAGAACAAGATAAAACCCCAGAAAAACAACTAAATGAAGTGGAGATAGGAAACCTTCCAGAAAAAGAATTCAGAATAGTGATAGTGAAGATCACTCGGAAAAAGAATGGAGGCAAAGATCAAGAAGATGCAATAAATGTTTAACAAAGACCTAGAAGAATTAAAGAACAAACACCTAGAAGAATTAAAGAACAAAGAGAGATGAACAATATAATAACTGAAATGAAAAATACACTAAAAGGAATCAATAGGAGAATAGCTGAGGCAGAAGAACGGATAAGTGACCTGGAAGACAGAATGGTGGAATTCACTGCCACAGAACAGAATAAAGAAAAAAGAATGAAAAGAAATGAAGACAGCCTAAGAGACCTCTGGGACAACATTAAATGCAACAATGTTCGCATTATAGGGGTCCCAGAAGGAGAAGAGAGAGAGAAAGGATAGAAAATATTTGAAGAGGTTATGGTCGAAAACTTCCCTAATATGGGAAAGGAAATAGCCACCCAAGTCCAGGAAGCACAGAGAGTCCCAGGCAGGATAAACCCAAGGAGAAACACGCCGAGACAAATAGTAATCCAACTGACAAAAATTAAAGACAAAGAAAAATTATTAAAAGCAACAAGGGAAAAATGACAAATAACATACAAGGGAACTCCCATAAGGTTAACTCCTGATTTCGCAGCAGAAACTCTACAAGCCAGAAGGGAGTGGCACGATATATTTAAAGTGATGAAAGGGTTGTAGGTACAACCAAGATTTCTCTATCAGGCAAGGATCTCATTCAGATTCGACAGAGAAATCAAAAGTTTTACAGACAAGCAAAACTAAGAGAATTCAGCACCACCAAACCAGCTCTACAACAAATGCTAAAAGAATTTCTCTAAGTGGGAAGCACAAGAGAAGAAAAGGACCTACAAAAACAAACCCATAACAATTAAGAAAATGGTCATAGGAAAATACATATTGATAATTACCTTAAACGTGAATGGATTAAATGCTCCAACCAAAAGACACAGGCTCACTGAATGGATACAAAAACAAGACCCATATATATGCTGTTTACAAGAGACCCACTTCAGACTTAGGGACACATACAGAATGAAAGTGAGCGGATGGAAAAAGATATTCCATGCAAATGAAAATCAAAAGAAAGCTGGAGTAGCAATACTCATATCAGATAAAATAGACTTTAAAATAAAGAATGTTACAAGAGACAAGGAAAGACACTACATAATGATCAAGTGATCAATCCAAGAAGAAGATATAACAATTATAAATATATATGCACCCAACATAGGTGCACTTCAATACATAAGGCAACTGATAACAGCTATAAAAGAGGAAATTGACAGTAACACAATAATAATGGGGAATTTTAACACCTCACTTACACCAATGGACAGATCATCCAGACAGAAAATTAATAAGGAAACACAAGCTTAAAATGACACAATAGACCAGATAGATTTAATTGATATTTATAAGACATTCCATCCAAAATCAGCAGATTACACTGTCTTCTCAAGAGCACACAGAACATTCTCCAGGATAGATCACATCTTGGGTCACAAATCAAGCCTCAGTAAATTTAAGAAAATTGAAATCATATCAAGCATCTTTTCTGACCACAACTCTATGAAATTAGAAATCAATTACAGGGAAAAAAAACATAAAAAACACAAACACATGGAGGCTAAACAATATGTCACTAAATAACCAAGAGATCAGTGAAGAAATTAAAGAGGAAATCAAAAAATATCTACAGACAAACGAAAACACAACAATCCAAAACCTATGGGATGCAGCAAAAGCAGTTCTAAGAGGGAAGTTTATAGCAATACAATCCTACCTCAAGAAACAAGAAAAATCTCAAATAAACAATCTAACCTTACACCTAAAGGAACTAGAGAAAGAAGAACAAACAAAACCCAAAGTTAGTAGAAGGAAAGAAATCATAAAGATCAGAGCAGAAATAAATGAAATAGAAACAAAGAAAACAATAGCAAAGATCAATAAAACTAAAAGCTGGTTCTTTGAGAAGATAAACAAAATTGATAAACCATTAGCCAGACTCATCAAGAAAAAGAGGGAGAGGACTCAAATCAATAAAATTAGAAATGAAAAAGGAGAAGTTACAACAGACACCACAGAAATACACAGCATCCTAAGAGACTACTACAAGCAACTCTATGCCAATAAAATGGACAACCCGGAAGAAATGGACAAATTCTTAGAAAGGTATAACCTTCCAAGACTGAACCAGGAAGAAACAGAAAATATGAACAGACCAATCACAAGGAATGAAATTGAAACTGTGATTAAAAATCTTCCAACAAACAAAAGTCCAGGACCAGATGGCTTCACAGGTGAATTCTATCAAACATTTAGAGAAGAGCTAACACCCATCCTTCTCAAACTCTTCCAAAAAATTGCAGAGGAAGGAACACTCCCAAACTCATTCTATGAGGCCACCATCACCCTGATACCAAAACCAGAAAAAGATACTACAAAAAAAGAAAATTACAGACCAATATCACTGATGAATATAGATGCAAAAATCCTCAACAAAATACTAGCAAACAGAATCCAACAACACATTAAAAGGATCATACACCATGATCAAGTGGGATTTATCCCAGGGATGCAAGGATTCTTCAATATATGCAAATCAATCAATGTGATACACCATATTAACAAATTGAAGAATAAAACCATATGATCATCTCAATAGCTGCAGAAAAAGCTTTTGACAAAATTCAACACCCATTTATCATAAAAACTCTCCAGAAAGCGGGCAGAGAGGAAACCTACCTCAACATAATAAAGGCCATATATGACAAACCCACAGCAAACATCATTCTCAATGGTGAAAAACTGAAAGCATTTCCTCTAAGATCAGGAACAAGACAAGGATGTCCACTCCCGCCACTATTATACAAGATAGTTTTGGAAGTCTTAGCCACAGCAATCAGAGAAGAAAAAGAAACAAAAGGAGTACAAATTAGAAAAGAAGAAGTAAAACTGTCACTCTTTGCAGATGACATGATACTATACATAGAGAATCCTAAAGATGCCCCCAGAAAACTACTAGAGGTAATCAATGAATTTGGTAAAGTTGCAGGATATAAAATTAATGCACAGAAATCTCTGGCATTCCTATACACTAATGATGAAAAATCTGAAAGAGAAATCATGGAAACACTCCCATTTACAATTGCAACAGAAAGAATTAAATACCTAGAAATAAACCTACCTAAGGAGGTAAAAGACCTGTACTCAGAAAACTATAAGACACTGATGAAAGAAATCAAATATGATACAAACAGATGGAGAGACATACCATGTTCTTAGATTGGAAGAATCAATAGTGTGAAAATGACTATACTACCCAAAGCAATCTACAGATTCAATGCAATCCCTATCAAATTACCAATGGCATTTTTTACAGAACTAGAACAAAAAATTTCACAATTTGTATGGAAACACAAAAGACCCCGAATAGCCAAAGCAGTCTTGAGGGAAAAAACGGAGCTGGAGGAATCAGACTCCCTGACTTCAGACTATACTACAAAGCTACAGTAATCAAGACAATATGGTACTAGCACAAAAACAGAAATATAGGTCAATGGAACAGGATAGAAAGCCCAGAGATAAACCCATGCACTTATGGTCAACTAATGTATGACAAAGGAGGCAAGGATATACAATGGAGAAAAGACAGTCTCTTCAATAAGTGGTGCTGGGAAAACTGGACAGCTACATGTAAAGAATGAAATTAGAACACTCCCTAACTCCATCTTCATCAGAACTGTCACCTGATGAAAACAAGGTGTAAAGAATCTGACAACACTGTGATCATTACCTAGAAAAATGGGGAGGGGGAGATCTTTTCAGCCAGAGGGAACAACATTGCAAAGGCCCTGAAGTGGCGAAAAGTAGGACATGAAAAGCAGACAAGTATGGCTGGAGCTAGGGAGCAGCAAGTAAGGTGACCGTATAATTTTGTCCAAATAAGGACACTTTTGATCATGAAAGTATGCGTTATTAACAATTATACCAGGACAGTCCTGGGAAAACTGGGATGCATATTAGCAACACACAGAGTAGTGTCCAGTGATTTGGGGCATAAAGATAGAGGCCGCACCATGCAGGGCCTATGGCCCATGGGAAGGAGCTTGGATTTTATTCTAGTCCCAGTTCCAGCAGCACAAAGCTGAGGATAGAAGGGTGGTTTGAAGATGAGACAGTGGCAGCCACAGCAGCTACTGAACGTTTTTGAGCAAGCAAGTGGCATAATCAGACTTTTAGAAAGCTAACTATGGTGGCTGTGTGAGAGTGAATTAACACCAGCAGAGACTTAGGAGACCATTGAATCTGTCCAGGAAAGATACAGGGATAGTCCAGTGTTGGGTTTGCTCCAATTCTGACATCAAGTTTTTCTGCCCTATTCCTGACTCCTGAATCCTGTTTCCCTCTTTATCCTTTGTTCTAGTAAATGGATCCCTTTCCAGTTTCCTGTTGCTGCTCCTGACTTTTCAGCCCACCCAAGACTGCCCAAACGCAAAAGTTGGGGACAGCTCAGAACCCTAGACTTGGGAGCCTGACTGGATCCCCTAATATAACCTGCCTTAAGCATTGTCGGGGAGGAAAATTTTTTCCTCTACCTATCTTAGGTTCTTGGCTGGGGCTTTGTAATAAACACAGGTTAGCAAGAGAAAAAAACCCAAAAGTTTATTAATATTAACATGTAGATCTCACATATACGTGGGAGAAACTAAGAGAATAGTAACTCAAAGAGGTGGCTTAGAATTCAGGCTTATATGGTATCTTTAACAAAGAACAATAAAGTTGTAGAGAAGTGACAGGACAAAGGAAAATCGTTTTAGGCTTCCAAGAAAGGAAATTGTGGGAAGGTAAATATATGGGAGGAAACCAATGGTAGATAAGTATAGTCGGTAACGTTTGTTATGTAGATTTCGCTAGTGCCATCTCCAGACTGAGTCTAAAGTTGCCTCCCATGATTTCCTTTTGTCTTTCCTGATAGAGAGGGAGGAGAGACACCTTTGAAAATTTATGTCCTGCCTTTAGTCAAATAGGGGGAAAGCAAGGAACTTTTCTAGTATCTGCTTCTTCTTGATTGCCTTCAGTTCAAAATAATCCTCATGGCAAAGTGGCATATTCTGGGGTGATATATTCTGATTTCCTTCAATATCATCATGTTCTAGAAAACTGTTCAGATATCCTGCTACTCCTCTGAAACCCCAGAGACTAACTGCTTACCTTGACCTACTATGTGCCATCCATAAGTGTTAGGGTTTCAGAGATAAACAAAACTCTACACTCGAGGAAACCAGGCCAGGAGAAGAGAAAGAAAATGTAAATAAATAATTACAATCCAGTGATAAAAAAATAGAAGCTAACACTTATTATAAGATAGGCATGTTTAAGGACTTGGATATATTAACTCATTTAAACCCCACAACTAGACTTTGAGGTATGTTCTGTGATTATTCCCAATGTATAGATGGTGAAACTGAGACACAGAGAGATTAAGCAACCAAGGTCATGCAGCAAGGAAGTGCTGGAATTGACATTCAAACCCCAGAGCATCCTGGCTCCGGAGTTCAGGGCTTTAGGGTTGAAAAGGTTTAGAAAGATTGCTGAGGGGAATTCAAGTGGAAATCAACAGAGGGCTTGAAAAACTGGATTCAGTTTCCACCTGAGATTAAAGGGAAAAAACTGTGTATGTGTGTGTGTGTGCATATGTGTATGCGTGTGCCTGTGAGTATGCAAGCACATGGTGGGCATGCACTTGTGTGTGCGTGTGTGTGTGTGCGTGTGTGTATGTAGCTGTTTGGCTCTCCATGGAGCTATTTATTCCAATAGTGGTGAGGGATTGCTGTGAGTCATCCCCTGTCTCCTGTCTGCCACTTCTTATCATGCACCATTTCTGTGACAGAGAGCAAAGAGTATTCAGCCATACCAAGCAGCCCAGACCCCAATCCTCTTCTCTACATCAGCCTCAATTTTTATTCAACAGTATCTATCTCAATTACCAAATGAGATAAGGTATAGGAGAGTGTTTTGCAAATTATTAAGTACCATACAAATATTAGTTATTATTGTCACTACCACCAGCAGAGCTGGTCAATTACTATAACTTTCCTTCCCCACATGGGAAAGTGCTGCAAAAATCCTCACGAAGAAACTCATTGAAAAGTCCCCATGTTGTTTTTGGAACTGGTCACTAGGTGTTGCTATTTGTTAAGATAACGTATTACTAACCTTTTCCCCCGGCTCCAAAATGCCTGTATTTTTTGGTAGAGGTACTGAGATTGCTTTTTCTCTATGTGATTTTGAGAATAACCCATTGTGTTTCCCATAATTTACAGTGTGATAATTCAAAATCAAGTGAGGGAGATTAAATGTCCTTAGACTTTACTTCTCTTTTTCCTCCTTTCATGCCGTTGGTTTTAACAATGATTTGTTTGACTGCAATGCCTGCAAGGTAGATCACTCCTCAATCCCCATTTCAGTCATTCAACAACTATGTATTGAGCATTAGATATAGGCCAGACATTGAACCAGGAGCTGCAGAAACGAAAATTAAATAAAGTTGTATCCATCATGCAGCTTACTCTGCTATCTCTTTCTCAGACAACAGACCCACGTTTCCAACTTTCTGTTGGGAAATGAACTAAACAAATGCACATGTCTTTCTAGTTCCTGCATTGAAAGTCTCCCACAGTAGCATCCACGTAGCTCACCTGCAACTCAAACTCACTGTATTCAGCTCGAGTACCACCTCTTGACTTGAATGGAACTATGCTTTTCTGTCATCAAGCTCAAAAACTTCACTTTTCTCCTTTTTTTCCCTCCCGCTTCAAATTGATTGTCATGTCCAAGCTTTGAAACAGGTTTTCCCCTCATCTCCTTCCCCAAAGCCCCTAGCATTCAAATCTTCAGTTCCCCTTGCCTGGGCCACAGTGAAAGACTCCTAATTGACTTTCCTCTCTCCTTTTCCTCTTACCTACAACAAATCCTCTACCGTTGACAGAGTGATTTTCTTGAAGAGTGTTTCATCGTATAGCTCCGACCTTCATTCCTTATTCTAAACTATTTAAACCTCTCTTTAGCATCTAAAGCTCTTCTCCATCATCTGACTTCAGCCTATATAATCTGCACTCTACCCCTAAATTAACAAAAAGTGGGTGAAAAAATATTTATGTGCCAGCATTGGGCTAAGGCATGTGGAGTAGAGAGATGAACAAAATCAGACCCCTTTTCTCAGGCTAAGCAGAAGAAGGTTATTAAATAAGTGTTATGGACTGAACTGTGCCCAACCCCCCGCCTCCCCCCCACCACTTCCAACTCCTATGATTAAACCCTAACACACTGTGCCTTAAAACGTGACTGTATTTGGAGATAGGGCCTTTAAAGAGGTAATTAAGGATAAATGAGGTCATATGTGTGGCCCTAATCCATTATGACTGGTGTACTTATAAGAAGAGGCAGTGACACCAGGGAGGTGCCCACACAGAGAAAAGGTCATGTGAAGACATAGCAAGAAGGCAGCCGCCAGCAAGTCAAGGGGAGAGACTTGGGGAGAAGCCAAACCTGCTGACGCCTTGATCTTGGATTTCTAGTCTCCAAAACTATGAGAGAATAAATTTTTGTTGTTCAAGCCATCCAGTCTGTGGTATTTTATTATGGCAGTGCTAGCAAACTAATATAAGTAAATACAAAATATTTTTGGAAAAAGATTACTGGCCTGTATATGGGACTACAAGGAGGAAGTAGTTAACTAATTTCACTTTTATAAGCCCAATGGTGCATTTTTATTTGTTATATTATTTATTGCTCTCCTAATATGTCCAATTTTATCCAGTCTCCATGGCTTTGCCCTTGATATTTTGTTTCACTTGGTACACTCTCCTCTCCATCCTATCTCTGCTATCAAAATTCTACTCATCCTTTAAGGCCAATGCCATTATCAACATTTCCACGAAGTCCTTCCTCTGTTCTGAACTTGATTTGATTTGCCTTTCCTTTTGGCTTCTTTACTGTTTTGGGGGTATCTTTCCGATAGTCTTCATCTTCCAAAGATTTATTTATGAATCTGTCATTTGACTTATCTATTCTTCCCAATTATAAGTGCCTTCATAGAAGGAAATGTCTCTCACTTATTTTTATATTCCTTATGGGACTTGCACACAGTAGATGCTCAATAAATATTTATTTAATTTGAACAAGAGGGGAATTCTGCTAGAATAAACAGAATTATACATTTTTGCTTGACATTTTAATGAAGATATATTGTTTGTTCTTTTCTGTAAAAAAACAAAAATAAAAACAAACCTACAGTTTCTTTTCTGTTCTCTTGATCTCCTGAAGGAAGATTCAGCCACCTTGTTGGTTCTGCAGCTTCATCAGTTTCTCAGTGTGTTCCCTCTCCTGATGATATTGGTGAAGAAAATATTTGGCCAAGTTCTTCAAAGCCATGTCATCATGGTCAAAGTAGTAAGATTTAAAGATTTAAAGGGGATGATTCAGCTGAAGCTGTTTCCAAAGCAAGCCGACTTTGGATAAAGCTGACTATCCAAATTTCTAAGTCTTGAATTGTCAGTTTATCCAAATCTAGTTAAAGTTTGGATTAAACATACAAATTCAGAACTGATCTTCGGCACACTATTCTGTGAGTATGATCTCGAAGATCTAAAAAACAGTTGATATTGAAGTTACCTTGGAAGTTTAGCTTCTCTTACCTAGAAGTTGAACTCTTTCTTTTCTCCAAGCCTCTAAAATTATGACCTCTGCTTCTGAAGACCTTTTTATCTACCTCTTTTGCAAAAATTTCTTAAGATCTAACCTCCACCTTAAAAGACTGCAGGGAGTCCAGAGAAGAGCTTCAGAATTCCCTCACTTAGTCTCAATCAAAAACAAGTAATCTTAACCCTAAATATTTTCTTCTTCTTTTCTATCTTTTAGCTAAGCCTTAATAAAAGTGTAATTAAAATATCCCTAAAGAACTTCAGAAACTCAAGCATGAGTAATCCTGGAATTAAATAGGAAAAAAAGCTATCTGTTTTGCTCTGTTGTGCTGTTAACACAGTAATCTCCATATAAACCTAAGCTAGGGAATCTTGTTCTCATTAACTCAATGAAATTCTATACTACAATGAAAAGGGATGAACTAAAGTTACTCCCAACAATTTAGATGAATCTCGCAGACGTAATATTGAGTGAAAGAAGCTACTAAAAGAGTACAGACTGTATTATTCCATTATTACAAAGTTCAAGAAGAGGCAAAATGAATCTCTAGTTATCGTGAGGATTAAATGAGCAGATTCATGCAAAAAGTCCTTGGAACGGTAGATGAATTGAAACTGATCAATAAATGTGAGCCACTTTTATTATAATGGGGGACAGTCACTGAAACCTCTCTGAGATAAATTGTACTCATTAAAGGGTTTTAATGAAGAGCCTTAAAGTGCCCTGATGAAAGAATGACAAATGAGCCTCCACTAAGGTTAAGTACTCAGAAGCAGAGTATCAGGACTTGCAGGCAGAGGTTATGCTAGCAGTGAGATGAGGCTCATTGTAAGACAGGGGGCAGAGAGGGGTTGGGGAATAAAGATCAATGGGAAGCCTTGCCTGGCTCAGGCAAGGGGTGGGATGGGGGATGGCTAGCAAGTTATTTCTGAGAGAAGAATGGGGAGGGTGGGAGAAGCAGGAAAACATGTGTAGGAGAAGCTCCAGAGAGAGATTTAGACGACCCTCACACCAGAGCGCCATCAGCCTTCCCCCAGCTACTCCAAATAAGTACAATCTAGGACCAGCACTGTCTATAGCTAAAAAACCAAAAAACAAAACAAAACAAAAAAACCCCACAGGCTTGCTTTGGAAACAGCTTCAGGAAAAGTCCTCTAGCCCTAACCTAACCAGATCACTGCCAGAGCCTCCCTCCTTTAAACAGAATCCTTGATCCCTCATTCCCTAAGGCATCAGCCCACTCACTCATCCTGCCTCCAATGGTCTGATGAGGCTGATGTGATGGATAGGACTGCAGCCCTTCATCTGGTCCCAGTTACGTTCCACAGCTGTGTGCGCCATTGTGCTCAGGCTGGCTACATACTGAGCCCTCAAATACATGGTTCAAGCTTGGGTCCCTTTTCATGTTCTTTAGTAAGACTATGCCTGCTCAGAAATGTTGAATAACTAAAATACCATTTTTTTTTTAAGTTGGAACATTTCTTCCTACGTATTGTTCTCCTTTTCCACCTACTCTCCTTTTACTCAGGAATTTTCAGGCTCAAGGAAACTAAAATACCGGTTTGGGGGTTTATAATGTTATCAAGAAGGCTTTGAAAGTGCTTTTTAAAGTACTACATTCCTTATACTTATATTTCAATAATATAAATGTAAAAATGTCTCCATAATGTGCCAAACTGCACTTAAACTGTCATTGTCAACTTAATGGACAATCATAATCCAAAAGTAATTATAATCTTCAGTAACTATCATGGCACCATTAAGTTCTTCACATATCAAGATTTGTTCTACATGAGAATAATTGTCACTCAATGATCCTTCAACAACTTGGGTCATTACATAATCGCACTCTGAAACTCGTGACTGGTGACACCACAGATATTTAACAAATACGATTTGATTTTCTTATCCTGATCATGTTTCCTTCTTCCTCACCTCTAAAAAAAAGTGTGATGCAGGGGGAGAGTATGGGCTTGCAGAAGGAAGAATAAGCTATTCAGGAAATTTTTCAAAAGAAAGGACGAATTCAAATTATGTTTTGGTAATAGAAATGGAGCTTTAGGCAAAAATCTGTAGACTGGTAGGCATTCCTGTATCTAAGATAAGTGAGACCTGAATCTTTCACTCCGTAAACCTTGAAAATAGGCTAAGGTGAGCAGACATCTTGGGTTGGCTCAGACAGAGTGGGTTTCTGAAGACTAATCTCACAAAACTTGCCCCCCTAATAAACAGCTGTGTTGAACCGTACATTTCAAAGACTTCATAAATGCAGGGTATTCTTTATTGCTAATATATTGGGTCAACTTTGTCAATATAAAGTTTCTGAAAATAAGACCCAAACCACAGGATTGTCCATGAGCACACACAAATTGTATATGAAATTGTGTGTGTGCGCGTGCGCGCACTAACGCTTTGTCTTGTGGGAAGAGGTGTACATTTTTCATCATGTTCTCGGAAGGGGCCATGACTGAAATGAGGTTGAGAATCACTGACCTCTGGTGAGGTCCAGAAAACAATAACAAGCAGCCCAAAAGCAAAGGATGCTCCTACAAAGACAGCTGAAGGGGTGGCAACCGTACAGCCACTGGTCCTGCAGCATTAAACTGGAAATAGCTCTCCAGGAGCAGAGCCACTGGCCCCCCAAAACAGGATTTGTATATTTTAAATACTCTGAGCTCAATTTGCCAGAATCAATTTTTTTTTTTTTTTGGTCAGGCTCACACAAATTATTCAGGTCAAGATTCTCCACCCAAGCCCTTTGGAGAAAGAGAAAATGCCTGCTGTGGACCGTGGGCAGGTAAATTCTTCAGCAAACATGCGGAGGGTGGATGAGGGGGAGATGGCCTGGCGGAATTCACAAGCTTAGACCTTAACCAAGAATGGGATAAGGGGCTCGTCGTATAGACTGATCATTTCAGGTCTTTTGGATTTATGATCTGGACAGAGGCCATCGTTCTTCAAAGTTCCACGTCTTTTTTTTAGGCATCCAGTCTCAGGTAGGAACGTAAGATACATGGTGACCCTGGAACAGCTGCAGGAACTTGGGGGCGGGGGAGGGAGGAGAGGACAGAGGGAAAAGGGAGGCTGGCAGAGGGATACTGCAGTATGGAGCTTCACACCTCCTATTGGGAAGGATGGAAAGGCCTGGGGCTACAGCGCTGTTCTGGTCATCTGTATGAGCCCTCTGTTACAGCTTCGTTTAGTTATTTCCTGAAGTCATTTTTTAAAAAGAAATAGTTTTTCAGGGAAATAAAAATATCCCTGGCAGGATCACTGTTTAAGACTTCTTCAGCTAACACCTCAATTATGAGTGAATACCATAACAAGGGCTGGAAACAGGGAGGAAAACTGGGAGGGCTGATAAACATGTTTCATAATTGAGCCTAAGGAATCCATCTCTCTCAGAATTCTTGTTCCAGCAACATTAAAATTATTAGTGGCCTAAATGTCAAGTGTTCAGTGATCATATTTTTGAAATAAAAATTTCCTCAAGTGATCTGACAAGTCTAAGTGTACTTACGTGGATAATGGCATAGGATATTTGAGATTAGAGTGAACTTTAGCCAAAGGTGACTGACTCCCATTTAGTTTACAGGGTTACACCCTTCCCAGCCTACAATTAGATCTGCTGGCTGGAGGCCACGTGAACTGTAAGACAGGAATTTTTCCTCCACTTGAAAATTGTAGGAAAATTACTGCTTTAAAATTTGGAATAATATTATACTTTTTATTTGGGCACTCCTGTTGAAAGACTTTCATTAAAAAACAATTCTATTTTATTTTCATATAATTCAAAAATTAAATTAAATTAAATGGGTATACTTCAAGAAAACGTTATGACTGGCTGTAATAAATTCATTTGAGCCACTAAGGATGAACTCTTAAAGAAGGTTCAGTGGATTGTTCTTGATGTTTTGAAGGACATGTGAAGGCCTGGAGTTCTGGGAGAGTCCTGAAGCGAGTCCAGTTTTCAGAGAAACTGATGGTTTCTGAGGTACAGAAAGAATGTTATCTACCTCTGTAAATTGAGATCTCTTTGGGACCTTGAAAAGAAAAAAAGCGGGAAAGTTTATCTTTCTCTTTAGTCTATGAATAAACAGGAAGAGAAAAGTGAAAACTGAGTTAACTGGGTAACCTAATATTTTAAGTGTGTCAAGCTGATTTGGCTAAAACAGTCTATTATTTTTGTTAATTTAAAAAAAAAAGCTACATTTCACGTCATGGCTGAATGCTTTTAATATTTTAAACATTCACTTGTTTTGTTAAAGTCACTATGAGTGATTTTATTTTCAGGCTTATTCTTTAACATCTGCGTTTTACAAAATGATTCGTGTCACACTTGTATGGAAAGTCCTCCACTCTGAAAAAGGGAGTAACTTCTTAAATGAAAAGAGGTATTTTTCAAGCTATGTTTACTGTATATCATGGCAAAACTGCTAGTGTTTTTACTGCTTGACTTTTCTCACTTTATGTATTATTTAAATAAACGCATTAATTTTAGATTTGGAACTGTTTGACAGCTAGCTTTTCTGAGTCATCTAGAGTCACTCACTGTACACCTTACTGTTGAGTATCTATTTTTTCTTGTAGTCCCACTGGTAGTTCCTTAACTCTCTCCTTGTAGCACCTACGTTCTTCACCTACCATTTTATCATTCTTCTCTCTCTGTATTTGACTTTCTTTAGTAATAGGAAGAGATTAAATTTGTATTTTTCAGATCTTCCAGTTGGAAGAATGATCCCTTGTGCATAATACAAGTAAAGTTGAGCTCTTCCTTCTGTGAACTTTTGCAAAATTCATTAGCTTGAAAACCGTGGGAATTCCCTGGTGGTCCAGTGGTTGGGACTCTGCGATTTCATTGCCAAGGGCTTGGGTTCAGTCCCTGGTCAGGGAACTAGGATCCCAGAAGCTGCACAGCACAGCTAAAAAGAAGAAGAAAAAAAAGGAAAAACAATTTTTGGTATATTGTACATATATACACATTTCTTTTTAGTTTAAAAATTGAGTGACAAGATGAAATACTAATATTAAGAGTCCAGTTTGAGTTCATTTACATCAAGCAAAATATATTCACACATACACACACAAACTTTTCCCTGGATTCCTCTTAGAATCTTAGGCTCAGAAGTTAGGTTATCTGGTTCAAACTCTCACCCACTTCTCATTAAAGTAATGTGGCAGATGGTCACTCAGCTTCTACTTGAAGGCTTCAAGTAATGGGCAACTCCTTCTGCCTGTTTTGAGTTGCTTTTATTTCATTGATGCACTTATTTGTTCATTTAGTCATCATTTATTGAACACATACTATGTCATTACTGCGTTACAGCTCTGTTGTGAAAAAGATTTTCATCCTTTTTGGTATATTTCCTGCCCCCCAGGAAGTCTGAATTCCTGTGAGGAGAGACACATATGCAAATGTGTGAGTGCATATAGTGTGGTCCTTAAGTCTTCAGAGATATGAAGCCCTTTAGTGACAGGAGTCATTATCTCTTCTTGGAGGGCATTGGGAAGCTTCAGAGCGTGACATCTGGGATGGTCTTGAAGGTTGAGTGGGTGTGTGTCAGTTGAAGAAGAGGCAGAAGGAGGACATTCCAGGTACAGAGAAAAACACACACAAAGACATTCAAAAGAAAAGATTGGAAAGAGTGGTGGTGGTAGTGGTAATAGTGGTGGTTAGAGGTTCATCTCATGGAACCTTCTAGCAGGAAAGAAGGTTTTGTCAGAGGGGATGAAGAGACAGGCAATTACAGGGGAAAGTAGAGAGGAGGAAGGTGGAGGATGAATGTGGAAAGAGAGCTGGAGGTTCTGAGTAGGAAAACCCATATCTGCTTATGAACTGAATTTTATCCCATAAGCAACAGGAAGCCAACTATGTTTTCAAGTGTGGTAATAATCTCTATCACCTATATTGCAGTTTCAATGTGCTAGGCATTGTCTTCTTAGATTCGTTAACTTATTTAGACCTTATACCAATCCTATGAAGTAGGTACTGTTATTATCCCCATTTTAAGCTGAGGAAACCAAGAACAGAGAGGTTAATCAAGTTACCTAAGGCCACACAGCTAGGATGTGACAAAGCTGAAATTCGAACTAAGTAAGGGAGCTTTGGAAAAATAACTGAGAGCAACGTGGACCGTGGTCTAGGGTTAGTGGCAGGAAGTCCAGTCTGGAGGCTATTATAATAAATCAAAAAAGAGAGTTTATACTGAGACAGTGGCTGGGATGGAAAAGTACATCAAAAGGATTCTGTGCCAAATACTGTCTCTCACATGCTAGTTACGGGATCTAAAGCACTCTAAGTTCTCTAGGATGATTTCATTGTAGATTACAACCTTGATGAAGAGTCTCATTAGAAGAATTTAGCAACTATGTATTACATGCTTGCTATGTGCAAGGCCCCTGGCAACTTTGCTTTACTTTCAGGTATCATTTGCTTCATTTTTCTTACAACTAAATTTCCTTGCAGGAATATAGTCTAGCATTTAAAACGTGGCATGGTATTTCCTCAGTGCACAAGTATTCCTAGAGAGATGTTCTTTTATATTTTCGGACCAAACTAAAATAAGCTGTTCAGTGTCTTGCTATGAATTCCTGTCAGAAAGTGGCTAGGGTTTTGGCAGGGTTTTGGTGGGCAGTGGACCAAACACTAATACTTTTGGTAAATAATTTTAACCCAAACACTCTCTTCTTGTTTCAAAATCTCCCTGGGCTAGTGGTCGCCTGCCTAAGGACTGATTGTTCCTGACTGCATTCTCCACCCATGCCCTCTTCATTCTGCACAAACTCCCTCTGTGTAGGGGATGGGAGTGGAAGGTGGGTGTTGCTGCTCGCATTACCGCCCTGCAGATGGTTCACTCCGGCGAGACAGACCAAGGCAATTTTCTGAATACTTAAGGGGATAGCTGGGTTTGGGTGTCACGTGTCCAGGCATTGGTCTCAATTTACTTTGCCAGTGAGTGGATATGATATCTGTTCGTTATCCATTCAACAAACTTTGATTGAGCACTATTATATGCTAGGTTTTGTGCTAAGTGCTTGGAGTCAGATGAATAAAACATGGTTTGTGACTTCCGGAAAGTTACATTCCAGCTCCCTTATCAGTCAAGTTCCAGTCAGGAAAAAGAAACCACGCAAGTTATCTTAACAGAGAGAATTTAGTATTGGGAATTCATTAAATGGGTGATGGACTGCTGGAAAGGGAAAAGGGAGCATTGAAGTCATAGGGAGACAGTAGCTGCAGGAAGCAGCTCATGACTTTAGGGCTGTGGAAACAAAGGGAGAAGCAGAGTCTGCAGAAGGTAAGGCTGCACTCAGAGGTGAGGCTGCATTTCTGTAGCAGATACTCTGAGGGGCCTGATGAGGCTGGCTTCGGGAGTCGGGTTAAAGGTGGTAACTTGTCGTAACAGCCATTTCCAAGGTGAAGGGCCATTATCAATGATGCTGACAGGAAACAGGAAGTAGGAAGGAATAAGTCCCTTTCCTGCCTCCGGGCTTCCAATCTCCCTTTAATGCCCCCTACTGGCAAAACCTAACAGAGAGCAACTGCCAAAGGAGAAATGTCTGTGGGGCTGCCCTGTGGAGACAGAAGTGCAAACAGATCAGTCATTCTAGCAGGGCGGAATTGAGCACGTTGGAGCATGTTGCAGGCTTGAGAGTTGGATTTCCAGAATTCGATTTGCATTCTCTGGCCTCAGGGCCTTTGCCCTGGCTATTCTTTCTGTCTCGGTATACTTTTCCCCAGACATGCCTTTTTTTTGCTTTTTTCAAGCCTCTGCCCCAATGTCACTTCGTGATGATTGTAATTGCAATCCCCACCCTTTTATTGGGCCCTGTTTTTTTCCTAAAGTATTTATCACCATGTTAAATAAGCATATTAGATTACAATAAACATTTATCATCGTGTTTAATATGTTAAATTGTAACAAATTTAACATTTATTTATTGCTTTATTGTTTATTTCCTTCTCCCCGCCCCGCCACCTTCCCATGAGAATGCAAGCTCCACAAGGGTAGGAATTGGTGTCTTTTGTTTACCAGTGGATCTCTGGATATTTGTTGAATGAACAAATGAGTGGATGTGTGCTTAGTTGAGGAAGAATAAGAAAATTGTGTGGGGCCAAAGGCTAATAAGACTGATTTAAAAAGACTAATAAGGACAGTATGGTGAATTAGATATGTTGATTTCTCTTCCATGTGGAAAGAGGAGTTGCAGGAAGAAGATGAAGATGGTGTTTGATGAACTGTATTTGCAAGATGGGTTTCAGCAGTGCTCTTTTGTGTTCAGGGGATAGAACGAGACCTGGGTGGGGAGAGACGTGGGCAAGTACCTCCACATTGAAGCCTCAAGGCCTGGCATCTTAGATGACACATGTGGGCAGGTTCCTTGGGCCAGGGCAGCAGCGATGTCTCAGAAACTATATGCAGTTTGTCTCTGTTGGAGCGAATGTGGAGGCAGAGAGGTCAGCAGAGTCCATATCTATTTGTT
Source organism: Balaenoptera physalus (assembly GCF_965194825.1). NCBI lineage: Eukaryota > Metazoa > Chordata > Mammalia > Artiodactyla > Balaenopteridae > Balaenoptera > Balaenoptera physalus. The sequence continues at coordinate 22,036,217 of NC_138882.1, forward strand.
AATGGAGTCTCACTGTTCCATTTTCCAAAAGTGCTGCATCAATTTCTCCAGCGTTCTTTGGGCTATACTCCTCTAATACCAAATTTTTACTTGATTGCCAGAAGAAAAAAAAGAATAAAAAATATAGAACATGACTCAAAAACCAAACAAATAAACAACCAACCCACCCTAAAGAAAAGTACTTTAAAAGTAACTACAGTGAAAAGACTAGTCTGGTTCAATAGCACGTGTCCACTCTGTGCTCAGGTAAACTCCTAGACTCACATACTGAATAACAACCAATCCATGAGTTATTACCTTATAACCACATGGAGATCAGATCAGTTTCTCTGATTCAGTCTTACATACTTTCCATTTAATTTTGAACAATATCCATCACAGATCTTTGGTCTTGCTTCTCTTTTTTTATTGTAAGATATTAAGAAGGATACAAAGGTGGATAGTTGTCATGTAGTACATCAACAGTCCAATGTTCTATTCATACTTTGGTGGGAGAAAAGTAGCCTTGATGTATTTAAGAAATCTTTCCTTTAGAAATATTTAACGAATCTTGCTTGTGTGCCATAGGGTTACCAGCTTTAGCAAATAAAAATACAGAATACTCAGTTAAATTTGAATTTCAGATAAGCAATAAATAATTTCTTATTAGAAGTATGCCCCATGCAATATTTGGGGACATACTTATACAAAAAAATCTGAAACTCAAATTTAAGTGGGTGTCCTGTATTTTATCTGACAACACTATGTTCAGGGTAGTTTCTTGGGCAGTAAGTATTTGCAGTGGAGAAGGTCTATCTCAGGATGAAAGACCAGAGGACACAGCAATAACCCTCTATGATTCTGTCACGTCTACTCAAGGCAGATATATCCAACCTGTACAGTACTGTTTGATTTTTAAAGTTTTTAAAAGAATGTTAAAAATAAAGGAAGTGACTTCTTACTAATTAATCAGGAGTCTTTTGTAGAGAAGGCATATTCCTCTTTAAGATATAACATCAATTGTTTTCACAGGGGAAGTTTTGCCTCAATCTTCCCAGCCTGTAGCTAATTTCTTCTTTGGAAATAGTTTGTATCATTGAAGCTCAGAGCTGAAAATTCAGTCTACCTAGTGGTGAGATTTTCAAGTTAGGAGTGGAAATGTGTGTCTATTTCAGTTACCAAACCGGGGAGTGAAATCATTATTGAAGAAGAAAGGCTTGTTTTCCTAGTCCTGTTGGAATTTAGCAGGTGAAGCTTTCTCTGGCAGGGGCATTCCTGCTTAGTTTTGATTTTGTTGGGAAGAAAACAAAGTGTGGTTTGTGCCCCAGTCAGATCCGCGGAATGCCCATTGTTTTTGCAGAAAGAAAAACAAGGATTGGAGTTTAAAATCATTAACTGTATAAAAGTCCTTCCAAACACACCCACCCAAGCTTTCTGTTAATGAGTATCATGTCAAGTTTCCCTGGTGTGTTTCTCTTTTACACATGGAATTCTCATTGGTGTGGGTTTTAAAGAGGTAGAAATATCTGATCATTATACAATGTGTCCCTGTGGAAATCACGTTTCATTTAAATTCCACAAGGGAAAAGAGGTGAATAAGATACTATTTTATTTCTATTTATAAATATGTTTACCTCAAGAGGGTATGAATCAGTGTTGAAAATATTTTAATGGGATATACAAACCTATAAAATTGACCAAAATTAGACTTAAGAAGGAATGGGGAGTTATTGTTTAATGGGTACAGAGTTTCATTTTGGGAAGAGGCAAAAGTTCTGGAGATGAATGGGGGTGATGGTTATTCAACATTTTGAACGCACTTAATGACGCAGAAGTGTGCACTTAAAAGTGGCTAAAATGGGACATTTTATGTTTCATATATTTTACCACAATAAAAAATTTAGACCAAATTATCAGAAGTCATGTTTTTAAATATTTCAATCGAATTGAAACATTCCTGGGGCAGCTCCCTCTTTAGGAAGAAAACACCACCCTCAGTGTAGTGAGTCATCTTTCACTTTAGCCTAAGCGATGTTATTGGATCACAGAAAATTGAGATCTTCATAGAAAATACCTTGCTTTTGGTACCCTGCAGTAGAGTTGGGAATTATTAACTGGAGAGCCCTGGATGACCTTAATTCTCACTGATTCATAATCTTTTACTAATATAATTTTACACCAGACTATTTATACCCCAGGGAACATGCTGTTGTGATTACCTCCACTTATAGACTAGTTTATTTTTCCACAAATGACTAAACTGCTGCATGTGTAAAGGGAAGAGGATGTAGTTTTAGATGTAACGGCTACTGATGTTGTTGTTTATGTTGGTGGTGAAAAGAATAAATAAAGATAAGAAAAGCACTCATGTATGAAATAAAGCAAATGTAGAATGTGTAAGTAAACTTTTTAAACATCTAACCTTATTAGCTCTGTTAATTAACCCATCTATCTGTCTGAACAAGTCAGTGAGTACTGAAAAAAAAAAAGTAGGAAATTTTTCCTTAAAAATGTTCTCTCCTGGTTCAGAGGAACATGTCTATTACCCACTGTCACTCACAAGTGTCTCTTGAATAGTTGTCATGGTTCTGCAGTCAGGCTGATATCATTATATAGATATGGGTAAACTCCAAAGGCCAGGAGGGAGGTGGGGAGGATGCTGGGTAGTAGTACAATTTTAAGGATTTCACAGTGGCCTCTTGGGGGTATTGGACTCTTTCCACACCAGGTAATCAGGTAACTGGACTGGGAGAGAGAAGATTTTGAACTAGTCCTGTCTCTGGGACCATTGAACTATTAGACCTTAGAGAAACCACTATGTCTAGCTGGACTTTAGCTCCTGCCTCTGTATGATCAAGAATTTGAAATACTGGTTTCTAAAATCTCCCACCATATTTGTATATTGATGGTATGATTTGCCTCACCCATCAACCCCATGGTAACTCTGACAGTTTTCCTGTAGGGACCAGGTAGCAGCGGAGGTGTGAAAATCTTCCTCCTGCCATTGGCCTGGGGAGAGAAGCTGACTCCAAAGTTCTGGTGAGAAGAGAGTGATGCAGAAAAGAGAGTGAGCAGGCAACCTTGCGTCTTGTGAATTGATGTCTTGGTGTTTCATTGCTAGGAATAGAAACCTACTAACACTAACCCAAGTCAAATGGGAAATTTACTGGAAGGACATAGAATTTTCATAGAATTTTAAGGACAGAAAGTTTAGCTGGACCACATGAGGGATTGGAATAAAAAATTGGAAAGATGGGAACTAAGGTGACCCTCTCTGAGATAATTCTGTCTTCTCTTTCTGCTTCTTTCTCTCTTCCATATCCTTTCTCTCTCCTCTTCCCTCTAGTTCCCCTAGCTGTTTTTTCTCTACCTGCATGGGACACCTTGCTCATGCCTAACCCAATCCTAGGTTTACGTGACATTTCTATTTCAATGTGAAAGAGAGACCAATTGGAGCGCTGTATGTCAACTCTAAAATCCATGTATGAGAGACCCACTTAGCCTATTTGGGTTGTGTCTACATCCACTTCAGTTTGCTGTGGCAGTGAGTATGGATTATTTGGCTCAGGGGCTCTGGGAGCAGATTATCTTAAGCAAGATTACTTTGGTTGCAAGTAGCAGAAATCTTCTTTGGCTAGTCAGGCAAAAAAAAAAAAAAAAGTCTTGGAAGTACACAGGGATATCTCCTGTAATCAAAGAAAACAGGGCAGGTCCTGGGTCCTTCATAATGGGTGTTAATAGATCTTTTCTTTAGGGCACTGCCATTTATGTGACTCAGCTCTAATGGCCATCTTCTCTCTGTGTTTCCCTATGCAGTGTTTAAAATTCCCTGAGGGAAGAGTCTAAATGCCCTAGTTTAGGATGTGTTCGTATCTGGATTAATCTGTTTACAGGGGACATGATAGTGTGACCAGTTTTCCCAGGACTATTCCAGTTTAAGCACCAAAAGTTCAGCGTCCTGGGATGCCCCTCAATCCTGGGCAAACCCTAGAACATGATCACTTGTGCATAAATATATGGCCCTTTAAGGGATTGGCCTATGTATTGGGGCCATTCCTACAAAAAGAGGAATTGTGGTGAGCTACAGGGAAACATCTCATGGAGTGTCTATTATATTTTATTTCTTGGTGGTCCAGCAAACACACACACACACACCCTCACCCACACAAACCCCACATACATCACACCACACATACATACTCTCTTCTTCCCTTTCTTTCAGAGACACACCTCTCTACTATATGATTCGGTTATTTCACGTACCATCACAAATGGACTGCTAACCTTCCCAAAGGGAGAACACTCAAAGCTGTGTCTTTCTACTCCATCCAGAGGTGATACTGTGCCCTCTAAGTACAGACTTTCTACATGATGTCCAGTCTTCCTTTTATTTTACCCTAATCCTATCTCCATATATGGCAATATAGTTTGTTGCTGGCAAAAGGAAAAGAATTGGAAGAAACTGATATGCCATTTCTTTTTAAAGAGGAAAAATGGGCTCAGTGTGCAAGAGGGTATTTAGTAAACAGTAGTGGCAAGCAAGGAAATAGAGGCAACGGCTCTCATTACTGTAGCTAGTAATGAACTTTCTTCCTCCTTGGCCCATTGATTCCATGGTTCCCTAAGGCTTCAGCTGGCAACTCGGTTGGGGTGATTTGCCCAATGGGCAACCCCAGGGGTCTGAGCCCTGGTGGTCCTGCCTTTATAGAGTTGTAATCATCCATTGTTTTTAACATCTGGGTATGACAGTTTGAGAAAGCACCCTCACTGGTAAAATGTTCTCTCTGCGATTTTTCAAGTTCTTATTTTTCTTTGATGACTAGGTCAATCATCTTAGTCAACCCTATAACTCAGTATTTTGTCTATTCCCCTAGAGATATGCACTGATTCCCTGTTGCATGGAGTCTAAAGTCCAAATTTCTTAGCATAATACACAACAGTCTTCCTGATCTGGGCTTGCCTCCTCTCGTTATGCTTCCTCCTGACTCTCTGATCGCAGATCTTGCTAAATTAACTGTACCCTCCTCCAGCTCCCTGATTAAACCAAGCTCTCTCTGGCATCCTTCTCCTCTGCATGCCCTCCCCCACCTTGTCTGACCTTTAACTCTTATTCATCATTCATTTCAGTCTCAACGGAGGAGCCATTATCTTTAGAGTCTTGGGTCTGTCCAGCTCCCTACACCACACGACTGCCTTCAGCACGGCCATAGTTCCTCTGATGCTTGATGGTTTCATTGCACTTGTTTGCCCATATATCTGTCCCTGTACTACCCTAAGCTTCCCGAGGAACAGGTCGCTGTTTGATTTATTCTCTGCCTAGTTCATTGCCGTTAGTGCCTCCCTCGCTCCCTAAGATAGGAGCTTTCGTCTGTTTACAGCCTACTTGTTTAATGAGTGATATATAGCAGGTGATAAAAATTTGGATTAAGGAATGAAGCAATACTGCCTTGCGGTGTGATTAACCTCTGTTTATATTTTTGTCAACTTTCAACTAGATTGTGAGGGCAGGGGTCAGTGTCTGAGTCATCTTGCTCCTCCCGGTGCGTGAACAGAGGAGACCCTTGATCAACCGACAGCAGGTCGGTTGGCTGATCCGCTGGAAAGAGAAGCAGCAGGGAGAAAGATTTTTGGCGCCTCGGCCCTTCAGGGTAAGCCCTTCTGCTCCCGGCCGAGTGCCGGCGACCCCCTCTCTCCTCCGCGAGTCCTCTCTGCGAGCTAGTGAGACCCCGCTGCCGCGGCAGGCAGAAAGCTCGCGGGGCGGGACTTCCGGTCCCGCTCGCGAATGCCTTCCGGCGCGAGGCGGAAGCCCGGCTCCGGGTCCGGATCGGAGCCGGAGAGTCCCAGGCACTTGTCTCCTCAGTGGATGCCTCTCCGCCCCGCTGCCGCCCCGCGCCGCGGGACGGGGGAGACCGGGTAGGGACGGGAGAGTCGGGACACCTCGCGCGGGCAGAGGGAGAACCGGGACCCCAGGTTTGAGGGAGGGGACCAAGATTGGGGGTCGGGGGACGGGGGCAGCCCTGAGGGCAGCCGTGAGGGGCTGAGGAGGGAGGCACCGGGGACCCTGAGGCCGAAGAGGCCCTGAGAAGGGGAGGAGGGTGGCGGGTGACACTGGGCAGGAGGCATCGCGGAGGAGAGCAGTCCCACTTGGGGGAGTGTCCCGGCACTTGGCAGATTGTGAGGGTGGCACGAGTTGGCAGAGGTTGGCTTCCAGGGGAGGTTGGAGAGGAGGGAGGCAGTCCTTCTCTGAGGGTCGTAGATGAGAAGGACGTCTTGACCTAACGGGTCAGAAAGATGACCAGCCACCTACTGGATGCTGAACTCGTATTGCCTCCTTTGCAATTAATGCTGGCTTTCTGATGTGCCTTTTTTTTTTTTTTTTTTTAAACCTGTGTGGATTTCGGGGAAGAATTTACATTCCCAGGGAAAACTTGAACTCTTCCTCACCAGGGTCCAACTTATGCTGCATTTCTTTGTCAAACAGATAGTGCTTTAAAGTTGTCTTCATACCAGCAAGCCAACCAAAGTTTTCCTTTTGGAATCTTCTCTACCTTGCGGAGTTTAGGTTATTTGCTTTGTCATGGAATGAACTTGTAAATGCGTTTGGAATTACAGTGATAATTACATGGAAAGCCAGTGCCGTCACGTTTGCAGTTACTATTCATTGTTTTTCTGCCTAACTTTCTAATATATTTTTACTAAAAGTTATCCTATTGTATTTAGTTTTTGAGTTTAACCGGTAAAGGCAATTTTAGATTAGGGTGCAGCCAATTACTAGCAATTCCTGTGGATTTACTGTTACTTTTTATTTCTGCTACAAAGAAAACGTATATATTTGCCATTGGTAGATTGTTAAAAAATATTGATAACCCAAGTTCTGTTGTTATATACACATTAGCATATTTAGTTTTCCTTATTGGCCATCGTGTACTATGTGGGCTTGCTTTTATCATTACCAGAGGTTATTATTAATTTTAGTTATTGTCTACATTTTATTCATGTTTTATTGACTTGCAGTTAATATGTACTTCCTAATCTACGTCATAGAGTATCTCACTTCTGCATAATTACAAAGACTGTTTTAGCTTTAGATAGATGGCAAATTTGTATTTTTGTCACAAATGGGGTGAGGTACCTAGGGAGAGCCCTAACATTGTCATTGGTTGACGGTGATATCTGATGGTTGAATCTTTTGCTTGTTTCAAGTGTTTCATATTTCAAGTGTTAACATTTTTTACTTTTAATACTACTGTATTGGTACAGGTATCTTTTAGATCTGATTTGGTGGTCTGTCTTGCTCTAATTCAAGTAAACTAGAACAGTTTATGTTTCTTGATGGCTTGGTGTCTTGCTAGCTTGTAAACTCTTTTTTCCCCCAGCTTTAATGAGACATAATTGACAAATCAAAATTGCATATATTTAAGGTGTACAACGTGATGATTTGATATACACATATATTGTGAAATGATTACCACAATCAAGCTAATTAACAAACCATCACTTCACGTAGTTACTAATTTCTCTCTTTTTGTGGTGAGAACACTTAAGATCTACTGTCTTAACAAATTTAAAATATACAACATAGTATTATTAACTATAGCTTATAAACTCTTGATGGCCTTGAAAATTTATGCTTGAGTAAGATAGATAATTTCCTTATGTTTAGGGGCACAGCTGATACTTAAAAGTGGAAAGCATCGCCTAAACATAAACAATGCTGTAACAGGGAAGTGAGCAAATTGAATAGTTTTTCAAATTAGAAAGTGAAAAGATGACACTGACCTTTAAAGTTTTTGAATTAACTGCTCTGTAGATTTCTATATGTCTTAATCTTATTTCTTAAAAGTAGACAATACTGTTTTTCTGAAAGGTTGATCTGATTTTTCTATATAATCTTGATTTAAAAATGTGTTCTTCCCCCTTTTCCCTTGGTTTTGGGAGAAAGCTTGTAGGCCATTAGATGTTAGTTCATAGGAGAGGTTGTGATCATTGTTGAAACACAAGAGCCCTGCCTTCTGTGGCAAGTTTCTAATTATATATCTGAGTAGTATGTTTGAAATTTGATTGCCTTGTGTTCTGGATAATCTTTGGAATTTTTGTTATTTGTTCTAATTGTTGAGTAAATTTCTTAGCCTTCTCTAGATAAATTCTGTTTGTTCTGTAGGATTACTCTGTGTTATTCTGTAGGATTTAGATGTATTTAACAGTTTAACCAATAGTGGCATTTTTTTTTAATCAGGGTGCAGCAAATTACTAGTTATTCTTACGGATTTACTATTTCTTTTTATTTCTGCTGCAGTGGAATGTGTATCTGTGTATTGGAAGAACGATTAAAACAGCTGTAGTCAAAAGTGTCTTCATATACACATACTAGCACATTTTGTTTTCATTAATAACCCATTTGTAATATGTGAAGTAACTTGCTATATTGAGTTTTTTGGTTCTGTACTCTCTGATTATCAATTTTATTGTTATCTAGTCCATTTTCAGTTATCTGCATACCCTAGTGAGAAAGGCATTCCCTGCCTTTTGATAGAATCGGGAGGATTTGTTACAGCTGAGGAATACAGCTGGACAGAGAGATACCCAGCAGAGTGTTGTTGATCTGCTGATTTACCATCCAGCTGCTGCATTGCCTTTGATGCAAGATGGCCCTCAACAAGATTGGCCGAGACATAGGCGATCCCTTCTTTTAGTATCTCTTTTTGTCCTTTTTCTTTCACCAAGTTAGACCTTTTTTCTCATAGTGTCTAGGATGACCTGGCCCTCAAAGTGTGACGCAGGGCGATCAGAGCAGCCATAAAGGACTGCAGTTATGTTAGTAGAGCCTTGTCTGTTCTGCTGAGTCTGATCCCATAAATCTTGGCAAATTTTCCAGCCTCCAGGCATTAAGTTATGACTATGAACCATTTGTTTACATTATTGTCGTTTGAAAAATAGTTTTAATACTAAATCGTAATTGATCTGGATTATATAAATGGACTCTACTTAGTTTTGTTTTGAGTGAGGCATCACATTAAATTATATATGAGCTTTTCTATTAAAGTGATAATGATATACCTCACAATTACAAATACTGTAGAAAATACACTGATTGCCTTTAGTCTGTGTTGTTATTATTAGTTTTTGTTTTGTTTTTAATTTGAGATCCTGAGGAAAAGAAAAACTGTTGGAAAGAAGATTTTGGCAGAGATTGGGAAGGCTGACCATTACTGGTGACATATTAAGGGGTGATGTTTGGAGCTGTCTGCAATGGTTGGAAGGAGTGTCTCAACACTAAGGTTGTTTCTAATTGCCAGTGCCTGGTGATAATAAAAGGCAGAAAGACTTTTAGTTGCTTTTATTATTGTTTTAAAATACCCTACAGACAATGTGCTCCCTCTTTGCCTGCAGCTGGCAGGGAAAGAAATCCCTCCCACCTCTCCCACCTCCTTGAGAATGACCTGGCAGAGGCTGGGAAGTCAAAGTTTATACGGTTATTAGGAGTCTTGGTGAGGTTTGAGGGAAGGGTTGAAATATGAATAAAAAACAAATACTGAAGTTTATTTTCAAAATTGAGAGGATGAAGGCATGGAGATTGATGAGAACATTGTAGATGTGAGAAAACCAACCACTGTATATGAGTGAACGTGTCTTAATTACAGCAGAGGAGGGAGGGCAGGCCCTAGGAAGTGATACATAATCAAGTTCTAGACTTTCCCACGAGAACTAGTAAGATAAGAAGTATCATTCAACTCCTAATATTTTAAACCTAAATGATGACTATTTCACAGTAATTGAATAAAGTTGCAAAAATCAAAATAGTACAGGGAACCACCTGTATACCCTTTATTCAGATTCACCTATTTTTAACATTTTATCTCATTTGCTTTATCACTTAAGAATAAGAGCACTTCTTTTTGTTTTTAACATCTTTATTGGAGTATAATTGCTTTACAATGGTGTGTTAGTCTCTGCTTTATAACAAAGTGAATCAGTTATACATATACATATACATATATCCCCATATCTCTTCCCTCTTGCGTCTCCCTCCCATCCTCCCTATCCCACCCCTCTAGGTGGTCACAAAGCACTGAGCTGATCTCCCTGTGCTATGCAGCTGCTTCCCACTAGCTATCTGTTTTACATTTGGTAGTGTATATATGCCCATGCCACTCTCTCACTTCGTCCCAGCTTACCCTTCCCCCTCCCTGTGTCCTCAAGTCCATTCTCTACATCTGTGTCTTTATTCCGGTCCTGCCCCTAGGTTCTTCAGAACCTTTTTTTTTTTTTTTTTTTTTTTAAGATTCCGTATATATGTGTTAGCATACGATATTTGTTTTTCTCTTTCTGACTTACTTCACTCTGTATGACAGACTCTAGGTCCATCCACCTCACTACAAATAACTCAATTTCGTTTCTTTTTATGGCTGAGTAATATTCCATTGTATATATATGCCACATCTTCTTTATCCATTCATCTGTTGATGGACACTTAGGTAGGTTGCTTCCATGTCCTGGCTATTGTAAATAGTGCTGCAATGAACATTGTGGTACATGACTAATAAGAGCACTTTTGATTAAAGTAGAAAGCTCATATAAAATATACTCCCAAGTTCAACTGCTAACTTTATTTCTTTTCCTAATAAACAGTTATTTATTGGTTCTAATTCTCTGAGTTCTAGTGCTAGAAAGGACCTTGGGAGATAATCTGATTTGACTCCCTTAAGGCTAGTAAATGTTGACCAATCCAGGACAGGTAGGTTTTGAATTCTAAACGTCCATAGCCTCTTCCAGGGTCTTATCATCTTGACAGGTAGGATTTCTTTGTCTTTTTGTTGCTTTGTGGCTTATACATTTTCATTTGATGAAAACAAGCATGTAAAATGTTATTCCCTGGACCTAACTGAAATCTCCCTTGCATTCATTTAAATCCACCTCTTCTCTTTCTGAATCTTGTTTCTTCTTCCTGTAGAAAACAACTGAACAACATCCTTTTTAAGAACGCACAACCTATTCTATAATAAATACCTTTTACCTTTCCTTGGGTAAGACTTTTTTCCTTTAGGGTTTCTACCTAAAACATGCTTTCTATCTCTTTAGTCAAGTTACAAGGCTTTATCTTGGTTGATCTATTAGGATTTTCTAGGTTTTTCATATCCTTTTTTTATTTTGAATTTTATTTTATTATTATTTTTTTTTTTTTTTTTTTTTTTTTTTTTAGAAATTCACGTTCTTTTATTTATTTATTTATTTATTTATTTATGACTGTGTTGAGTCTTCGTTTCTGTGCGAGGGCTTTCTCTAGTTGCGGCAAGTGGGGACCACTCTTCATCGCGGTGCGCGGGCCTCTCACCATCGCGGCCTCTCTTGTTGCGGAGCACAGGCTCCAGACGCACAGGCTCAGTAATTGTGGCTCACGGGCCCAGTCGCTCCGTGGCATGTGGGATCTTCCCAGACCAGGGCTCGAACCCGTGTCCCCTGCATTGGCAGGCAGATTCTCAACCACTGCGCCACCAGGGAAGCCCTATTATTATTTTTTTATACAGCAGGTTCTTATTAGTTATCTGTTTTATACAAATTAGTGTGTATATGTCAATCCCAATCTCCCAATTCACCCCCCCCCCCACCACTTTCCCCCCTTGGTGTCCATACGTTTGTTCTCTACAGCTGTGTCTCTATTTCTGCCTTGCAAACTGCTTCATCTGTACCATTTTTCTAGATTCCACATATATGCGTTAATATATGATATTTGTTTTTCTCTTCTGACTTAGTTCCCTCTGTATGACAGTCTCTAGGTCCATCCACATCTCTGCAAATGACTCAATTTAGTTCCTTTTTGTGGTGGAGTAATATTCCATTGTATATATGTACCACATCATCTTTATCCATTCATCTGTCTGTGGACATTTAGGTTGCTTCCATGACCTGGCTATTGTCAGTAGTGCCACAATGAACATTGGGGTGCATGTGTCTTTTTGAATTATGGTTTTCTCTGGGTATATGCCCAGTAGTGGGATTGTTGGGTCATATGGTAGTTCTATATTTAGTTTTTTAAGGAAACTCTGTATTGTTCTCCATAGTGGCTGTATCAATTTACATTCCCACCAACAGTGCAAGAGGGTTCCCTTTTCTCCACATCCTCTCCAGCATTTTTTGTTTGTAGATTTTCTGATGATGCCCATTCTAACCGGTGTGAGGTGATGCCTCGTTGTAGTTTTGATTTGCATTTCTGTAATAATTAGTGATGTTGAGCAACTTTTCGTGTGCCTCTTGGCCATCTGTATGTCTTCTTTGGAGAAGTGTCTATTTAGGTCTTCTGCCCATTTTTTGATTGGGTTTTTTTTTTTTTATATTGAGCTGCATGAACTGTTTATATATTTTGGAGATTAATCTTTTGTCCGTTGATTTGTTTGCAAATATTTTCTCCCATTCTGAGAGTTGTCTTTTTGTCTTGTTTATAGTTTATAGAAAGTTGTTAAACTTTCTTTTAAGTTTCATGAGGTCACATTAGTTTATTTTTGTTTTTATTTCCATTACTCTAGAAGGTGGGTCAAAAAAGATCTTGCTGTGATTTATGTCAAAGAGTGTTCTTCCTATGTTTTCCTCTAAGAGTTTTATAGTGTCCAGTCTTACATTTAGGTCTGTATTCTATTTTGAGTTTATTTTTGTGTATGGTGTTAGGGAGTGTCCTAATTTCATTCTTTTACATGTAGCTGTCCAGTTTTCCCAACACCACTTATTGAAGAGACTGTCTTTTCTCCATTATATATCCTTGCCTCCTTTGTCATGGATTAGTTGACCATAGGTGCGTGGGTTTATCTCTGGGCTTTCTATCCTGTTCCATTGATCTATATTTCTGTTTTTGTGCCAGTACCATGTTGTCTTGATTACTGTAGCTTTGTAGTATAGTCTGAAGTCAGGGCGTCTGATTCCTCCAGCTCCATTTTTTTCCCTCAAGATTGCTTTGGCTATTCGGGGTCTTCTGTGTCTCCATACAGATTTTAAGATTTTTTTGTTCTAGTTCTGTAAAAAATGCCGTTGGTAATTTGATAGGGATTGCATTGAATCTGTAGATTGCTTTAGGTAGTATAGTCATTTTCACAAGATTGAGTCTTCCAATCCAAGAACATGGTATATCTCTCCATCCGTTTGTTTCATCTTTGATTTCTTTCATCAGTGTCTTATAGTTTTCTGAGTACAGGTCTTTTACCTCCTTAGGTAGGTTTATTCCTAGGTATTTTATTCTTTTTGTTGCAATGGTGAATGGGATTGTTTCTTTAATTTCTCTTTCTGATCTTTCGTTGTTAGTGTATAGGAATGCTAGAGATTTCTGTGCATTAGTTTTGTATCCTGCAACTTTACCAAATTCATTGATTAGCTCTAGTAGTTTTCTGGTGGTGTCTTTAGGATTATCTATGTATAGTATCATGTCATCTGCAAACACTGAGAGTTTTACTTCTTCTTTTTCAATTTGTATTCCTTTTATTTCTTTTTCTTCTCTGATTACCATGGCTAGGACTTTCAAAACTATGTAGAATAATAGTGGCGAGAGTGGACATCCTTGTCTTGTTCCTGATCTTAGAGGAAATGCTTTCTGTTTTTCACGATTGAGAATGATGCTTGCTGTGGGTTTGTTGTATATGGCCTTTATTATGTTGAGGTAGGTTTCCTCTCTGCCCGCTCTCTGGAGAGTTTTTATCATAAATGGGTGTTGAATTTTGTCAAAAGCTTTTTCTGCATCTATTGAGATGATCATATGGTTTTTATTCTTCAATTTGTTAATATGGTGTATCACATTGATTGATTTGCGTATATTGAAGAATCCTTGCATCCCTGGGATTAATCCCACTTGATCATGGTGTATGATCCTTTTAATGTGTTGTTGGATTCTGTTTGCTAGTATTTTGTTTCATATCCTTTTTAAAGTGTGGTGAACGGAGCTTAGAAGACTCTGATCAATGTAGAGTAATAACAATGATAATTTATGTATAAATTATTTAGTCAGTGCTTTTCTTATACAGTCATCTGATCCTTAGGGCAGGACAGGTGGTATCCCTATTTCTGAGGTGGAAAAACCTGAACTACAGAAGGGTTCAGTGACTTGCCCTACATCCTACAGAGCTAGGCTGGGTTGGAACTGGGATGCAACCTCAGTCTTCTAACCCTAAATCCAGTGCCCTTTTCCACTGCATCTCACTTTGAGTTCCTTATGTACCATGTATTTTTAAAGGTACCTTAGAATCACTTTGGCCCTCTCAATTCTTCTCTTTTACCAGCATAACTTGCTATTAGGGAAATAAAGTGTTTGTTGACTCAACTTGTACTTTTTCTTCTGCCCTTAAAATGATATCATTGCGGAATTGGAGTGAACCTGTAGCAGTTCCTTAATCCAATCTTCTACCTGATTTGGGTACCCTCATAACACTTCTTATCCCAGAGGACTTTAGGCCCTTGCCTGAATACATAGAGAAACAAGGTGTTCACTTCCTTTTTATACAACCTTGGTTTGTTGTTGGGTGGCTCAAGTTATAAGGTTATTCTTTTATTTATAACAGGTCCAAATTACCTGTTACGTTTTTTTTATCCATTGGTTTTAGTTATAGCAGCCAGAGAAACATAGAAGATCTATTTTTTCTTTTCTATTTAAAATTTTGTCATATATTTAAAAAACGGTCTCATATTATCTCTTCTTCAGGTTAAATAATGCCAATACCTAGATCTCTCACTATCCTGATTGGCTTATTCCGGATGCTCTAGGTTGTCAGTATTGTGAAAATATGGCTTCTATAATTGTCTGCACTATTTTAGATGTCTGATCAAGGCAGCAAATAGTGGGACTATTACTTCCTGTAAGGTGGACACGATACTCTTTCTATTACTGCGTATTCAATATTATTGAAGTCCAAAATTGCATTAATATTTAAGCAGACATATCTTGCTCTTATAGTAAGCATTTGGTAAGCCAAAGGTCCCCAGATTTTTGCAGGAACTCTCTGTTAGTCTGGTCCCTGTACTTGTATGGCTGATTTTTAAATAGAAATATATGACCTTACTCTCTATTAAATTTTTCCTGCCTGTGTTTCAGCAGTCCAGCATTTTAGCCTGTAGAGATGTATTTTGGTCTTAATATTCTTATTTGCTTCTTAGCCATCCTTTTCAGCTGTGTCTTCTTCACTTGTAATACTTATCCCTTAAAGCTTGTGTTGAGTTGGGGCTGGCTTTGGGCTGATTATAGCTAAATAGCTAATGTGCCTTGTAGGGTTTAGAAGCAGATCATTTGTGGATAATTTTATACAAAGTTTTCTGCAGAGAAGTGTGACAAGTGCTAGTTCTCTGGACCTGGTTGCCTTATTCCCTGGGAGACCCAAGAGTTACTTATAGACCATTTCAAAGCCTTTATTTTATTTATTTATTTATTTTGCTCCCTACCACTCACTTTTACATGCATGTCTCTGAAGAATAGAAAAAATAAATCATTAGAATTATGTTCCAGTATACCTGTCTCTCTTAGCTCTTAAAACTAAATGTCACCACTTAACCTAGAATAGTTGAAAACTTGATTTAAAGAAAGTTTCTGGGACCTGACCTTGCTTATGTTTATGGTTTTGCTTTGGAGTTTAGTCTTTGAACTATATATGGACTCTTATCGACACTCTAAAGAATTAAAAACTGCCATGAAGTATAAAAAGGTTTTAAAAAAAGACTTATAGAGGGAAACAATAATTAGTATTCTTGGAAGCTAGGTTTACCAATGGCTATATATATATATATATATATATGTGTGTGTGTGTGTGTGTGTGTGTGTATGTATATATATATAACATATATATATATAAAATAGATAGACTTATGTGGAGATTATTTCCACTTTTAGTCAATGTCAAACCTTTAAATTTTAAACTAGTAGTCTCTTATATAGACAGTGCAGATATTGAACATTTCTGCCCTCTTGGAAAATGGACTCTCTCAGAGTAGGAGCTTTGTGTCTGTTGCTCAAGGGCAGTTGCCTCAGTGATGACTGGGTTCTTTCATTGACTCTATTAATCACTGCCAGTTCTCTTCACAATTGGGTAGAAGTAATCACAGTGACAGCTCCAGTGTGCTGGAGGACTTAGAGGTCCTAAGCACTTGGCTTTCACAGTCATTTCTTGTATATTTTATACAGAAGGGAAAAGGAGATATGGAAGCTGCACCTGTATTGAGAGAGCTAGTGTTTTTCTGTAAAAATGGCTTCAGATAGCCAGTAAAGTTGAGTTTGAACCCTTGAAGCACATTAGATTTGTTTCCAAATTTTGGGCAAGATTTGTGTCTGTGTTAGCGAAATTTGGTCAAAAAGGCTTCATTAGTTTAGATCAGTGGTTCTTAACCTGTCAGAGCCAACACTGTTTTTATAACAAATGTTTTATAGTCCCTCCTTTACTATCCTGAAATGAATTCATAGATATACTGTAACTACTTGCAAACCTGACTGCAAAGAAATGAATATAATGTTCTAACTGTAATATAAAGGAGAAATAAAAATAAAGTCATTAAATATACTTTTTAATACGTATATGCTGTACACATACCAAGTGGTTAACTTTTCGTACCTGTGTCTAGAATTACTGTGATGGAAATCATTACAAATGCAGGCTTATTCAGATAAATTGTACTTACATACACTGAATTATATTGCTGTCACTGAGATGATTTTCCAAAATGGTGAATAACTCTTGGCAAAATTCAGAGAAAAGTTGAGTACAGTCTTACTTTGACTTTCAGAGCAGTTACATTTTGGGAGAACTTAGTGATTATTAAAAATGTGAAAAAGAGAATTCCTGTTTATGTGTTAAATGGAGTTACAGTCTAGGCTTAGATAATTTAAACAGGTTTTTCATCCACATCTATTTCTAGTGGGATATTAAAACATCATGGGGGATGCAGGATAATCCTCTGTTGTGCAGTACTGTCCCTAGTGTTGCAGGACATGTGGCATTCCTCAGTACACCAAGTGCCTTCAGTGTCCTCAGTCATTGTCACAACCAAGAAATATTTTCACAAACTTTCAAAACATGCCTTAGGGTTTAAAAGTAAACCATATTATTTTTCAGCTTTGTAAACTTAAAGGAAGCCAGTTTCTTTTCAGAGTGTGTGTGTAGAACTATCCTTTTAGATTAGGGATAACAAATATGTTTTAACATCACAATTCTGATTCATTGGAGATGGTTGTCTTGAGCGTCGTGTTAAAAATTCTGAGGCAAAGGCCAGCCTCTCTAGGAAAGAGTATTGTGATTGATTAGTCATGTCTGCCGTAGGTGGAAGGGGGAATGGCTGCATGGGACAGTTGCCACATATCCCACCTCAATATAGCTCAATATATCTTAACCCATTGGGTACCAGTACCCCTGCCGCATGGGATTTGGGAATATGTGGGGAAAGTTTTGGTTGTCATAGTGATAGGTGTATATTTGTGTAGGTAGCATTTACTCTTCAGGAACCAGGAATGCTAAATGACCCACAGTACTCTGGTTAGTTCCACACTGTGGGAAAATATCCCATCCTTGAAGTCCCTCATTGAGGAATAACCAATCTAGCTTGGAAAACAGTCTGTTTCTGGAAACTGTTCTGAGCCAGATGATCACTGGCACTGGATATAGAGGTGTTTTGGCATTGAATGGGAGTGTACCATATGACCTCCAGGGTCTTTTCCTGCTCCATGATTTCATGAGTCAGAGGTCAGCAAACTATGGCCTAGAGGCCAAAGCTGGTCTGTTTTAGTAAATAAAGTTTTATTGGAATATAGCCATACTCATTCATTTATGTACTGTCATTGGCTGCTTTGGGGCTACAATGGCAGAGTTGAGTAGTTGCCAAAGAGACCTTATGGCCTGCAAGGCCTGAATACTACTGACCCTTTACAGAAAAAGTTTGTAGGTACCTGGTATCAGTAATACTTTTTGAATGGACCAGCATGTGAACTGATACTATTGAATACTAAATACGTCATTCTTATGTCCTTAATAGTTTCTGTGTATGTTGTGATTCTAGAATATTTTTCTATGTCAGTGTAGCATGGAGAACTAACTAATTGATGGGTCAACAATAAAACTTAGAGTTGGAGAATTTCCAGCTTGATTTTGCAGATGTCACTCGATAAAGTAGAGCAAAGTCTACTACTTCTCTTTGTCTGGTTCCTTAATCTTTAAAATTGGGCTGATAAGTGACTTTCTTCACAGTCATGTTATACTAACGGCTAGTTATGAAACACTTTGAAAGCCATGAAAATGAGAAAAAAAATGAATCTCAGAATCTTCTGAAATCAGTTCTGGAGTTTAAAAATTCAGTGTGGAAAACATCACTTTTCTTTTTCTCCCTATGTATTTTTTTTTTTAAACATCTTTATTGAAGTATAATTGCTTTACAATGGTGTGTTAGTTTCTGCTTTATAACAAAGTGAATCAGTTATACATATACATATGTTCCCACATCTCTTCCCTCTTGTGTCTCCCTCCCTCCCACCCTCCCCATCCCACCCCTCTAGGTGGTCACAAAGCACCGAGCTGATCTCCCTGTGCTATGCGGCTGCTTCCCACTAGCTATCTATTTTACATTTGGTAGTGTATATATGTCCATGACACTCTCTCACCCTGTCACATCTCACCCCTCCCCCTCCCCATATCCTCAAGTCCATTCTCTAGTAGGTCTGTGTCTTCATTCCCGTCTTGCCACTAGGTTCTTCGTGGCCTTTTTTTTCTTTTTTCCTTAGATTCCATATATATGTGTTAGCATACTGTATTTGTTTTTCTCTTTCTGACTTACTTCACTCTGTATGACAGACTCTAACTCCATCCACCTCACTACAAATAACTCCATTTCATTTCTTTTTATGGCTGAGTAATATTCCATTGTATATATGTGCCACATCTTCTTTATCCATTCATCTGTCGATGGACATTTAGGTTGCTTCCATGTCCTGGCTATTGTAAATAGAGCTGCAATGAACATTTTGGTACATGACTCTTTTTGAACTATGGTTTTCTCAGGGTATATGCCCAGTAGTGGGATTGCTGGGTCGTATGGTAGTTCTATTTGTAGTTTTTTAAGGAACCTCCATACTGTTCTCCATAGTGGCTGTATCAATTTACATTCCCACCAACAGTGCAAGAGTGTTCCCTTTCCTCCACACCCTCTCCAGCATTTATTGTTTCTAGATTTTTTGATGATGGCCATTCTGACCGGTGTGAGATGATATCTCATTGTAGTTTTGATTTGCATTTCTCTAATGATTAATGATGTTGAGCATTCTTTCATGTGTCTGTTGGCAATCTGTATATCTTCTTTGGAGAAATGTCTATTTAGGTCTTCTGCCCATCTTTGGATTGGGTTGTTCGTTTTTTTGTTATTGAGCTGCATGAGCTGCTTGTAAATCTTGGAGATTAATCCTTTGTCAGTTGCTTCATTTGCAAATGTTTTCTCCTCCCTATGTATTTTAATAAAGAAAAGCACAGTGAGATAATAGCGTCGCTAATTTGTTGGCATTGTGTAGGAAATACTAACTTAAAAAATAACATTCCGGTTACATATTTAAAATGCTTTAATATTTTAAAGAGGTTACAAGAAACAGACATCTGTTAATCCTCACTTAAAAAAGAACAAAATACCAGTCTGAGTATTCAGTATATTAGTGTATCAGTCAGGATTCTCCAGAGAAACAAAACCAATATCATTTGTATATGTGTGTGTTTTTTAAAACAGATTTGTTTTCATGAATTGGCTCACGACATTGTGAGGGGCAATTCCAAAATTTGTAGGGCAGGCTGGCAGGCTTAAGGTCAGGTTGATGCTTCAGTCTTGAGGCAGGATTCCTTCTTCTCTGGGAAACCTCAGTTTTTGCTCTTAAGCCCTTCAGCTGATTAGGTGTGTCCCGACCACATTATCAAGGGTAATCTCCTTTACTTAAAGTCAACTTACTGTAGATATTAACCATGTCTACAAAATACCTTTACAGCAACACCTAGATTAATGTTTGATTAAGTAACTGGGTACTATAACCCAGCCAAGTTGACAGATAAAACTAATCATCACAGGTAGTATTTAGAATGCTTTTGGTATATTAGACAAATATGTGGTATTTGAAAGATTGCATAGTGATTAGTTAATAGGAGAGTGTGTATATTCATAGCCTAGTAGTCTTTTAAGGGATTACCTGGGTTTTCAGTCATGTGTCAAATAAAGAATGGAAAATGGACAATTTAATCAACCTTGTCACCCTTTGAAGTTTAAAAGTTTTTCTCTGTTTTTGTGGTTTTAATATGTTGTGTATTAATTTTTAAAAATCTAAGGTGCCTTAAGTAATTTTAAAAATTTATAACAGTTTTTCCGTTTTTATAAATTAATGCTTTTGGTAATCTTTTTGCATAAAAAAATTTGTAGATCTGGGAATTAGTCTTGAGCTTATTTAGTCTAATTCCCCTTTTTTATGGTTGAGAAACTAGTCCTAGAAAGGTGGAGTGATTTGCCCAGGTATCATATCAAGTAAAAGAACCAAGATTAGAAGCCAGATCTGGTTTCCAATCCAGGGCCTTTCTGCTACAAGAAAGATTACAGTTAAATGATGCTGATCACGGGCAGGTTTTCTGAAGAGAGAGGGATTTTGAGTCTCTATTTAAGGGAGTGAATATGAATTAATAGTTAAGAGAATAGAGGTGAAATTCATGCCATTCAGTGACACTGTGGGGAGGGAGAGGGCAGAGAGAAGTGTGTATATAGTAAGGTAAATCCAAATGGACAACATATACACTTGGGCACATAGTGACATGGGATACCCCTGGGGCTTGAAGAGATTTTGCTGGTAAATACAAGTGAGCCATTGGATGATTCACAGGGGATATTCCAAAGGACCTTAAGAGTAGGGGACACATGGACCAAGAGAAGTTACTGAGAGAGCTTTCTTTGTTGAGAGGTTATGAATAGAGAAATGTGTAGCTGTTGAAACTCAGGTGCTCTCTGTAAGCAGCATAGGGCAAGAGTTTGGAAATCCTCTAGGAGGGGATTTTAAGGACATAAGGCCTAGAGAAAATGTTATCGGGTGTAAATGGATCCTTTTTAGAAGGTTGCCAGGTTTCAGGTGTAATCTGAGCTTCCTTACCTGTAAAATAAGTGTAATAATACCCAATGTACAGAGCTGTTATAGGGAGTAAAGGCGATAGTTTGTATAATGTGCTTAGCATAATGCCTGGCACACAGTACTCAATAAGCAATAGCATTTATTTTATTATTATTACATCATGGCAGCTGGCTGAGGGTCTTAAGAAGCTATCACTAGAATAAGATCCATTTTTTCCCACTTCCCTTTTCCTTATTCTTTATGTCACCTCCACAACTCTTTATCATGCTTTTTTTCCCTCTCAACTATTTTTTATTATCTCCCCAGCAAAGGAGAAAATTATATTAAAAGACAGAAATGAGACACTAGGGAACTTTTCAGCATGCTTGTCGCTTCAGGTTTCTTACTTCCAGGCAGGTGCATATCTCTGACTCTGTATAGTACTTCTCTACCTCTGTGATCCTCAAGCCAGCTCTTTTTTGAATAAACTGTGCACCTTTTGGGGGGCCATATTTCAACTGCAAAATTCCATTGCATCAAACTGAAAGGATGTACTTTACTACAGCACTATCTCCAATTAACTTTATTGCTCCTGTCCTCCCCCCTACACACACTTTGGAATTTAACTATGAAGATATGGTTGGAAAGGAAAATGGAAAGTACAAGATTTTGAAGTAACTTCTCCCTTTCCTCTTCAGAGGGTTATTCCCTTTAGGTTTAAGGGAAAAAAAAAATATTTGATGGATGTCAACTCCAAAGATAACTGGTTAAACAAAATGATGTTTTCTTTGATAATTGTATCTTAAGATACGAAAACACTTAAAAATGGAGACTCAGTGGTAATCAAGTGACAAATTTTTTTCGGTGTATGGACTCAGGGTTGTTGTTTTGTTTTTTTTTTTTTTTGGCCACGCTGCGTGGCATGAGGGATCTTATTTCCCTGACCAGGGATCGAACCCATGTCCCCTGCAGTGGAAGCACAGAGTCTTAACCACTGGACCTCCAGGGAAGTCCCATGGGACTCAGGATCCAATAGTGAGATTACTAGATATGAGGCATAGAGTATCTGTCTCAACTTCGGTGTGACTATTTCTGAACCAGACCTGGAAACCATTTCACTTGTGTTCAGAAGGCTGGTAGAGTTTGCAACTGACTCAGACTGACTTAGTGTGTTTAGGAGCCTTTGCAGTGCTTGAAGATCTGTTAAAGAAGGTTCTTTCTTGAAACCTTAAAGCTGAAAGAGGGCTTCTCTGCACAATTTTGTATGCTAGGTTTTTTTTTTTCAATTTTATTTATTTAGTTTTGGTTGCATTGGCTCTTCGTTGCTGTGCGCAGGCTTTCTCTAGTTGTGGCGAGTGGGGCTACTCTTCATTTTGGTGCACGGGCTTCTCATTGTGGTGGCTTCTCTTGTTGCGGAACATGGGCTCTAGGCATGCGGGCTTCAGTAGTTGTGGCTCGCGGGCTCTAGAGCACAGGTTCAGTAGTTGTGGCACATGGGCTTAGTTGCTCTGTGACATGTGGGATCTTCCTGGATCAGGGCTTGAACCCCTGTCCCCTGCATTGGCAGGCTGATTCTTAACCACTGTGCCACCCGGGAAGCCCCTGTATGCTAGGTTTTAAATTTAAATTGAGAAATTTGTGTATGTCTACATTCATAAGCAAAGGAGTTCAGAAAAGCTTGAAAGAAGCCTGTAAGGAGAAGTGAATTTGAATGTTTCTTTCTGGTGATCCTTATTTTTTTCCGAAGATGCAATTAAATAAACATTACTTTTTGAGTGATAATGATTTTTCTATAGTTTGATCAGAAGAACTTCATATTTTCAGACCCCAGTGTTTCAAAGTATGTGGTATTCTGTTTCACAGTCCTACAGTTGATAAGTATTGGTAGTCTGTAGTAGCATTTGGTCTTCGGTAAGACACGCTGGCAATTACTGTCTTTAAGAAAAAACAAGGGACTTCCCTTGTGGCTCAGTGGTTAAGAATCCGCCTGCCGATGCAGGGGGCACGGGTTCGAGCCCTGGTCTGGGAAGATCCCACATGCTGCGGAGCAGCTAAGCCCGTGCATCACAACTACTGAGCCTGCACTCTAGAGCCCATGAGCCACAGCTACTGAGCTCGTGTGCCACAACTACTGAAGTCCGCGCGCATAGAGCCTGTGCTCTGCAACAAGAGAAGCCACAGCAATGAGAAGCCCGTGCACCGCAATGAAGAGCAGCCCCCGCTCACTGCAACTAGAGAGAATGCCCGTGCACAGCAATAAAGACCCAACACAGCCAAAAATAAATAAATAAATAATTAATTAAAAAAAGAAAAAAACAAAAAAACAAGTAAGTGGTGTGTTGATCGTTAGTGTTTGCTCTCTGGTGCTTGGTGCACACTCTCCTGCAATCTCTTCCTTTCCTGGCTGTTATTTCCTCCATTGGATAATGATGCTTTCTCATCTCACAAGTGCCCCGTGCATTAAAATCACTCATTTCTCTCTTTTGTACCTTAATCTCTCCTCCAGATGAAGTCCATTTCTCTCATAACTGATAGCTAATCCATAATTATTTGATTAAGTTAATTCAGAGTAAGGGTGGAATGACTGATAGACCTAATCCCAAGGTACATTATGTAAGTTATATGTATTTTAAAGTGAAAAAAATTGTAAAACTAAACAAAAAAACCTGTTGACTCAAAGAATTAGCAGGTGGTTTAATATAGAGAGATTGCTTGTTTGCCTTGTTACTTCAGAGTTCCTTTTTTTTTTTGGACTCCCAGTGTCTAAGAGAACATATTTCTTCCTTAGAGGAGTTGAGAAGAGGGGAAAGAATAAGGGGAAGAGACAGGACCTTTTCAATTTGACAAATAGGTATAGCTACTTCTAGATGACTTTTTTCCTTCTCCAGGTCTTCCCTCCATAATCTCACTATATATTTTTTGTTTGTTTGTTTAAATACTCTTCTTGTGAAATGTAACTCATCTCTTAGTTGCAGGTTCCTATCTCCCAACCTGCCAAAAGAAATTCTCCTAATTTATATGTTGTCAAATTACATGTTTTTTTATAAAACTTAAGATTTTACTTTGTTTTTCAGAATGGTTATTAGTTCTATTGACACGATGGATTTTTTTCCATCAAGGAGTAAGAGTCACTACTAAATGTGTCCTGTTGTTGAAAATGTCTCTAATAATACTAGTCTATCTATTGATAATATACTATATGCCAGGCACTGTACTGGGCATTTAATATACATTATATTCAGTTCTCACAACAACCCTTATATAAGGTAAATATTTATATTTCCCTTTTAGAGATGAGGACCGTTCAGAGAGAGTAAATAATTTGTCTAAGTTTATACTACTTATAAATGGTGGAACTAATTTTAAAGCCCATCTGCTTTTGATTATACACTGTTTTCCTCTGCATTTCAAAAGCACCTTAAATATTTTGGTGCCTGTACCTACAGTGCTTTTTAGAGAGTGCGAGCAGCATGTTGAGTCTAGAATTTTTTTGTTTTGTATACGTGCGTACTCCTAAAAGTGTTTTATGATTCATTTATTCCACTTCAAACTTTTATTAATGCAGTCAGTTTATTATTGATGAATGTTTTTTTTCAAGGATGGTGCTATGTAGCATCTAGCATAAAGTCGTAGATGCCTAATATTGGCCGCATGGATAGAAACAACAACAAAAAAAGAGGTGACAGATAATGTAGGGGGTATTCACATCAAAACTCATTTCTTTGGGAATGTGAGGCAGGAATGTTCCTCATATTACAGCATGCTGCAGGGCAGGGTTACAGTGCAAACTTTGATTAAAATCACCCAAAATCTTTTATTTCTTTGCTTTACAACCACAAGTTTTTAGCTGAAAAGAATAATGGAGACTAATGATGAACGCATTTCCATCTGCTGCCAAAAAAACCCCAAAACAACATTTACACAGTTTCATTCTTTTTAAACCTGGATAAAAAGGCTGCTTTGAAATGAAGAGTAAATTAGTGGCTACCTAGTAAGTAGTTATTAGATTCCTGGGCTAGAGGCCTGTTCAGGTGATACTGACAGTGGTAGCTGACAGTTAACAGCTCAGTCTCAAATAGTTTCTCCCTGGGGGATAGTATAAGCATTCAGGCATTCTTGGGAGTCTTTCCTTTTCACCCCCAACTGAGAGGTTTTAGATAAAGGTGTTACTTTCCCTGAACTGCTTAGGTTTTCTTAGGCTGTCAAGGTCAAAAGCAAACCAAACTTTCAGAATTATCTGCAGTAGATCCTTTTACTCATTGGGACATGAGAGAACTAAGGTGTTTTTAATAGCTAATATCTCAAATATATTGCCCTCCCTGCCAGCTGCTAAAGCTGGAGGATGGGGGGGGGCAGATTGAATTGCTGTGTTTACAGAATAGTTGATGGTTTTTTATTCTTTTTGACATTGTTATGGTTTTTCATGGTTGCCCCTCAAGATTGATTTCGGGTGGTCTTGGCCTGCAGCAGCTTGAAGCAGGGTTTCGGTTCCTGGCCAGAGATTGAAGTCAGGCTGCAGCAGTGAGAGCGCTGAATCCTAGGCACTAGACCAGTGGCCAGTGACAAGGCCCTGGCCCTTCTTCGGCTTTGTAGAAATGAATTCCCACAAAGACGGAAAGAAGTGAAACAAGTAAAGTGTTTATTAGGAGGAAAAAGAGTATGTGTGAATAGGCACACACGGGCGGGCTCAGAGAGAGTCCCACCCTCATGGTAGTTTGAATCACTTATATGGGGCATTTCTTCTAGGCTTCCTCTGCCCAGTCATCTTGCTTTGTCTGGTTCTGAGTCCATATTTGATTTATCTCAGGGTCCTCCCACATGTGTGTGCGCATCTCTTAGCCAAGATGGATTCTAGCGAAGAGGCCTATGGGTAGGTTGACATCACTCCCTTTTTGACCCAAGGAGCCTTTCTGCGCATGTATAGTCAGGAAGTTCTCCTTGACTTTGAGAATGAGAAATATGTGGTCTCCATCTGTTATCTGGGCAGGGCTCAGCTCTTCTCTCGCTCCTGCTGTTTTGGAGTATCTGTCCACAGGGGACAAACTCCAGCTGCCCAGCCTGGGGTCCATTTATCCCCTGCCTCAAGATCACTTCAGCAGCAATATAGTATAGAAGAATTTCATTAGTCCCTTAATACTGTAATCTAATTATTAGTCATTAGATCTCTGGGCTCAAGTGAGTAGATTAGTAGATTAGTAACCTATATGCCTTACTAATTTTTAATGATTTAATTTGTGGTCCTTTGGTGTTGGCGTCCAGGTTATTATATTTGTGGAATGTTGTGTGATGGGCATTAGGATTATCTACTTTCATCAGGGAGTGAGAACATAATTTCTTTCTTTAACTACTTAAGGTGATTTTGGGCACTTCTGCTAGTGTGGTGTTATAAAACAATTTTAGAAAGAGGATAATAATTATACGAGTAGCTAATAAATACTAAGTATTTACTGTGTGCCAATCATTGTGCTAAGTGCTTTACATCTGTTATCTAATTTAATCCTCATTGCAATCTTATTAAGGGCCATTGTTATGCCAACTTCACACCGAGATATATGGAGGCTAAATAGCTTGCCTAAGTTACACAGTAAGTAGAGCTGGGATTTGAATGGGAGCAACCTGACTTCAGGGCTATAGCCCTTAACTGCTCTGCTGTACATCAAGCTGATGCCTTCTGTTTTATACATAATATAGCTCTATTATTAAGATTTCCACTCAAAATTCTCCCATGTTGTTTCCTGTTAGGGTCTGTGTGTACAGATTTTCCATTTCTATTCTCATAAAACTTTCATCTTTAGTTTTAGTTTCTTGCCAGTTGGTTTCTTGCAAAACTTTTAAACCTTTTACCATTTTTATTCCAGCTAAGAGGATCGTGTCACCTTGCTGACAACCTAACATATGTGCTTTAAAGTTGAGAGTAGTCAATCCTTCGTATCAGTAGACATGAGCAGTTAAAGCATTTATACTTTATTTTGGATTATATTATAAGTTTTGGGGCAGATTTGCCACTTGAAGTTTATCTTAGACACATATAGAAATTAATTTTTATTCTGTAAATGTGCAGATGGGGAAATTCTGGAAACATCCTGTGCAGAAGAGAAAAAAATCCACCCAGAGTTTAAGATTGGTCATGCAGAATTTACAAGGTGGGTGGGGGTATGGATAATCCATATATAGGCCGTTGAATTAAAAGTTTTTTACATTTTTTTGTCCTTAGAGTCAACCTTTATAACACTGTTATTGGGAAATATCTGACTAACTAAGCTTTTACTGAACACTTTAATTCTGGGAGCACAATATCTAAATCCATGAAATAATCTTCATACAACAAGATGTTATTTTATTGTATTTGGGGATTACATGCTCCTTCTGAATTTCGACAGATTGTGATTAACTAAAGTGAGTTACACATCTCTGAGGTGACATAATTAATAGTCATTTTTTTTCCCCTAGCAAGTAGTGGATAGGAAGAGTAGGTAACTATTTAATAAAGCAGCCACTGGGTTTTCTTTATCTTATATGAAGTGTTAACCTTTGTATTTTGCTATGGAAGGGGCATTTGCTTCAGATCGAACTTAATCTTTCTTCTGAAAACCTAAATATGTTTAAGCATAGTTTTGGAGCAATAATAAGCTGGAGGTACTACACATAATATAATTTTATTTGGAAGCTTCTTAGTCCTGAATAAGGAAGGAATATAATAGAAAGCCAAGGAGGCAAGTATGACTGAATTCTATGTAATAGTTGTGGAACTCATGATTAAATGTCTCATTCAGCCTAAAACAATGACCTGCTTATTAGTGAATGTGCTTCAGGGTCATGAAAAGAAGGGAAAGGAGAAAGGTATTTGTGCATCTTTGTGGCAGGCACTGTGCTACTATTGGGTGTTTGCACGTTAACTCAAGTCCTAGGTTAAAAACTTTGTGTTATTATCTCTTTTTTTTAAAGATGAGGAAACTGAATTTTAAAAAGCAGATGACTTGTCTGTGGTTAGAACTAACACTTGCAGAGCTGGGATTTGAACCCAGGAATATCTTACTCTAAGGCCTGAATTCATATCCTATGCTTTCTGTCTTCTTTTGGATTTTCTTCTTATTCCATTTTTACCCTTTAACTTTGTTAGAAGTTTTCAGTTTTATTTCTTTTCTTTTAGTGGTTACCCTAAGAAATATTAATATGCATACTTAACAAAGTCTAAATGTAAATAGGTATCTTTACCCTCTTCCTGAACAATAAGATCAACCTCCTGATATAAACTATTTTTGTTAGATGTTATAGTTCCAGGACTTGATCTTTTAACCCCAGAAATAAGAGAATAACAGTGTTTAGATTTACCTATATGCATTTATCATTTCTTTTTTCCTTCTGATCATTTGCCCATTCCTTCATGCGTATCACCTGTAAAATGAATTGGTTTCTAGCCATCCCCCATCCCTGCCTCCCCCCTTCCCCACCCCATGGGGCTTTGTGTGGGAGGGCCTCTGCTCTGGCTCTTTACCTTGCATAGGCCCTTAGTTTTGCCTCCTGTTACTGTATTTCATATGGCTTCCCTTGTCACCCCAATCAAGTTCTTACCACCAGGACTATGCAGATGCCCCTAGGGCATGCTGGCTTCAGAACTAACTCACCTCTCTAGATTTGTGCTTTCTTATCATTTCTGCCCTGGGAGCATTCCTTTTACTTTATTTATAGCTAGCTCTGCCATACATTTTAAAAAGAATTTAAAAATATTTAATGTAGCAGTTTTAGGTGATCTCCACCCATCGGGTTGCCAGAAATAGAAGTTCATATTGTCATTGTGCTTGATTGGAGTGTTTTGCATTGGCCTCGGGAGGTAGGGAGAAGATTTTTGATTTATTTTAGTCTACTGTGCCCATTCCTAGTAACTGGCAAAATTCTTTCATTGAGAGCATAAGAAATAAACTGTTTGAAGGAGAATGATGGCGTTCAGAACATGTTACCCCAAAATATGGCAGCTTGACCTATTGAATATTTTAAGCTGAAGGAATTTGAGAAATGGCAGGTACAGGTCCTGACCTTCCCCTACGCAGGTCATACGACGCCTCAGTGTATGAGGTGCCCTCCCAGTACACTGAGGAAAAGAGCATCCTTATCTCCTAAGACAGGAATGCCAGAGGAATCTGAATGAACAGTCCTTGCTAAGTTTCCCCCACTTTACTACTCTTAGCTCATACACATTTTTGTCCTATCATATTTTTCCATGACTCTACTCTTCATCAAACTTGGTATGAAAAGACTCAGGTTTAACCATTTCTTTGGTCTTTATTTCCTTATGAAGGCTCCTGTGTCACATAAAACTTACATTAAATCAATTTGTATGCTTTTCTTTGGTTAATCTGTCTTTTGTTACAGAGACCCAGCTGAGAACTTAGAAGGGTAGAGGGAAAAGGTATTTTTCCTCCCCTACAGTTTCTGGTGACCATGAAGGGATGGCTGGGACACCCCACTCGCTCCGAAAGCTGCATTTGGGATCTTGGGAAAACTGACAAAAGTCAATGAAATATAAGAATTCTTACCAAAGTCAGCTCTCCCAGGTCTCTGTCTATAGTGCTCAGTCAAGAGAGGAAGGTAAAAATTCTTTGGTCCATTCTTTTCCAAATTCAGATTAGCAGGAGAAAAACAGTTGTAAAAATTAGCTCTTTGAAGTTTGACTCTTGTGAATTTGGTTTCTGGTAGCTATTGATTATTAATCCTTTCCCTCCCAGGGACAGCTGTTGTTCTCTTCCTTGTCTCCTTGTGTGTCCTGAGAACTTGACTTGGCTTTCCGCCTGCTGGGGCATTCAGGTTATTAAACCTGTATGTGTGGGTGGTCAACTGTCAGATTGGAGGCACCTAGAATATGGCTGGACAGAAATGTGGGTTGCACCCCATTTGTGGCTAGCGTCCCACCCACCACTGCCAGTTCTCTGGTTGGGTAGGGGGGTGGCTTAAGTCTTTCTTTCTTTCTGCTATCTTTGGGAGTGGCTCTGGATCTTGGGAGGGCTGTATCTTCTGTACCCTCTTTGGGGAAGCCTCTTGTGTCCATGATTGAGCCATAAAAGGCTCATTGGTTTTAAGTCCTAAAAGGCTTAATAGTTTTGAGTCACTTGAAATAGGCATACCTTTGGTTTAAAAAAAAAACAAAAAAACTTGCGAATATTTACTGTTTGCCTTGTGTTGAAACCTGATGATAAGATATTTGAAAGGATGTATTTTTTCCAAGAGGTCTATGGTCAGAAGTTGGCATAATTGGAAGCTGATATTCAGCACTTTATAGGAGTTTTTTTGGTTCGTTTGTTTTTTAAAGTCCTCTCTGTTCTTCTTCTTTGGTCCTGCTCCTCCCATGGGAACTTCTAAATTGACTAAAACTCCCTTCTGGAACTCTTGCTGACTATATGTTCCAGCAACTCTGTCTCCTTCACTTCTGATTGGCATAATTTTGATGAGGATAATTTGGAACTTCATTGGCTTCTTTGGGAGACTTAAGATCTCAAACTGGCTCCTCTAAGACCTCTTTCTTCCATTGCTTATGCTCCTATTTCCTCCTTTTGCCACCCTTGATCTTCCATTTAATTTCCTTGACTCCTTTGATAGATCCCTCTTCAAGCCCCTGTCTCTTCCACCCTCTTCATCTCTGCCACACCTTTTCCACTCCAGCACCTCAGTTACTTGAACTCTAGGCTCCTGCTCTCAGGGGACCCAGGGTCCCCCCAAAATAGCTATCTGAGGTTGAAAAGGAAGAAGGCTAATTGGATGGAATATTTTATGTACTCAGAAGAGCTTTAGAGACTTCCAGACAGCTGCTAGAGGTCTCCTCAGTCACTTGCCTAAAATGTAGTTCACAGCCTCCATAAGAGTATATATATCAAGGAAAGTGAAAATTTGAAAAGTCTTCTCCACAAATATTGGTAAAAAGCATTAGCCTCATATTGAGTAAGTTACCTCAACTGGTCCCATTTGCCAGAAACACAATTCAGATAAAGATATAAATAAAGTGGATAAAATCCAGTGATTTTGTATTACTGTGTTTTACTGACACATGGCTAAAATTTTAGAATGAAAGCTATAAAATCTTTGTTTGCATTTATCTGTATGTATGTGTATGTTTGTGTATGCATGTTATGTATATGTGCTGTTTTTCTGTCTCTGGAAGGTATTACCAAATTAATTTATAAAATCCCTTAAAGGAGTTCTGTTCAAATTGGCTTGGAGATAAATGAGCATTTATATAAATTAAGTATTCCTAAAATTCTCTGGAATATAGAAATTAACCCAAACTTTTTTTAAGTTCACATTATCTGGGCTAAACTTTGGTAAATAAAGCTAGTTTTAATATTCTTGGTAAAATAAAAACAGGTATGCCTTCAGAGTTGTCATCATTAAATATAATGCAGACGTGCCATTTTTTTTTCTACCTAGGCTTACTAGTCAAACAAGCTTATATTATCTCTAATAGATATTTAAGATTATGCAACTATAAGTCCAACCTAAGAACAAAATGTGTAATAAAAATAAATTGCTTGATGTATGTCAAGCACAACAGTAAAAAAGAAAAAACAAAAACAAACAAACTAACTAACTAACCAGGTGGGGAGAATCATGTTTAACTTTTTAGATTCTTTGCATTTGTGATATTTTTTATACTTGCCTGATTTGTCAACAAGAAAAATAACCTAAAATGATGGCTAGCTTTGTTTAATGTCTCATGAAATTTTCATGAGTAAGTCAGGCATAATTGTTAAGAATAAGTGAATTAATGTAAGTAGGATAAAAGTTTATAAGTGAACTTTTCAACAATAATTATATTTTATAATATGTCTACTTAAAAATAATTTCCAAAATCTTTCTGGTAACTTGAAATATACTAAGTTATGTTAGAATGATAGATATTCATTGAATATCTAGATCATTTCCAAATAAGATAAAATACTGAAACATTAATTTGCTGAACAAAACTTATCTTCTTT
Organism: Balaenoptera physalus; assembly: GCF_965194825.1. NCBI lineage: Eukaryota > Metazoa > Chordata > Mammalia > Artiodactyla > Balaenopteridae > Balaenoptera > Balaenoptera physalus. Next base: position 22,068,224 of record NC_138882.1, read on the forward strand.
TGGCTTCCTAATTTAAGTAAATTTTGTAGAGACCAAAGATATTTGGTTCTGTTAGCAAACATGTTCTGTGCCACACCAAAAAGCTATACTAAGAGGAAGCATATGCCTCTAGAAATTGTGAAATGGTGTATTTATAAATTGGCGAAGCTACGACAGAATGTTAGTATGTAGTAGGCATTCACAATTGCATGCTTTCTAGTTTTCACTGAAAATTAGGGTTACTAAGGATTAAGAATTCTTATCAATTATGTCAGTGAAACTACTAGGAATAATGAGGACAAAGGAAAAAAAAACCTCTGTATCCAAAGTATACAAGGAAAATAGGATGTGTTTCTGATAAGGAAAAGTATACACAGTATGAAGAATGTGTTTTTGTTAAGGGAAAAAGAAAGTAATTTTATCCTAAAATAGAATGACTGGCTGTTCCACAATGAGAAAGAGGAAAAGCATGGGACAAAAACAGAGTGTATATAGAAAAAACGGGGAGATGTAAAAGGTTTGAGGAAAAGGAATTTTATGTGTGGTCAAGCTTCTAAGATTGAATAGATTTATTTATAAGTTAAAAAAAAAAGATGAGCCTTGATATCAAAAGTATACTGTGTGTAACTAGAATGCCAAAGTTTTCTTGGATTATTGGTTTCTCTTATTAAGAAATTGTAAAAAGGTTTTTCTTTATCTTTCAAGTAATCTGTTTGCAGAACCAAATTTTGTGTCTTATCAGAATGATTTCCTGTACTTCACAGTTGTCTTTATCAGATCTTTGATTACTTAAGATTAAACAAGCTAAGGGTTTGTAAACACCTGTATAATCTTCTGTATCTGCCTTTAAGATTTTTTGTCACTTTGGTTAAGTAGATAATTAAGTATTATTTTATAATCATCTGTGATCCTGTTTAATCAACTGCTCAAACCTTTTGACATTTTTGACAAACTTCCCTAAATCAAATTCTAAATAAAGTCTTTTTTTACTTAAACTAACTTTGGGGTTTCCCAAAGTGTCCTCAGAAAATCTCAAAAGATTTGTCTCCCACCTTGTAAAAGGGAAATGTTAAACTATTTAGGTTTATTTGATGTATTAAACTGCATGGGAAGCATTGTCAAAGTGATGATAAATCTTCTTTAGGTTTTATTTGTATGGGGACATGTTATTAATATAAGTATTTCAGAAATGGTATGAAGTACATAGAAATTTGTCAGTACTTGATATTCATATGTTCAGCATTATGTTATCAGTAAAAATTCTGGTTATTGTGTTAAAACATTGTATGTCACTGAAATAAACAAATTTCCTTGTCAATTACATTATAATGACCTCTCATCAGATCTTTAACCATAGCCATTTCAAAGTCTTTTGTCATTCACAGACAGGTGTGTTTTACTCCTGATTCTTCCCTGAAAGTGTTTACAGTCAGCTACAAGTGAGACAACTCCATGATGCCATCACTTGAATAACTTTGAGACCAGGCCAATGGACTGAGTAAGAATTTTCTGAAGTAATGAAGAAGTTCATGGATTCATAAAACTGCTAACTCAAGATCAAACAGAACAAGTATTAATTACATGAGATTGAATGAATTGATGGGAATAATTGTAATTTTTTAAATGACTTTTGTTTGAAACATTGCTGGTTCTTTAATGTTTTGTTTTTCTCTTTTCTCTTAAGCTATCTATAAGTTACAGCAATTTGGTAAAGTATACCTTTGTGAACAAAGATGAAATGATTACTTTTCTCCCTACCTGATCCTTCCAGAATTCAGAAACTCTTATTGAATACTTTTATTTTCATGGCATTATAGTTATATGCATAAGTCCAACAAGAATCTGTTTTCCTTTTAATAGGACATAATAAAAACACTGGTTGTATTACCGAGGCTTTAACTGGAATGTTATATTGGAGAATGATATATAAAATTATATGTGACCAGACAGATATAAGGAACTAAGGTGGTCTTTATGGAGCTAATGCTTATAAACCCTCTTGGAAAAAAAACCAAAAACCAAAAAAAAACCTGGCCTGGTACCTGGTTTACAGGGTACTCAGCATTATAGGTAAGTGAGGAAGGTCACTTCCAGGGAGACTCAAGTACCTTAAAATATTTTGGGAACTCAAGAAGAGAGACATTCAGCCACGTCTATATGTATTGAAGGCAAAGTCTGGTGGCAAGTTTCTGGCTTGGGTACCCAGCCTTGAGAGGCTTTTAAAAGTCTAATTTGAGATTCCTTATTTAAAGGTCCAGCCAAGCAAACTTAAAAAAGGTCTATATGGTCAATCACTATTCTTGCTGCACTTATGTAAATATCAGGCCAAATTGAACAAGACTAGGCTTATTTTGCAAACAAATTAGTCATTTATTATCTTTGCTAGAAATGGGGGTGACTATAGAGAGAAAAATAATGTTTCAATAGGAAGCTATAGCACACCCTTATGGGTCTTAAGTTCTAGTCCTGTTCATTGTCTTTAAGGTTTTATCTACCTGTTAATGTGACTGGATCCTGAATTCTCCTAGTTTCTTCCAGTATTTGGCTACAACTCTCTAAATTAACATTTCCAGTTTTTCTCCCACCCTTCTGACTTGGAATCATTGAGAACTAAAACTGTCCTTTCCTGAAGCCTGGAAGCTGAGGCTGGCTGACTTGATTTAAACTTCAGAGAAATCACTACAACAGATCATATATGGGCAGCCTTCATGCCTGTTGTTGTGTGGGCCACTCAGAAAGTTCATGGAACACCTGATGACCTCACCAGAGACATTTTAAACTGCAAGCCAGGAAAATCCATCAGATTGCTACTGCCTGTCCTCACTGTATCACCTAAAGATGCTTTAAGCCCAACATCTAGAAGTCTTAACTGCTGCCCTCTGGACTCAAAAACTGAGTTTATGTTTGTTCTAACCATCAACCTTTGTGTTTTTTTTTTTGTTTCCATAGAAATGCCCCTTATTAAATGTTTGATTACTCACACCATATACTCCTACTATACCACCACCTCCTGAAATGAGACACAACTATTTGAATGGACTGACCAATTTCCAGGACTGAGGTTGATTCAGTGGGTTATGGGACATTCTGCCAACTCAGTTTCTGGACTATGAAACTTCTTGGGGAAGTTTCATATGGAGAATGACAGGGTTTAGGACATGCTACCCCAAAATATGGCACCTTGGCATGTTGACTAATTTCAGGTGAAGGAATTTGAGAAATGGCAGGTGCAGGACTTTCTGACCCTGAAGCATGCCATAAGACCCTCATGTGAGCGATGCCTTACCTATGCCCAAAGGAAAAGGAGCATCCTTATATCTAAAGATGGATGGACATTGAGAAGAATTTGAACAAACTGGCCTTGCTAAGTTTCCCCCTGTTTACTACTATTAGCTCATACTCCTCTTTGTCCTATCATATTTTTCCATGACTCTCTACTCTTCATCAAACCTAGTATAAAAATGCTCAGACTTAACCATTTCTTTGGTCTTTATTTCCTTATGAAGTTTGCTGTGTCACATAAAATTTATATTAAGTAAATTTGTATGCTTTTTTCTTGTTAATCTATCTTTTGTTTTGGCGACCTAGCTGAGAACTTGTAGGGGTTCCTCTCCTACAAGACCAAATAGTTTCCACCAAATCACTTTCCAAAAAACTTTAAAAAACTCCCTTTACTGGAGGCTTATATTGATTGTCCTCTGGAGGAAGAAAAACAAAAATCTGAAAACAAATCTTTTAATGGGACATTAAGTATTGTTTTCTTTTGCATCTTATTCTGAGATAAACATGAACTAAGGATTACTTGATACGAGCATGGATTGCCACTTGTAAAGCTCAGGTAGGAGCAAATACTCTAAGAAGATTTATAACATTAGTCTGAAATTACAATGAACATGTAAAAACTTTTTTGTATTGGAATTTTGCAGAGTTTGTTCTGTGGACTTCTTCAAGGGCCTCAGTAATCTTCAGAGATGATAACCATACTTTATCAGTTCTCTTTATACATTTTAGGCTCAAAAATAGTTTTTCCTTTTTTATAAAATATTTATACAAGAGAAGTTTTTCTCATGTGTGTCTTAATTGATTTTCAAGTGAGAAAATCATGCATTGTGAAAAATAGTGCCTGTACTATTTTTTACTCGTTTTTCATATTTAGCAATAAATATTAGGAGGACATCTAGAAGTAGAAAATAACTTTAGAGCAGTGTTTTCTATATTCTTGTCTTTCGTATAAACTTGTGATACGATTATCTATTTAAGATGTATGTGTTTTCCTTTGCTCACTAGATAAACACTGTAAAAATAATATTTTAATTGAAAAGATGCTTAACCCATTTTTTTTTAATGGGTTAAGGTTAATGTTTAAGTTATTATTTCTGTAGTGGGTGGTGTTAATTTACTGTTTTTGGCAGTGACTTTGTTAGTGCTAATAGAAAAGATGAGCATTCAAAGGGAAACAGTTGCTTGCTTTGTGAGTGGTAATGTTGAGTAATGACTAAGTACATTCATTTGCACAGCCAGTATAAACTCCAGACATATTTCTGTGCCTTTTCCTCAAGTGGGCCATGTGATTTGGTATTTATCACTGACTTGACTATCTTCAAGTCTTACAGATCACATAACTTGACCATGAAGTCAAGCAGCTGTTTCAAAGAACTCTTTGCAAGTAGATTTAATTTTTTATTTTTTGGGCCATTGCCATGAAAGGAAGATTGTGCAATTTGTGTATGCATATTGGAACTTATTTCCCTCCCTCCTTTCCTTTCGTCCTTTCTTCCGCTTTCTTTAAAGCAAGTTTCAATGGAAAGATTTCTGTAGTACTTTTTGGTTGGTCTTCCCCTCACGGTCCCTGCCGTTAGCAGATTTAGCTTTGTTCTATGGCTGTTAGGCCGTTACATTTTTATAAATCTAATAGCGTGTATGGTAATTGGCGGCTGTCTTTTCGAGATGACAGTAAGCCAGCATCTGTGAGACTGCAACCTCTGCATTTTATTTAGATCTGCTCCCTGTCCTTTTGTTTTAGGGTTGATGGAGAAGGAACCTAATCCCTAAAGAATGGTATCTAAGTTTGTGAAGAACCTGCCAAGGTTGTTGTGGTGACATGTGACTGATGAACCTCTTGGATTTAGATACCTGCAGTGTTTTCAACATATGTTTAGTATTAAAATTGTTCGTGGGACCTTTCTCTTGCAGGATATGTATACATACTAGTTGTATAGAATCTTTAATACGCTGACCTTTGATTGTACTAAAGTGAAATGCTTCTCTGATGATTATTCCCTTAAAAACTAGGTTATTTCTTTCTTTCTTTTTTTTTTTTGTCCAAGTTGCTCAGCTTGCGGGATCTTTGTTCCCAGACCGGGGATCAAACCCATTCCCCCTGCAGTGGAAGCGCAGAATCCTAACCACTGGACTGCCAGGGAATTCCCTAGGTTATTTCAACATTGAGAATTTCAGCATTATTATCTGGTAAAAGCTACTACTCTATTTTAAGTATTACACAGTTTGGCATTTATATACACACATACATATATGGAATTGTGAATTAAAGTTAGGTAAAAAAATGGGAAGATTATATCAGAGGCAGTGGTGGTTTTTTTTGATAATAAATATATCTTAAATTTAACAGATGTATGCTAAATGCCCATATAGACTGTTTGTTGCTGGATAGAATTTATAAACAGCCATAACTTCTTCTCCCTTATCCTTAAAGACCCCACAGCTGTACTTGATGAATGTAAGTTTTGTAGTAGTTCAGATGAGAGGGGGATTATCACAGGACAAAGAGATTAGAGAAAACTTTGTGGACATAATGACCTGGGCTGGGATTTGAAGATAGGATTTGGAGAGACGTAGGTGTAGAGGAGGAAATACCCAGTAGAGGGAGCTGGGGTGAAGGTGGGACACTGCAGGTATGTTTAGTGTATGGGACACATGTTAGGGAGTAGGGAAGATAAGATTGGAGCTGGGACATGTAGGGCACCGAATACCATCCTGAGGAAACTCTAAATCTTGTGAAACTGTGAGATGATTGATCATCCATTCATTAACCAACCAACAGAATAGGGTAATGGGTAAGAGCCCAGACCCTGGAGGGCCTAAACTTCCAGGTTTGAGTCCTGATTTACTCCTCGATGGCTTATTAATCTTGCACAGGTGTCTGGACCCGCCCTGACAGGGCTTGGTTGGTTTGTGATGACAAATTTGCTAAATCACTGTGTCACTGATTTTATCAAATTTTCTAATGTTTAAGGTCTTAATAGTTCTTAAAAGAAAGAACCTGCATTTTGGGTTACTGGTCATAAAATATATAGAAAACTATCTTCTCATCACTAACAAAAATTTTATTATTTTTCTTAGCAGTTTTTCAGCTGAGGATTTTTTAAATGAAGGATTGTTTTATATAATTTTGCTTTCTTTTGGATACTGTTGAATTAATTTTAAGTTAAACTTAAAGTGAAAATAAATACAAGATAAATTAGATTAAAATTTTAAGTTTAAATTTAAATAAGTTAAAGATAAAATCGAAAAGCACCCCAGAGGAATCACAGTTAATCCAAACAGTCTTGTACCCATCCAAGGAATGGAATGGAAACATCAAGGGCTCTGTGTTTGACAACCCTACCCGTACCACATGTAGTGGGGAATAATTTTCACAAAGACAAGGTGGATTGATGTCTGTTTGTTTTGTCATTGCTGTTGTCTTCTTAATCATGAAAGTGAGTTTGGAAAGCGTGCTGGACAGCCAGAATCATAGCTTCCACAGCCCAGTACAGACTGAGAGTGGAATAGATCCCTGTCTTTGAGAATAGACCTTTAATGAAGTGGTATGGATAGTTGAGATAAGTCACAAGTACAACCTCACAGCAGCAGATATTAGAGTGGCAAAAGTGTGGGTATTAGGTAGGTCCTTCCAGACTATCTCCTTTTTTGTTCAGGGACACTACATGGGCTCTGATCTTGGGTTCACAGTATTTAACGTTTGGATAGCCGACAACTACCCTCTTGTACCTTGCTTATTATGACCATAATAATGGTCATACTTTTTGATCTCTAACACTGTTGTTGGACAGTTTAGTTACGTATTCAAACTGCGCGGCGAGACTCCTAACAGAGAGTGGTAACCGGGGTTTGGCCTGAGGAGAAGGGAGTAGGAAAGGCTCAGGCCTGCTGCTGTGCCTCAGTCTTTAGAATTTGTGTCCCTTTGGTTCCTGACCGCTTTCCTCATAAGACCACTGCTTTGCCATGACCGTGTGAAACTATGATATGATGTTGGGGTATGAGGCATTCATTTCATGTTATGAATTGGGGTCTAAATTCACTTGACAGAAACCAGACTTCTCCTCAGAGACACTTAGTGAAGTAGAATTGGAGCCAGAGGACTTGGGCTTGATTCTTGGCTCCTCCTCTTACTATTTGTGTCACTCTGTGCAAAACATGTTGTTTTTCTTAATCTATTTTCTCTTTAATAAAGGGAAGGATAGTTATTTCTATTTCAGGTTGTTGATTGAAACTTAAGATGCTAAGAGAGGATTTTATAAAGTTCTAAAGAGCTATTGAAATGTGAAATGTCATTGGTAGATTGGGAGTCTTTGGAGGCAGGCAGTGTGTCACAAGTACCCACAATGCTAAGGCATAGGTCTTGAAGTTGTGAGCTCTGTGAGGGCAGGACCTTGTTTGTTGCAGCACTGTGTACCCAGCATTTTTATACAGTTTTGCTTATCTCATGTTCTCTATTTCTAAGTGTAAGAACTTTTACCATTTTTTTTTTCTGTTTCCCTATTTCCTCAGAAGTTTGATTATTCTTTCTCCATCTTAGGAAAAAATGATAACAGAGCATAGCACCCTATTCTATGGCTGGATAGATAAGCTAACTCTTTGTGGGCTAATCCCTAAAGTAAAGAGGTTGGAAGTTAACTACAGGTTCTCTGTCTGCCTTAGATAAAAAGGAGCAAGATAGTAGATGGGAATCTGGAGGACACACATATTGAAAAGAAAAATATTAGGGTAAAAGCTAGGCAGACACAGACAGGCTTAGCACTTCAGTGGAGAATCCAGAAAAGGAGTTTGGTCTGGGTCCAGGAAAGATAATCTAGGTTATAATGGGGTACACGAGGCCTTACTGTGGAGACATTCTGTCACAGCCACGTAGTGCGGACTTTGCTTACACACCTGACGTGTCATCCAGGCTGCACGCTTTCAGAACGCTACCCTCTTTGTATTTTTATGTATGTGTACAGTGTTTGTATACTGATAGTTAAGACTTTATATTTTTAAAAACATGCTCCTATGACTCTTTTTAGTAAGCTAAATATATCCTTCAGGTTAGTTTTCCTAAAAGTGAACTATTGACTCATATCCTGGCTCTGTTACGTGTGAGCTATGTGATATTTGGCAAGTTAGTCAATTTCTTTTGAATCTTTTATCAGTTATAAAATAGAAAAATACCTTGCAAAATTGTTGGGGTGGAGAAATATTTAAAGTGCCAAATACAGTGCCAGGTGCACAGCAGGGATTCAGTTAGTGATGGGTAGTATTTTTTGATCTAGGCTTAATGTCTAACTATTTGTATATCATTTGGCAGTACATTCCATTAATATAATATGAGCGCTAACTCACATGAGTGTCACTCTTGGGAGTTTCAATATTTATTTTTCGATTAAATATATACTGTGTTCTTTCCTAGATTTCTGAGAGAGCAAGACACCGTATTAGTTGTGTTGAATTATTTGCAGTAACTCAAAAGGTATATATTAGCTGTCATAAGCAGCTTCATTGAAAAAAAGATAATTTCAAATTTTGAAAGGGTCATTTATTCTTTAATTTTACTTGGGTTATATTTGTATCCCTGACAAAGATAACTAATAGTCCTCTCCAACTAAATTGGAGTCAGGCTATAAGATATACCAGTTATATCACCTTCTCTCTGTACTGGAGTTGTCATCTACTCCCCCCACCCCCTGCCCATCTTTGGTAATACAGCTGATTTTCCAACCCTAATGATCACTACTGTGCTAGATGATATGGACAAAGTAAGTAAATTGTTGCCTTGCAAATGTTAACATTTTTTTTCCCAAACTATTTAAAATATATTTTGTTTAAAAACAAAACGTCATACATTTGGAAACATCTCAGCGCGGACTTTGTTACTGGGGTGGGAAGAAGATAAACTTGAAAGAAATGGTGTGCAGTGGTAAATTTTATACTTCTTTTAGGTAACTTTGGCATCTATTTAGAAATTTAGCTTAATTCAGCAGGCATTATGGATTTCTATTTTGTATTTAGGATAGTAGCAAAAAGTATCAAATAAAGCAAATAGAGCTTGTAGTTAAGTATGAATAATTTTGACTCTTGAGATAGAAGGAATATGGTGTTTCATTCTCTGAGCACAAACTTGGTACTGGGAACTTTTAGTGACCATGAAAGTAAACACAACTGGGAAAAAAAAAATCAGGCTTAAATTCTTCTATTCTAATGACGTAAGTAAGCACACTAGAGTTTAGAAATATTCGTACAGAGAAACTACTGTGACTGTGAAGGTTTCCTTCTTTAGCTTTATGTTAGTAAGATAACATTGCTTGATGAATTCTCAGTAAATGTAGAGAAGTAGTAATGTGTGACCAAACTTTAGGATTTACTTGGGACTAGAGCTTTATTATCACTTGAAAGAAAAAATTATCGTTTAAACCATTTAACATCTGGGAATGATTGTAATTGTGACAGGACAAACCTTACTTTCACTGGAAGATAGAATAGGATAGTGAAAAGAGCACTGGAATGGAAGTCAGAAGTCTAGAATCTCTCCTTACCTTGTGTATCTCTACTTACCTTGACAATGGTGTGTTGCTGTGCACGCCCAACTTTAGGGCTTGATGGGTCAGATAACACTCAGTTCCTGATGGGCAGCTGAGGTCTCTTGGTAACTTGGTAGCCCATGGTCAAGCATTTGGTTTCTACTAAGGCCCAGTAGCGGCCAAAAATTGTCTTGTAAAGGGAGAATGGTTATCTGAAGATGATGTAGGGTCTTGCTTCAGAATCCTAAAAGCCTGTTCTGTGATTCACTATGGGGACCTGCAAAGGCTCACACAGCATCTCTACCTGCCAGTGACCCTTCAGGCACCATGGGATCTGCTGGATCATTTGGCCCAAGTGGCAGAGCAGTTTGCACAGCAGCCTAAACCTGTTGTAAACCTTCTCTTGTTCTGGGCGCCCCCTCAAACCAGCAGCTGTTCCAGCCGCTTGGTAAATGGGCAGGAGTAACACACCCCAGTGAGGACTGTGGTGCCTCCAGAATCCACACTGGCCCCCTAAACGTTGTGCCTCTTTCTTGATTGTGGGAGGAGCCAGATGTTGTAACCGATCTTTCACCTCAGGAGGGATATCTTGACATGCCTCACACCACTGGCCCCTAGAAATTTCACTGAAGTAGAAGGCCCCCCCCCCTGTATTTTAGTCGGATTTATTTCTTGCCTTCTGATATGCAAATGTCTGACCAATTAGTCTAGAGTAGTTGCTGCTTCTCACTCACTAGTCCAGCCAGTGTGAGGTCATCAGTGTAATGGACCAGTGTAATATACTGTGGAAGGGAAAGACAGTTAAGATCCCTGTGACGTAAACTATGACCTGGAGAGTTGATGTACCCTTGAGGTAAGACAGTGGAGATGTATCACTGGTCTTACCAGCTGAAAGCAAACTGCTTCTGGTGGGCCTTACGGACAGTCTGGAGAAAAAGGCATTTGCCGGATCAATAGCTGCATATCATGTACCAGGGGCTGTATTACTCAAGCAATGAAACCACATCTAGTACAGCCACTGCAATTGGAGTCACCGCTTGGTTAAACTTACCATAATCCATCATTCTCCAAGATCCATCTGTCTTCTGCACAGGCCAGATAGCAGAGTTGAATAGGGAGTGGTGGGAATCACACCCCCTGCATCTTTCAGGTCCTTGACGGTGGCCTGATCTCTGCAGTCCCACCAGGGATGTGGTATTGCTTTTGATCCACTGTTTTCCTAGGTAGAGGCAGCTTTAGTGGCTTCCACTCAGCCTTTCCCAACATGATAACCTTCACTCCACAGGTCACGGAGGAGCCAATGTGGGAATTCTGCCATCTTATAAGTATGTGTATTGCAATTATGCATTCTGGAACTGGGGAACCCGCAGGATGGGTTTGGGGACACACTAGGCCCACTGTGAGATGGACCTGAGCTGAAACTCCATTGGTAACCTGTCCTCCATAAGCCTTTACTGTTGCTGGAGGGCCGTAGTTTTGGGTCTTCCGGAATCAGTGTCAGTTCAGTGTCCATTAGTCCCTGAAAGGTCTCATAGTTTTCTTTTCCGCCGTCCACAGTTACCCTGGTAAAAGGCTGTAGGTCCCTTTGGGAAGGCTGGGAGAACGATTAACAGTATACATTTTTGTAGTGTACTGGGGTCCTTTCTCAAGGGAACCAGGCTCCCTTTCATTTAAGGGGTTCTGGGTCTGTAAACCGGCTCAAGTCTAGGAATTGACTGAGGGGCCATGACTCTCTGTTTTTATGATTTGAGTTAGAATTTTGTTCCTTTGACCTAGACTTTTATGCTTATTCAGATCAAGTAAGAAGTTAGTAAGCTTTCTGTCTGTTTCACTTCTAGCAGTACCATGATTAGCCAACACCGTAGGTCTGTATGAATCATACTGCTCTAATCGCTGCTTTGACTTTGTTGTCATTACGGTAACTATGCCCACCTTGCCTTTGGCAGCTGAGTGCTGCCACTTGGCCCCTGCCACCCTGGGACCCAATTACTCCCATTACATTTAGGTTTTCTGGTTGAATGGTTGCAGTTCCCAGTGTAAGGTCTGGCTTACAGAGAAGAGTAATCAGAAAGCTCTTCAAGGATGCTGGGGCTCCTCTCACAAATTTATTTCTCAGAGTATTGGTGAAAGGTGTGTCTTCTGGACCCTCCCATTGTGGGTGAGTAGGTCTTATTTGACAATTCACTCTAACATTCCAGTTTCCCTAAGCCTTTGAATCCCTTGTGCATTAAATCAGAGGGGACCCAGGGGTCAGGTATTTTAAATTTGCTCATGGTGGGCCATCTTTTGATATTTCAGCCAACCAACCAAACTATTAGAGCCCTTTCTCATGCCCCCAGCTGCAACATTAGATGCAGAATCTTTGCTTAGTGAGCCCATATCAAGAAATTCAACCTGATTCAACTTTATGTTCCTTGTTCTGTTATCCCACACCCTTAAATATCCATTCCCAGACATATTCCGTGGGTTTCTGCTTGCATACGTTAGAAAACCCAAATAGTTCTTTCGAAGTGCATGTAGCACACCTCCTCATGGGTCACACTTCGTACCTCACCTTTAGGGACCTGCTGGGACTTGAGTCTAGTTATAAATCTAGAAGAAAAGAGGGGTGGTGGAGATGAGTCAGCATTGTCTTACATGGCAGCTCCCTCTGGGGAGACCATTACTGTGTCATTAGGCAGAGTGGGGTTAATCCCCTCAGGGGTGGAAAGGCTGATACCAGTGTGGGTGGAGAGGCTGCTACTGCTGGACACCCAGGACTATTTGGTTAGAACCAATCCAGTTCTGTCACATTTAGCAAGAAATTTTACCATATATATGCATTCCTTTGGTTATTTAACATGATTTAGTGGAAATAGTATAGGATCAAGACGGAGTTGAATCCTGGCTTAATAATTTTTAGCTATGTGGCCTTAGGCAAATAGTTCTGATTTTCAGTTTCTACGTTTATAAAGTAGAGATTATAATACATACCTGTGACAAAGACTGCCAACTATGCCCTAAGAGCCATTCTTTGTTTTTTGTTTTTTTTTTTCTTATTTTGAGAAATGGAATCCCCAGTTCTGCCCCAAGTTTTAGCCAGCCATGACCACCCAACTACAGCTGCATTTCTCAGCTAGATGCACCTAAAAGGGGCCCTGTGACTAAGTTTGGGACATTAGGATGTTAAAGGAAGAGATGTGGACAACTTTTTGGGTCATCTTCTTAAAGAGAAGGTCATTTGCCCTGGATGTCCTCTTTGGGAAATGACAAGAATTGAAGCAGAAGCCTTGGATCCAGGGATGGACGCCAGTTGATGAAGATGGCACAACCGACTAGCTAGTCTGGGTTCCCTGGAGCAGAGCTGTTTACCTGCCCTAGATTGCTCACTTACCTTCGAACTGTTATGTGAGAGAGAAATAAACTTCTATCTTATTTAAGCCCTTGTATTTTTGTTTTCCTTTGTTACAGCTGTTAACAGTTTGTTACAGTCTGCCTAAACACTACCTTAAAGAGCTGTGAAGACTAGAGATTATATTCCTAGTTTAGTGTGTGACACATAGTAAGTGCTCTATCAGTGTTTTCTATTGTTTAACATTTACGTTCTACCTGTTGTGGTGAGGCACAATGCTAAATATAAAGATCATGAAAATGATTTCTATTATCAGTGGGTTTAAGAAAATTAAAAACAAGGGTTCTTTCAATTAAAAAGATGTAAAATAACTAGCAACAACCAGTTAGAGAACAAAATTTTTATGGTGTCATTCATAATAGTAACCAAAAATATACTTTATCTAGAATGAAATAATAAGAAATGGGCAAGAGGACCTGTATGAAAAAAATTTACAATTTAATTAAGATATAAAAGATGTAAAAACGAATGGAGAGATTAAAATATTTAATATTAAAATATTTCCATTCTTTTATATTACTTAATGTTATAAAATGTTGTCTCATGAAGGTTAGTTTGTAAGTTTAATTAATGTTAAAGACTCAAGTAATGAGGTAAAGTGTGTAATGAAAAACATTGATCCTTGGCTAACTCCTTCTCAACCTTGGGTTGTTATCCCCAGAGGCAACTAGTTTTAATTCTCTTTTAGCAGTTTCTTCTGGTATTTACTTCCATATTTTTCAATGTTACTTATGATCTCATTTCTTAATTTTTCAATTTTAGTCACTCTATTTTGGCTTTTTAATAAGGCAAATGAAGATTTAGCTCTTTTATACCCACCCCCCCCATCAGTTCTTTCCCTCTCCCCCTCAACTTTCTTCTCCCATAATAGTACAATTTTTGGTTAGTCACTGTTTTCATTATTATAATTATGTATCATTCATAGCTGAGCCACAAAGTGATTATTATGATTACATTCACTTTTCCCCATAACTTATTTTTCTTGGAATTTATGGGAAATTTTCTTTTATTATATCTTTGATAATATCTTCTGCTCCTTTTTCTGTCTTCTAGAATTTCTATAGTCTAATATTGGATCTCCTGGATTTTGATCTAATTTTCTAGTGTCTGGGAGATTTCCTCAGCTTTATTTTCAGTCTTACTATGATATATATTTTTTAAGTTTCTGCTCTCATTTAAAATTTTCAAAAGCTTTTTCTTGTTTTCTGAGTTTTTCTTTAGGTAATCCCCTGTTCTTGTTTTATGGATACAATTTAATCGCATCTCACTGAATTTTAGATTTTAAAAAACGGTTTCTTTGTGTACTGTATAATTTTCTTTGTTTTTCTATCTGATTTGGTTTCTTTTTTTTCATGATAGAATCATTTCTCAGTTGTTCCTCAAATGTTTAATTAATGCTGAAAATCTTAGTGGAAACTCTGTGTGCGTGGGTTTCACTCTAGGGCTGTTGGTTGAAGACCAGATTCATTTTATTGAGACATTTCTGACTCTTAAAACTAACAATCTTTTCTCTTGGACTGATTTTTCTTCCCAAGGAGGAATCCTTGGCTACTCCGTAGGCAGTAAAAGGCTGTCCATCAGTTTATGGCAGTTGAGTAGGAGAAGAGAGCTGGGGAGTAGGGGTTGATCTCACTGCTTAGTATGTAAACTTGTATTTACTCTCCTTGTTTTCAGTACAGTATCTTATCCTCACACTCAGTGCCTTTAGTTCCTAAGTCAAGTCTGTCAGATTCAGTTTTTACCAGAGAGTAAGTGCTTTTCTCTTGCCAGAGTGAGAGTTAGTTGGAGAATTGGAAAGGAGCTGTTCCTTATGCGAACTTTCTGTTGTCCTCCTGATTTTAGCCCCACTCATAACTGCTCCATTTTATGCCTTTCTAGATTCTTTATTGTGAATTATTTTCTTGTTGGCATCCTTCTCTTAACTACAGATAGTTAGGTTTCAACTTTATCTGTTCTGCTAATAAGTCAGAAAATATTCACCCCTTTGCTTTCCATCTTCCAAAATTTTATTAATTTCTTTTGTCTTTAATTTCCTCCTGTTTTTATCCTTAGTATTTAATACTTAAACGTTTTTTCCTTTACTGTCTTTTTAGTGGAGTTTTGGGAGCGAGTGGAGATAAATGTATGTATTATCTTTTAACCAGAAATCTTTCAGTTTTTTAAAATAGTAAACAAAGTTTAAATAAAATAGCATGAAAACAAAAAGACTGGTAAGCGGAAGTAGTTTGATGCTCTCTGGATTTCTTCAGAGGCAAACCTCATTTAAGAATGTCTTGTTTTCTCTCTGGCTCCAGCATCTTTACCCTTTTCTACACAATTGTGTTAGCACATGCAGGGCCTCTGGTGTTTGGAATGCTCAGTTTTCCTGGCTCCTGCAAATTACGTTCTTGTGACTACTAAAAATCTCCCATGTCAAGCATATTCTTATTTTTTTTTTCTAAGCCATTTCTGTATGACATCTTAAATTTCTAGTCTAAAACTTGTATTGAGTCTAAATCAGTGGAAATTTTAGTGATAAATCAAATAGTGCTTTAACCTTATATCCTATATATCAGATAATATTTCTAGTTGCAAATAACAGAACACCTAACTAGCTAAAACAAAGGGGATTTATTTCATTTACTTAACCGGAGACTTTAGAGATAGGTCAGTCTTCAGGTGCTATTTGATCAAGACGCTGGCTCTGTTTCTTTGTAGTTCTCTCAGCTCTGCTGTAATCTTCATGCTGATTTTGTTTTTAGGTTGGCTTTCGTCATGGTTGCAAAATGGCTGCAGCAGTTCTAGGCGTCATATTTCATACCACATCATACAGAAGAGGAGAGGTGTTCTTTCCCAGAAGTTCCCAGAAAACATCTCCAGACGTCAGGGTGAAGTGGGAGATATTACACTGAACACCTTGCACCTGAGTCTTATGCCTTATTGCTAGAGTGAGGGTGGTTGTATTCCCTCCAAACATACAGGTTGTGTGAGGCAGGAGTAGTACTACCAAAGCAAAGTAGGGGCCATGGTCATTGGGAAGGCAACCACAATATCCATTACTGTGTTTAGTCTTAATCTGTCTGCTTTGATCACTATATAATCATTTTTATATTTTATATCATTATGCTTTTTATAAATTAATTTCCCATAATTTTTCAAATTTCACTAGTCTTACCCATGAACAAACCATTTTGTCTTCATCCTAGAGGCTTTTCTTGAGAATTTGTTTCATACAAATTCTTCTCCCAATAATTCTTTTGTCTTTAGAGACTTTTTTATTCTACCTTTTGATAGTCTCTTCTAAAGAAAGGAAACTTTTCATCTCCCTCCCTTCCTCCTTCTTTCAGTTTTCTTTACCTCCCTTCTCTCATCTTTAATGAAGCCTGAGAAGAAAAAGAATTGTATTTTTACTGCTTGACAAGCTGTCTTCCTGAGGGGAAGAAGTGTTCTGTGGTTCCTTCTTTCACATGCTGTGTCTTCCTATCTCCCTTTCTTTTTTCCAGATGTGCTTATTGAATGACAGTAATATCAGCATAGAGCCTTCTTAATGTCTTACTGTGTTTAATTTTAGTTTGCAGTATACCATTTAGTTTCTTCATCTTGAGACAGTGTTTTTTGATTGCTTTTGAGATATTCTCTTTGTCTTTGGTTTTTTTATAGTTTCTTCATAATGTGTCTTAGTGGGATATGTTATGTTGGAGGTTCCTAAATCTGATGATTAATGCCTTCCATCATTTCTGGAAAATCCTCACCTATTATTTCTTCAAATATTGCTTTTCATTCTATGCTCTTCTTGATTTGCTGTAAGATGTTACTGGATCTTCTATCCTATGCTCTGTATTTCTTAATGCCATTTTTTCATTTTCCATCTGCACTCAGAGTAATTTTCTAAGCTTTTTCTTTTTTAAATTAATGATTTCTTAAGCTGTGTCGAATCTGCAGTTTAACCCAATGTATATTTTCTTTTTATTTCAGTGCTTATAAAACTCTATGTTCCCCCCAAAATCTTTCTGGCCTTTTTAATATGTTTTATAATGTCTTTTATGTTTTTAAATAATTTTAAGCATACTTTATAAGTACTATCTGTACTACTAACTGAAGCTTTTATTGTCTAATTCTGTTGTTTTTTGTGTCTTCTGTTTCCCTCATGGTGGGTTATTTCTTCATGAGCTTTGGATTATAAGCTCATCTTTAGTGAGGCTTTATTTTTGGCGATTCTGTAGGTCCAGAGTAGTTTTATATTTGTTTTTGCTAGGTATCCAGGGGTATTATTGGCCTGCAGTCAGTCTTTTTATAAATTTCTAAGCCTTGGATTTCTTGAACTATGCAGGTAGTATGAATTTGAACTTCAAACCTCTGTAAAGGCTGGCCCACAGTTCAAGTTCTCAGTGTAGACTTTTTTTTTTTTTGTCTGTCTAGAACCCTGGCCAAGATAGTTAAGCTTCTTTGCTGGGGATCTTGGTTTTATGAGGGGTTTTATTCTAACTCTCTGTCTCTCAAGGTTAAGGCCTCATCTCCAGCTGCTTGTTAGGTGTTAAAATTCAAGCCTCTTGGTTATAGAAACTAGCATATCTCCCCACAGCAACCACAATCAATTCACGCTTACTGCTCCGGTTTTCAGTTCCTGTCTAAGTTTTGGCCTCTCAGTACTTAATTTCCTTCTATGTATTTAAGGGAATGTTTGTTCTATTTCATCCAGCATTGTGAGATGTTTAAGATTGTTTTAGGTCTGGTTCTCTAGGGAATAGAGATTTGAGGCAGAGTTTTGCATGCTGGAGGTTTTTGAGGTGATTCTCTTGGCAACAACACCAGTAGGGAAGTGAAGGATTGTGAAGCAGGATTGAGCAGAGGGAGAAGCTCACTCGTAGTGCAGTTGCAGCTAAGACTTCAATTCTGTGGGGAGCTCTGGACCTGGGATCAACCTTCAGAGATGTCCCCAATCCAGGCATGGGGCCAGGTCTTTGTACCTCAGGGAATCCTGCTCTCTAACAGTATTTCCTCTGGTCAAACTGGCCTAACGAGGACAGCTACCACTGAGCTGAGCAATACTGGTGCCCTTCTCAGCAGTGCATTCCTTACTGCTTTGGGGAATGTGATGACCTCTGGACCCTCCTGTGGAGTATGGTTGGCAGGCAGCTTTTTCAGCCATACCTCGTATATGCTCTCTGGGATCCCGACTTCTCTGAACCTTTCATTGCTTCACTTTACTGTCTGCCGCAGTAGTTCTGGCATTTTTCCGTCACTTACTGTGGACCTTCACTTATTCCAAGCTTTTAAGAGCCATCTTAGCTGTGGGGTGGTATCATTTCCAGGGTCATTGTCAAGGTGTTAAATCCTGTATCATGGGAGGATACCTAGATAGCTCTCCTTTATCCAGCTTTATATTCCATCTCCCTTGATCCAGCGTCTTCAGGATCCAGCCCTACATGTGCTTTTCCAGCTGCTGAGGGTACACGTTGGCCAAGTCAGTCCTGCAGCTCCTTCCGCACGTAGTCCCTTTCTTCCTCAGCACCTTCAGCCCTTCCCAAGCATGGTCATTTGTGATTGGTCTAGAGGCCCGGAGGGGAAGTGGCGGTTGATCCTGGAGGACATAGGTTGTTTTGTAAGGTAGAAACCTCTGCATCATCTTCAGGCAAGGGGAAGTGCTAATTCCTCAGGATCAGATAGTTCCTGGATATCTGGAGATTCAAGATTTTCAAGCGCATCACCCAGATGTCCTCATGCTAAGTGTTAGGGTTCCATGCCTTCCTAATCAGAACCCTGACCTTGGTGTAGCTGATTTGAGGGGATTGAAAATTCAGCCTGGAGCTCAGCTACCCTTGTGTTCAGTCCTGGGCCCAAGCTTCAGTTTTTGTTTTTGTTGTTGTTGTTGGAGATGAGAGGCTCTTTATATGCTGCCGAGGAGGTCCTTTGACTTTTGTGCTGTACCTTCCATTGGTGATTAATCAGTCAATTGCCCATTGCACCAGTAGCCCCCAACAAAAGCCATCTGATTGCATAGTTCTTATAATTACTGCTTTCCCCTAACTTCTCAAAGCCTGAGATGTGATATCCATCAGTGCATTCCCCTTTTACTGGTGTTTCATCCCAGATCACTAGTTGTGAAAGTTTTAACAACTGTACTACCACCTGCCAGGGGCTAATAGTACTCCACCTCCCCCTAGTGGTGGGGGGCTTTGGGTGAGGGCAATTCCTGGCGTGACTCTCGGCTGTGAGCCAACAGTAGCTAACATTCTTGGCAACTGGGGGATGGAGTCTTTAGGCACAAGACCTGAGCAGTGAACCAGAGTGTCCACTGCAGAAGGGTCTCAAGTATCTTAGTGTGCAGTACAACCACAAGTAAAAGCTAGCCCAAGCGTGTAGAACATAAATTCTTATGTGGACTCTTTTTTTCTTAGTAGGTAATAAGTTTGGATATGATTTCTTTGAGTCATTCAGTCCTCATCTTAGCAGAAACTTCATTTTCAAAGTATGTAACTCATTAATCATATCACTGAAATGAGAGATCATGATTTTGAGATAAACCTAGGCATTATTGATTTATTACTTTAAGGGGTAGATACGACTTTTTGGTGATGGTGATACAATTTCTGTTTTTAGGAAGTTTTGTAATAGTGTGTCATATTGCCAGCTTATTTAAAAAAAAAAAAAAACTTTTTACAGAACCAAGTCCTGCAGCTTTAACTACTGGCATTCCTGAAAAAGAAAAGTCAGAAAACATGATCATACAGTTCAGTGGCTTTTTGTTTATTCACATTTGGTTGTGCAACCATCACATCTAATTTTGGAAAAAATTTAACACTCCCAGAAGAAACCCCATATACACTAGCAGTCATACCTCATCCTGCTCCTTGCCCTTCCTTCCCCACCTCACCACCAGGCAAGCACTAGTCTACTTTCTGTCTTTATGGGTTTGCCTGTTCTGGACATTTCATATAAATGGAATCATACAATATGAGACCTTTTGTGACTGGCTTCTTTCACTTAAAGCTAATATCTTTTTATTCCACTGTATATTATATATAAATCCTAGTAATAATTCTCTTTCTTATAATAAGAGAGAGTTAGAACATTGCAGAACAAAGCTGAAACTCTTCTAATACCATCTCTACTTTATGCCACTACTGCTCCATCAGCTGTGGCTTGGTGAGGAGTTTCTAGTTATGGGTAGCAACCATAGTACGTCACCGAAGTGGCTATATTTCAGCAGTCTCAGTATTAATTAATGAATTAATCAGTATGAATTAATCAGTAATCGATGAAGTCATTTCAGTGATTTATTTATTTACTTAATTTATTCATTGATTCATTCATTCACTTATCCATTCAAATTGACTTTGTGGAAGGATAGGAATGAGATATTGTATATATTTCAGCCTGCTCTCAGAAAGAACTGCATTCCAAGTAATAATGGGTAGTGGTTCTGACTTTTTTTTTTTAAAAAAGAAACAGCCCAGATTTTTTTTTTTAAAGAAATAGAACAGTCTCATTCCATTTCTTCTCTTGTTATCTGATTATAAGAGAAGAAAAGTGCCTATCATCATCATAGTTGTTATCTTAGTATCATTTATTGGTTGCTTATAATGTGCTGGACACTGTGCTAAGCATGTCACATGAATTATTCTCTATTATTCTAACAACTTTGTCAGATGAGTGGTATTATCTTCATTTTAAGATAAGAAAAATGAAACTCAGAGGTTGAATAACATTCAGATTCACATCTGTGCCAGCTTCAGTGTTCATGCATTTCTAGATGGCTGTTGCCTGATGATTCCTTTATAGTCTGTAATATTAATGTTAACCCTTACAAAGCTTCTGTGTAATGCATTGGTCATGATTGAAATGATACCTTCATGAAAGCCAATGGAACTCCGTAGTTTTGTGCCCTACAGCTCAGTAGGAGTGTTCCTACTTAACAGTGTGCTCGAAGAGCTGTATTTTCAAATTTATCGCCACATATTAATAGTGTCTTTTTTTTAGGATAACATTTATTGAGTGTTTACAATGTGTCAACCTCTATGCTAAAGGCATTGTATCATTTGAACTTTAAAACAACTTATGTGATAGTGACTTCTAGTATCCTCATTTTCCAGATAAAGCAGCTAAAGCTTTGAGAAGTTAAGATACCTCCCTTAGGTACCCTAAGTTTATAACTATGAAGATCCAACTCTGGGATTTGAACCCATACATTCTAGTACCAGAATTCTAGAGCTCACACCCTTAACACACTATGCTATGCTGGTTCTCTCATTGGACATTGGTAACAGTCGTTTTTAGTTGTCTTTGGTGAACTTGGTCTTTCTTTCCATTCCTGTGCTGTTTCTACTTAGTGATTATCTTCTTTCAAGACCACTGGTCTTGTGTTTTCAATTTTGATAGACTGGTGAATTAATATGACTTATTTACAATTGTAGATTAATTGTATTTTAGTAAGAAAATTTGAAAGATAATGCTTAATCAAGCCAATTAAAAAATTTTTATTCTAAATTTTTTTCCATAGCAGAAATAACACTTTCACTATAAACAAAGGGGAAAACACTGTTAAACCTATTGATATATTTCTTCCTTTTCTTCTTTAAATTTTTAATTTTCATTTAAAATGTTTTTTTATCCATAATTATCATAGGAAAGTAATTATCTTCTTAAATTTTAAACATCAGCAGATAAGTGGAAAGAAGTTATTTTTAAGTGGCTGTGCATTAAAAATTGCGCTGTGTATATGTGAAATCCCAAAGGTAAAGCCTGATTTATTGATACCTTTAAGGATGAAGGCAGGGAAGGGCATGCTCTAATCTAGTTTCTTTCCCTTAATTCAGATAGCCTTTGGCTCCTTTGAGGAAGATAAGCCCAGAGGTGGAGGTCTGTATCTATTAGAAGCATACTTTTCAGAGGTGCTGGGTGCAGGAGAACATGGTCCTGTTTTTACTGGCTCCTCTCAGAATCTGTACCTTGCAGTCCCTTAGCGTGCATTTGCCAAGAAGGCCCTCTCCCCTTCCTCCCTTCCCTGCCGAGTACAAGTTACACAATCTCGACTTCTCCTCAATACTCCTGGATATAATCAGTCAGTTTCCTGGCACACTTGTACATATTCTAATATTTAATAATATTTTCTTAAGGAAACCCCTTCTCTGGAATGTTGGAATGCATTCCTGTGCCTCTCCTTTTTTACTGCCTATAAAAATTTTTTGATAAGGAAATATTTCATTAGAAAACATAAAGGCTGGTAGGGTCTTTACTTATGCTCTTTCTTTTAGCCTAATTTTCTAGGCTAAATGAACCCTAAATGTGCTAAAACATCAAAAAGTTGTAATGATTGACATGTTCTCCCTTTTTCCTCTCCTGGGATAATTCATACATGTTTTAGATATGTTAGGTTTTAGAACAGAATCATTGATGAGTGATTTGAGAGTATTTATCCAAACTTTTAGTACCTGTTCTCTGAACCTTATTATGTGCAATTTGGAGTACCACAGTTAAAATTTTAAAGGGGCTGATTAGAGTTGAGTACATCTTTTTTGCCTGTAAGATACAGAAACAGGAAATTAATGATATAGTCTGTGTGTGTGGGGGGGGTGATATTCATAATAATGTAAAAGAATGGTGAGTATTTTGGTGGCATTAAAATTTCATGGGTAAGCATGGTTTGAGGGAAAATGTCTAAAAAGGCATCATAGGGTGATGATAATGAAAAAAGTGGGGAGAAACAATGGTCCAGAGTATAGATACTTCTCGTATAGTATATAGTGTATAGATAGTACTATAAAGCAGGACCCACCTGTACAGGGTAATTATTATCTCTTAGTTCATATATACTGTACATCTTTATATTCTGGATGCTAACCTACTTCAAATAGCAAAATATCTAATACTGAATGGAAAGCCATGTGATTAAAATATTTAGTTCTTAGCAGTTTTAAAATTTGTTTTTCTTAACATGCATGAACTTGTCATTTAAAACTAAACAGTGCAGATTTCTTTTTTATTTAGTATACTTATTTTTTTAGAGCAGTTTTTAGGTTTACAGAAAAATTGAGTGAAAGTACAGAGAATTCCCATATTCTATTCCCACCTCCACCAGTTTCTCCTATTGCTAACATGTTGTATTAGTGTATATGTTAGTTACAATTGATGAACTAATGTTGTTACGTTATTATTAACTAAAGTCCATAGTTCACATTAAGATTCACTTTTTGTGTTGTACAAGTCTATGAGTTTTGACAAATGCATAATGTCATGTATACACCATTACAGTTTCATACAGAACAGTTTTACTGCCTTAAAAATCCCCTGTGGTATGTTAAATGAAAATAAGTCCTTTTTTCTACCCACTTTCCCAGTCTGACTCCAAGAAACTACTGTTAATATTTTCTTGTGTCTTTTCAGAATTGTCTTGCAATTTGACTTTTTAATGAAACAATGAATTTTGGACATCTTTCCATATAGTACATGTAGTTACCACGTATTTTCCAGTGGCAGCAGAGTAAACAATCTGGAAACCTCTTAAAGGAAGGGATTTTTAGTGGCTGTGAGGACCAAGCCCACAATGTATTTGCTTTGGAGCAGTGCTCTTAGAATGAGACTGTAAGGTAGCATAGCTAATGCTACACAATAATGCCACTTTGGTATGAAAATTGAATGTTGTAACATATAATTCAAGGTTTTAGGATTATTGAACACATAATAACATATTATTAACAGGAGATGAAGAAAGTACTCTGACATATGTGCATATATGTATTATGTTCACTTCATGAGTACCTTTGTCTGAATAGAAAAGCTTTTACTTAATATTATTCAAAAGAATAATAGTTCCTCATTCTTGATATTTTAAACCTTTAGATAGCTTTCATTGATTATGTGATTAAATGCTTGTCAAAAAAAAAGTGTATTATGTTTTCTCTTTGAAATATAGAGCTTGAAAAAAAAAATGTCAGTCAATGAGCTTGTAAGGATGTTTCAGGAAAAAAAATCAGGCATCATTTTAAGCTTTCCCATAAAATTATAAGAGTATTTGCCACGGAAAAATATTTCTGGAGATTCCTGCATGATAAATTCTTGATATGTATTACTTTTAGATATCAAAATTAAGTATTGTTCAATTGACCTAGTAGACGTTTAAAACTAGTTATGAAAGAAAGAGAACTTAGTGACAATTCAAATAAGTAAATGGACTTTTTGCTATTTTCTGTTTACCATTTCACTGAATGTAAATTAGCACCCTTTATTAGAAAACCAAGTGTTGAATTTATTTTCCTTGACTTTCTGTATTTTTCTTACCTTTCATATGCATCATTGAATAATTTGGTAATATGAACTTTTGATGAATCATTTAATTTACACTCATGTTCATAGCAACACTATTCATGATAGCAAAAAGAAGCAACCCAAGTGTCCATCAGTGGATGACTGGTTAAACAAAATGTGGTATATACATACAATGGAATATTATTCAGCCTTAAGAAGGAAGGAAATTGTGACACATGTTACAACGCAGATAAACCTTGAAGACATTATGCTAAGTGAAATAAGCCAGTCACAAAAAGGCAAATAGTATATGATTCCACTCATATGAGGTAGCTAGAATAGTCAAATTCATGGAGATAGAAGGTAGAATGGTGGTTTCAGGGGGCTGGAGGAAGGAGAAAATGGAGAGTTATTGTTTAATGAGTGTAGAGTTTCGGTTTTACAGGATGAAAAGTTCTGGACATTGATTGTACACAGTGTGAATGTACTTAACAATACTGAACAATACACTTAAAAATGGTTAAGATGATAAATTTTATATGTATATTTTACCACAGTTTAAAAAAATTTAAAAAGCAATTTAAAGATAAACACATACAACTAATTTTGTCCAATGGAATAGTCTAGCAAGAAGTAGAGAAGTCTAGAAGTTTGAGAGACTTTTCCTAAGAATGTACTGTCACATTTCCTAAATATTTGGGAATATGTTACTGATTCAAACTGCTAAGGCAGTGCAGAGGGAGAGAATTATTTTGGAAATTATTGTCTGCTCTTAAAAGGATTATAGACTTAAAGCTTTAAAAAATTTCTATATAAAAGCTTTCTTTTAAATGCCATTTGACTATTTATTTGTATCCATTAGTTTTGTGTGCATGGTGTCTCCGATTTAAATAATCTAATCTAGAGATTATAAGGCTAAGTAGATATAAGGCCAGGTTAGAAAGAAGATACCTATATCAAAATGCTAAGATGCAGGTTGAAAAGTATAGCCTACCCACAACAAAAATTTGAAGATGTAAGAGCAACCATAAGTCTGCTTCAGAGAAAAGAGGCAAATCACGTGCTTCAAATTACTCCTGTTCATTTTTCTCAGAGTGATCAAAATTATTTGATAACAGAAAACGGTATTAGTTTCTTTTAAGTTTAGCCACCAGAGCTAGGCTTTCATTTCCAACATTCTTTAATCAGCTGCTGGGTTCTGAGAGAAGAGTGAGGAGAAAAATGTGTTTGGATATGCTTGTCTGTCCATATCACCAGCCTTCAGCTTTTATTTGCAGTATGTTTAGAAGGGTTCTTTAAAAAATGATGACAGCAACAAAACCACATTACTGTGCAACAAAACCACATTACTGTGCATAGTTATACCATTTAGTTAAATACTATATACTATATCACATTTTCTTTAAATTCTTAGTAAATGCAAGAGTGAGCAGAGTACCTGATTAATCTTGGGTCACAGATTTTATCTTATTTATCTTTGTAACTCTTAACACCTAGCCCAGTGCTAGGCAAATAAGAAGCTATTAATAAATGTTTGAATGAATGAATGACTAAATTAATGAATATGTACTCCTTTGTGAATTGGGATAAATATCATTTTCATCTGTAAATCTTTCTTTTATGAATATGTTTCATTTGTTTTGCCGAGATGTTTGACTCCTTCCTTTTGAGTTCTATAAATGTCAATCAAGTAAAGTTGGCGACAGTGTTGTCAGATCTTCAACATCCTTATTGATTCTATGTCTGCTTATCCTATCAATTACTGTAAAAGAAATATTGAAGTCACCAAGTAGAAATGTGAATTTGTCTATTTCTTTTTTCAGTTCTATCCAATTTTGCTTCATATATTTTGAATCTTTTTTTATGTGCATACATATTTAGGATTGTTACCTCTTTTTGATGAATCAACCCCTTTATCGTTATGTAGTGTTCCTCTTTACCCCTGGCAATATTCCTTATTCTGAAGTCTACTTTTTCTCATTTTAATAAAACCAGTCTAGCTTTCAATAAGGAAATAAATAAAAATGAAAGCTTACTTAGCTGTATTTAAAGTAATTTTCTTTTGTAGTAGGATTCCAACAACTAAATAAAAGTATATTTAACAAAAATGTATATATATAGTGTTTACTTTGTGCCTTGTACTGTTCTCCATAAGTCATGTAAAATTCATAAGAACCTATGAGGTTGTTATTATTATTATTATTATTATTATTATTATTATCATCATTCCCTTTACATGGGAAAACTGAGGCACAGACAAGATAGGTAGCTTGCTCAAAGTTTTCCAGCTAGTAAGTGTCTCAGCTGGGATTTGAACCCATGTCTGGATTTCAGAGTCTGTTTTTAACCACCACACTAAGCAGACTCCTATTTTTAACAGGTAGCAGCTCTAAAAATTATTTCCATCTCCCCGGAAGACTGCCCATACTAGTGAGCTTATCTTATTATTTATAGTAAATTTTGTTAAAATAGAAATTTTCTAACAGTAATATTCACTGTACTTATCATCAAGCTTATTTAATGAGTATGCTGTGTTTTTTTTTAAAGTTATGTTTATTATAAACATATTTAAAATACGCCTAGTAATATTTATATTAATAAAATATTGATAGTGGTAAATGGGCATTATTTCAAAATGTAATGATGTGTTTATGTGTGACTACTGGGGTGCTTTAACTTTCTGTTGTATTGGTAAAGTGTTCTTTCTGCCTGAAACATCTTTTGAAGTGTCAGAGAAGAAATGGGAGGCATGGGATCAGAAGTATTGGATTTTTAGACATCTAGCTATTATTTTTGACATCTGTGCTAGGTACCAAACAAATTTTGTACCTTGTAACGCCCTTGGTCTGCTAATTGTCTTGGTAACGCGGAACTGGAGTGTTTCTGTTCCTTGACCAGTTCTGTGATCTAGGAAGGAGTTCTGAAGATTCAAGCTCTAGATGAGTTTGAGTTTGATATTTCACAAATCAAGATACTCAATTCACATTTTATTTATGGTTATTGCAACCCATCTTTAAAGCCTTTTGGGATATTTCTTAGTATTTTGGTTGTTTAAAGTCCCCAAATAGCCTACATTAAAAAAAAAAAAAAAGTCTGAATTCACTGTGGTATCTATTAAACAAAACCTGTCATTTTTTAAAAAAGGAATTATCTGTTATATTCAAATATAGCTACAGCAGAAGGCTTAAATATGGACAGAGCACTATTTGTCTTTTCAGGTGTAACTGTTTTAGAGAAGAATAATAACTACATTTCTTTTTTTTAACCTTTATGCCTTCTCTCTTTCCCCAAATAACTAGTACTCTTACAAATGTAGTATCTGGCAGAAATTGCTTTATGTTAAAGATTAAAAACAACAACTAATAGTGACCATTTTCTGTATAGTATTTTCCAAAGTATGTTCTGTGGGATCTAGTCTTGGGAGATGATCTGCTAGAATATGGTTTTGTAATCATAAACTGAGGAACAATTGCATAAATACTGCTCCCAACATACACAGATCCATGTGTCACCACACAGGCGTGGAGGAGTTCCAGGATACATTAACATATTAATGATACAAAGAAGTCCTATAGTAATAAAAACTTCGTTAGCTTTGTTTGTTTAGCTCAACATTTCCTGCATTTATTTTAACTCAGAACCTTTTTTCCCCTTAATATCAGATGTCTGATGCCCTTTGTGCTCCACAGACTTCTCTTTGGAAAATAATGCTATCCAGTATAAAAGTATAACAGTATATTATTTTAATGAGGTTTCAAAGTACTGACCCATCAAAAATCTACCATTATTTCATTTATAGTTAATAAATTGATTTATTTATAGTTAATAAATGTTAGAAATTGTTAGAAACTTAAGGTGCAGTGTGCCTTCCCTGAATTTATTACACTGTAGTAGCTTGTATTTATTGACATGTTACTTGCAAAGACTTTTAATCTCTCTACTTGATAGAATGATAAACTTCATTAATTTCAACTAATTGGGGAATCTATGTGAATCCAAAATAGTGTAAAAAAATACAGAGTGATTTTTAAAGAAATGCAATTTTATCACTGTAAACACTTCATCTAAAATTATACTAACAAAGTATTCCCAAGTGGAAGATTCTGGGTGGAAGTTCTTTAAAGAATAAATGACAGTAACTTGTACTTAGTTCAGGTGCAGATATATAGGTACTTCTGAAATACCGAGATTATTTTAAAATGTTTCTTTCAAAAGTTTTAGCTTTTATTACATGAATCTTATTTGTGCTATTTGCTTGCCAAACCATTTCTTTATAGATTAATCTATTGCAAATTCTTAATATGGTATATCTTGTAAAACCTTATTTAGCGATCCATATCCCAGCTGAGATTAGAATAAAACATGGAAATAAGGCAGAGGAGAGATCTTCTCTAATGATTGCAGAAGGAAAGAAAAAAATCTCTTTTGAGCACTGGTTAAAAAAAACAAGAACCAAAGACTCAACCATTACAGCTAAAAGGAGTGATTAATAATTAATAAACCAAAAGGGAAGGCATCTGCTTGTTGAGTTTTATAAAAGTCCAGACTGAAGGTCAAGAAGTGTTAAATCGGAAATAGCAATCAAAAAATGACAAAGAGAAAAATGAAAAGGTGCTGGAAAAGAAGGATGAGATTAATAGTGGTGGCTGTAGCAACTAAGATAATTAGATGTTGGGGAGGTCCAAAGCAGGTGCCACTTCACAGAAGAGCCATCATCAAAAGGAGCCAAAGCAGCAGCAAAAGCAGATAAATGGTGTCACTGTCATGGTTTCTGCCGAAAATATTGGTGTATCACACCCCTGTTGAGGTGTGGTGTCGGGGCTAGGAAAGAAGCCCAGGGAATTGCAGTAGCTCTTAAAGTGCTATCTTTTTACAAGCTAAGCATTCATTTCAAGAATATATCTAGAATAGCCCATTCTCTACTCTTTATTTTTGTATTTTTAAAGTAGCATTTACACATTTGTTCCCTAAAATCTTGTCAAACCAGTGTTCTTACCAGGCTTTAATAGACGTGATGTGTTGAGATTTCCTCCAAATCCTTTTTACTTCCTTTGATACTTTATATTCCTTTGTGGTATAAGAAAGTATAGTAAAGCATAGTGTAGTATCACCCATTTTGTAGAAATGGGGAAATCAAAGCGAAGGTTAACTGGCTTTTCAAGGAATGGAGGGAAGGAGGCTTTCAAATGCAGCTTAGAAACCAGGAGTTTGGTAAATGTGCTGCCGAAGGGAGCACAGGAGTTTGGTATTTTTATAGGGAAAAAATATTATGGCTAATTGAGCAGACTTTCTGAATTTAACTTTTTAATGCTTGATTCTACACTTAAGTATTAAATCTTTCAAGTATTATCTATATCAGTACTAACTAATCTGCCTTTCATTATATAATGGATAGCTGATCCAGCCTTTCCTTTTAAGAAAAGCCTTGATATATTAGATCGTTAAAACAAATTCTAACATTTGGTGTTCATTAGTGTTGTAACCGAAACAAAAACATTTTAATTGTTGATCCCAGAGTATTTTGAAGTTAGTATAACTTTGTTGGAAAGGTATTTAAGCTATATAGTATCAGTTGCAAATAGGCCATGAGCCAATTTTCAAAGCTGTTTCTAAGTAAGACACTGAGTATGTCAGAATGCAAAAAATACATAATGTGGCACCGTGCCACGTGGCAAGGAAACAGTGAAACAATTACAGTGGGATTTGTATTGATAATTGTATTTCTAGGTGAGTAGTTTAAGATATTGTGAAGCAGAGTTTAGAATAACTACCCAGTGTGTTCAACAATCGCTTTATTTTAGTTGTTTGAAAGAGGTGTTTTGAATATAAAGAAGAATGAGAATTGCTGGACAAACTTCAAGCTCAACATTTAGGGTTTATAGCTAATTGACCTGGCTAAAAGTGGGATGCTTCAACTTTCTGACTGTACATTTCAAGAAAACTGCTAATTATCATTTATCTATCAAGGTAAAATAATGACTTTCTGTAATCTAGTGATTAAAAAGGTAAAATTTTCACTGAAGATACCTTACTGCTTGTTTTTGGCTGGCCAAAGAGTTTGGCAAAAGAATACTCAAATAATTTACTTTGCTTGTGGTAAATGCCGAAGAAAGGCACAGTTAATGTTACATGGACATTCAAAATTGACTTTGTACCTCGTTTGCCATTCTAAGGCACAGAAAAGAAATGGAAGACAGAATGATTAGATTGATACAATATAATAGTTTATATGTGTGTTTTGACATTTAACCATAGACATTATTGTTTGCAAGAACTCTTTTTTTAAAAAAAAATATCAGGGTATTTTTTTATTCAAAATTGTTTTCATTAGTGTAATTTTTCAATGTACGATAAAAGACTTAAAAATGACATAACTATTAGATCTGTTTCAACAAGTATTTCTGAAACGTGTAGATTTTCAGTGTTATTCACATTACTACAATAAACGTTACCTAACACAGTCCGTTATGAGTTTCTGGTTATTTGAACAACATGTTTAGGTTGTTTTGAATTATTTTCATTATGACTGTGAACTGATTTGTTTTTGTGTGTGTATTTGTGTATTTTGGCTTTATCTGGACCTCAATTAGATAGTTTAATGCCAATTCTATCATAAGATAATTTTGAAGCCTTACTCTTTACTTTTTTTTCCCTTCTCCGGTATACTTTTTGGTTGGAAATATGTTTTGGGATGTAGTATTTGGAATGCATGAATCACTTGGCATGCTTCAATATTTAGAATAATTTATGGTGAAGCTGAATTTTCAGTGACTAGTCAGTATCCTCTGATATTTTTACTTAAGTAAGCTGTGAACTTGTCAGGTTGAATTTGTAGGATACTTTTAAAACAATGTTGGTTTTCTACCAGTTTAATTTTTAATTTTGAAAAAAATTCAACTCATTTAAAATAAAGTTTAAATTTTTAGTTTATTAACTTGTTTTTCTGTGTTGGTTTATTATTTATTTTGTTCTCAGTCCACACGGTAGAATCTTGCTCTTAGAATAAAATGTCATTAGATCCAAATAGGCTTGAGTAATTTTTAAAATCATCCGAGTGATACTTTTGTAATTTTCTGTTCTTTCTTGAGCCTGTTGTTTTGAGTGAATGTTGCCTTCTGATTGTTTCTGTCTATGCTGGCCAGTATGAATTGTATGTAGAGTAAGAGCAGCGGGTGTTCATCAGGAAGAAAACAGATAGAAGGTGGGTCGATTTTTTTGGAAAGCATTTTCAATGATGTAAATATTGACATACTGACTAATAAAATCAGAATGTCATTTTATGATGAATAAGTATAGGTTACAAGTATGGGAGAGTTTAAGAACTATTGTCAGAAAAAAAGAACTGTTGTCAGTTTCTGACACTCTTCTAGTCAAAGGTTCAGTAAAGCTGGAAATCTGTAAAGCTATAAGAGGATATAATCTCTCATTTTCTGATTATGATAAATATCACTGTGTTTTATGGGTAATGGCTTATATATGTTTTATTTTTAATTTTTATTTATTTTTAATCTTTTTAAAAAATTTTTTAATTTATTTTTGGCTGCGTTGGGTCTTTGTTGCTGCGTGCAGGCTTTCTCTAGTTTCGGCAAGCAGGGGCTACTCTTTGTTACGGTGCGCAGGCTTCTCATTGTGGTGGCTTCTCTTGTTGTGGAGCACGGGCTCTAGGCGCATGGGCTTCAGTAGTTGCAGCACACAGCCTCAGTAGTTGTGGCACATGAGCTCAATAGTTGTGGCTCGTGGGCACTAGAGCGCAGGCTCAATTGTTGTGGCGTACGGGCTTAGCTGCTCCACGGCACATGGGATCTTCCCGGACCAGGGTTCGAACCCACGTCCCCTGCATTGGCAGGCAGATTCTTAACCACTGCGCCACCAGGGAAGTCCCTTGTATATATTTTACATTACTTTAAAAAATAGATACCATAAGCACATGGTACAAAATTCAAAAGAAATAAAGGTAGAATATCAGTCTCTCTAACCTTGCCCTTCAGCCAACCAGTTCCTCTCCTTGGAGGCAGCAGATAATACCAGTTTCTTAAATATCTTTCCAGAGACTTTATGCAAGTACAAGCATATATGTAATGTGTGCTTGTATTTTATTTTACAATTTATTATCCAAATTGTAGTACACTAAAAACAGTGTAATATCCCCTTTTTCCCTTTTCCCTATTTAACAACATATCTTGGAGATCATTTATTTGAGAGGTGTTAATTGAGTGAGCATGAATTGGATGGAGAGTAAAGATGAGGCTAAAGCTTATGATTCCAGGAAATAGTATGGCCTGTGACCAGGACTGGACTACAGGATAAGGAAAAGATTTATGATGAATGGACAAGGGTTCTGTTCTCACACTATTGAATTATGTGATAGCAGGACATTAGTCCTTGGCCACATGCACACATGTTGGGGCACAGCCAGATTCTTAGAACATTTCTTTCTTTAACCCACTGTAACCAGTTTTCTATGTTGTTACATAGTCTCCATTATGTTAATTTTTATGGCTTCACAGTTTTAAAGTTTTGTAGTGAGGCTACTGTATCTGCTGTATAAAAGAATGATTTGGACTTCCCTGGTGGTCCAGTGGTTAGGACTCTGCACTTCCACTGCAGAGGGTGTGGGTTTGATTCCTGGTCGGGGGAGTTCCGCATGCAGCTCAGTGCGGCCAGAAATAAATAAATAAATAAATAAATAAATAAATAAATAAAATGCTGAGAGAAGAGGCTTAAAAAAACAAAAGAAAGCACGATTTAAAAATTGTTTCCATGTATTTCTCTCCTGTTTCCATCACAACGTAGCCACTAATAATGATATCTTTCAGTTTTTGTCTAGATATGCAGACATATTATACTTTTCACGTAAGTAAGATTGTGTTATTTTTATTTATTTTGATGCCCAAATTATACTAGGAATGGCCAATGAAAACAGGCTACTTCAAAGCTGACTCTTGTGTCCTTTTGACATGTCCCTGTGATTGAGCCCTTTCTTATATTCTTTCATAACAAAATATTCTAGGCTCATTTTGTACTTCCCCTGCCTAAGCCCTGTACTCAGTCATTTCTCCAAGTAGCTCTGGCTCTTTTTAGTGGAGAATGGTATTTAGAAACAAAGATCTGGATACTAACATTGCTTTTAGGTCCTGTCAGCGGACAGAGGCCTCATTGCTTTTAGGTTCCGTCAGCAGACAGAGCTTGGAAATTATATATAAATGTGTGGGTATATACACACAGGTATATATATAGAACATATGTATCTATACTTATTTTTATATCAATCCATCTATATAAATAACCATGAGTTTATACCTATACCTTTAATTGTAATCCAATATCATGGGTTTTTCCCCCTAGGCTTTCCTCTTTCCATGTTAGGAAACCTGTCTTCCACTGACTGCAATATATTTACTTATTTGCTCATTTCCCTTATATATCGCAAATCTTCTGGCTACAACTGGCCAAATTTTTGCTCCAAGACATGCTGACTCTTCTCTCCCCAGCAGCTGTGCCCAGCCCAGGGGAAGGGAAAAAGGATGAAAGAGAAGGGAGAGGGAGGAAAGTCCTCCTAGTGAATTTTGGCTCAATTATTCCATTGGACGAAAAGAACTAAAGGAAGAAAGGAGCCATATCGAATTTTAAACCTGAGAATAGTAAATCTCTCTTTAAAAAAAAATTGTTTCTGGCTTTCATATCACTTTTTTTGCCTTTTATTTTAAACATTTTAATCTTTAACCTACCTAAGATTTGGGGGGGTTTATTCTAGGATCTAATTATATTTTGTTTTTCCAAATGGATAGCTAGTTGTTCCAACATTAATATTGACTAATTTATCTTTTCCCCAGTGAGTTGAAATGCTGTCTCCATTGGATTCTGTTTTACGTTGTTCTATTTCTGTACTTTTATGTTCTATTTATATGTTTGTTTCTTCCATTGCATGCCTGATAGTGGGGTAGTGTAATAGTACTTCATAGGGTGATTGTGAGCCTTAAATGAGAATTGCATATAAAATGATTAGATGCCAGCCATATAGTAGAAAGTAGCAAATACATATTAGCCATTATTATTATTATCATCTCAATGTAAAAGGAATCAATTTTTAAAATAGTAGGGGAGTAAATTGCAAAAAAAGGGAAAAAGTATAGTAAGGAATACAGGCATCTCTTTTTTTCCATAAAAACTTAGAGCTCCTCATTTTTTATACTATGCTTATAGAAATGTCAAGAGCTCATTCTTTTTATACAGATAAATTATATTAAAAAATGCAACCAAGATTACATGACGTTTATTCAGGATTATAGGTGTTCTAGATTACAAGCTCTTTGAGGGAAGAGACTATGTTTTATTTCATTTAACAAATGTTTATTGAGCACCTCAGTATGCCAGGCCCTGAGCATAAACAAGACACAACATCAACCTTGAGCAACTCACAGTCTAGTTGCGGAAACAGTCATATAAACAAACAAATACAAATAATGTGAAAAGTGTACACACACACACACACACACACACACCCTGATGTTTTTAGCTGCCTTCCACTGATGTGGAAATACTTATATCAGAACTGCACACATTCACTGAGACATTTTCCTGCACATAGGGATGGGATGATGAGAATATTTAAATAGTGTTTTTATGCTACCTTCCCATGAATTGTTTCTCAAAGTACTTATTTGTCCCCGACCCCCTACCCGCTAATCCTTGTACAATAACTGACAAAGAAGGTGAAAAGCCACATTTTTGGAATGCTTCTTTTGTATATTTTCTGCTTTTAAAGATATTAACTCTATGTACTCCGTGTTTTATCCTGAATGGTGAATGCATATACTATACTACGTATTAACAAAATGATGGTGATTTCAGTACCTCATTCTAATATTATTTTCTCTGAATGCTTCCTCTAGTTCTGTGACTAAAATCATGTAATTAATTTATATTTTTGTAGGATCAAATTGATGCATTTTAAAATCTAAGCATCTGTTCTATATATGTTCCACACCTGTGACAGGAAGATTTTCACCATTCACTTATAAAAGAGAAACATTTTTAGGAGAGGGTACCCCAGCTTTGAAGCATACGTTCTATTTTTTGCTTGGTAATCATGTGAAAAATACCAATTACTGAAACTCTGAGACGAATTTAGTTACTTGGAATCCTAGGATTCATACCAAAAAGGCCCTCTAAATCAAAACCATACTGCGATGCAATGGACCAAATCTGTATAACATAAACCTTTCAAGACCAATGTAGCTAAAAAATATATCCGTGATTTGGGAAGGCAGCTTTAACAAAACAGTATTGTTAAAAATAACTAAAGTGAAACAGCTGGCAACCAATCTGACAAACACGGGCCATGCCAGGAAGCTGTGGAACTCAAACCCCCATAGTGAGTATTCAGAGTAAATATTAGTGGACGGTTAACAGGCTGTATTTCTTTACAGTTTTGATAATCTTTTAATGCATTTGAAGTATTTTGACAAGTGGAATTACGGAATTTCCAAAGATTAAAAACCTAAATAAAAGTACCATTTCAGTTGAAATGAAAATCATGACACACATGTCATATGGCAATTGTCTCTCAGTAAAGTTGGGATAAAAAAGAAACTAATGACAATTTCAGATCTTGATGAGAATGTAATTTAGATTTTGGTATAGTGTCTATTAAGAAAGATAATGTATCCTGGTGTCACCTTCATTATTAGAAAATTGTCTTCAGGAGGAATACAAATAGGAGAGGCCTAGGCATGCCTTTCAAGTGTCAGAAGGGCAGGCTGTATAGTGGGCATTGCTATAAAAATGTAGAGGCTGGCTTTGGGAGCAAACAGCAGGTCTGTTTAAATCCTAGCTGCTGTTAGTCCATTGAATGGTATAGTTAACCTTTCTGTGCCTCAGTTTCCTGAGCTGTGAAATGTATAAAATAGATCCCCTATGGCAGTTGTGAGATTTAAGTGAGTAAATACATGAAAAATGCCTACTGTGTTATTTGCACTCCAGCAAGACTTGGTAAATGCTGGCCATAAAATTCAATGTAAGCAGACATCCTCCCCTCGTGCATTTTTGCTCCAACTTTCTTCTCCTCTGCTTACTCTCATTTTTCCCCTTTCTCTTTAGTTTTCTAATTTTCCCACTTCTCTTTCTACTCTACTCGCTCCTATGTTGTTCACTCTTTCTCCCTCTTTTTTAACTCTCTGTTTTTTCCCATTTTACCCCAAGTTTCTATTATCTTTAGAAATTTCCCAATTCCTATTACTTTGTCTGACAGGCCTAGTGGGCTACATTTTCTGCCCTTCATAGGCCTTCCTGTATCTCTGCCTCAGGGGCTCTTAACCTGAGATCTTTGAATGACCTTCAGAGGGCCTAAAGAACCCCTGAAATTGTATACAAAATTTTATGAAGACTCATCCTTTAAGGGACAGTTTCCATAGTTCTTTACCAGGGTTTCAGAGGGTTTCACAAATTCTCCAAGGTTGAAAACCATTGCTCCATGGGATATAACTACCCTCCCTCCCAGATGATTTGTTGGGCGTTTTTGCCATTTGCCTCACTGGTATTAGGGTACCTCTCTACATATGGAAAGGTGCTCACTACTTTGTACTCAAAGAGTACATGAGATTTGTACCATAGTATTTATTATAAAGGAACTTAATTCCCAGGTTATTCATTAATTGTTGCATACTGTGTTGTGATTTCATATTTGTATGCATCCGCTTTGTTTTTAAAAATGTTAGTGGTTTTAGAAATACAACATTATGAATTCCATAAAATTATTTTCACTGTTTCAAATATTCATGACAAAAATGGCCAGCTTAATTTAAAACAAAGTAGATATTTCTCAATTTAATTTAATTTTTTTCCATTTCTGGAAACAAAGCACTCAATATTTTAGAAGCTAATTGTATAGTGAAAAAACACTTGGAATCAGTTATAAATTCACTAGGAAAAAATCCCAAATTGACAGCATTTTGGGTTTCTTTTAAGCCTTTGAAGGAAGGCATGTCAACTATGACAAAACGGTAATGTAGACTTTTAGTATTTTTTTTCTAGTTGGTCAAAGAGCCAAAGTTGTTTTCTTAACTAAAATCGTCATTCACGTGAATCATCGTGACAGCTTGAAAAATTTAGAACTCCTCTAGGAAAAGGAGATACCCAAGTATCACATTCTTCATATGTCTTATCATGTGTAAAAGTCTACAGAAGAAAAATATTCCTTTGAAAATAGTGCTTCTTTCATCTCTGTGCTGATAATTCTGACCTCAAAAATAAAATGCCCATTTTCAAAGGCTTTGATTCTACTGGGGAGAAATCAAACCAAATTAACAAACACAAACCCCATGGCCCCATCTTTTAAAAAAAATACTGGTAATCAATCCTGGCTTAGCTAAGTGCCGTAACTGTGGGGAGCTTAGCTAACACAGTGCTATATACGTACATGAAAAAGTAAATTGAGTGCCTAGGTAGGTGCTAGGATCTGGGTGTACAATACTAAACATGGCACCTAAGGTTCTTGTCCTTAAGAAGTACAAATATATATGTATATATATATATATGTGTGTGTGTGTGTATATATATATATATATATATATATACACACACACACACACACATATTTGCATATGCATATATATGCATATGAATGTATATATGTATACATACTGTATATATTCATATACAAATAGTGCAAAGTGCAGTGAAGAAATGAATAGGGCCTGAGGAGGGAGTAAATTTTGCTTTATAATGCCACCTGCCAATAGTTATTTGATAGAAAACGTAGAGCCCTTCACTTAGTGTTGATTAACCTGTTTTCTGTGTTTTAATAATAAAGTTGATGGCAGGCCATGATTTTTGGCTGTTCCACAAAGAAGGAGCTCTAGTCATCTAAAATTTTTTTGTACCTTGAAACATAAAATTTGCTCTGGAAATGAAAACGTAGATATATATGCAAGAGATGTTGACCACAGCCTATACGGGGCAGTAAAACTGGAAGAGCTTTATTATTTTTCATCACTGTGTTTCCCTTACTAGTAGATCCTTTAACAAGGCTGAATCATAGAAACTGATGTCCTAGAGTGCCTGTTTTGGAGATAGCTCTGAACGCTGTGCTCTAAGGAATAATTTTAATATTACCAAAACTAATCTGACCCTTTCACTTTTCAGGTGATAAAGTGGAGTGCTTTAGTGCCCTCCTTTTAGTTGATTAGAGGAGGATCTTATTGTGGAACCTAAATATTCTGATCCAGTGTTTGTTTGTTTTTTTCATTGTAAATGGCTTCCCAGAAGACTGTGCTTTGAAACCTGAGTGTTAAGGAGATGAGTGGGGGTACCCAACTTCTTGAGATGCTCAGGATTTGGGGGACTAGGAGAGTGGCTTCTCTAGAGCGCTAGCAATTCTGTTTGTTTCCTGGGGAACTGAGGCAGTTCAGTCTAAATCATTTTCAAACTTGTCTTGGGAGCTTAAGGGTCCCTTAGAGAACCCTCAGGGTTCTCAATGGGAGTAGGTTTATCAAGAAGGGAGAGGTCTCTGCTGGTCTCCCCTTCTCCTCTCACTTCCCTTAACTAGGGGACTCCTACTAGATACAAAGCAAAACAAAGAACTTGAAAACAAAAGCAAATTCTTTGTCATAGAACCCTCCTGAGTTAGAAGGTTTGTATAGCAACTCTTGAAGATTCCATATGAAAAGGAACCTCATCAGGACCTTTCACCTGGACTCTGCTGTTCTTTTCTCCTTCTGCCATTCCTCCTCTGCCCCTCTCCTCACACAGCCATTTTGTACCAAGGGAAGTAAGGAAAAGATATCCAACACTTGAACTTTCCACACTGTGGAGCTGTGTAATACCGTTTAGAAATGATAGATGTAAACAATTAATATTTGAAAGCCCTGAAAGTTATGTTTTTAATTATCTAATTAAATGGGAAAATATATTATCTTCATTAAGAAGAATATATGTGGAAGTAACCAACACACTGAACTATTTAGAAAGCAACATATTTTAGCCAGTAATGAGTCTTAACCTTCACAGGATTAGCACATGGAAATCATTATTATGTACTGGCAGGTAGATCCACGTCACCATACTTCTTAAGTCAAGGACGAAGTCCTAATTATAGCAGGGCATTCTGCTTTTCACAATTAATCTTAGTTGGTTGCTAAGTGCTTTCCATGCTTAATGAAACAAAATGTAGAGAGAAGACTTGCTTAATTTTGCCGTGTAAAATGCTTCCTCCTTTTTATTTCAAAACGTGTTTTTCTCCCTACCTTTTGAGGATATTTTGACTTATTCAAATTTTGCATAATATTAAGAGTACCATAATTTATAAGCTATAATAATAGTATATGATTTGAATGCTTCCTGTCTAATGTGCCTGGAATTTTTCTCCAATTATAGGAGAGGCGAGACCATCACTCTCCAGTTTCAAAAAAAAGAATGCAGCTGCTTGCAAGGGGAAAGCTAAACTAACAGAACATTTAATATTTTGAAAAATATGTCCTGGGGGAGAAGGCTTTTCTGTTCAAAAAGATATTAAATTATTTAGCTTGGCGGCTCCAGGGTGTGAATATTTTGAGCCCCATCACTGTCATTTATTTTTTGTTGAGTTCAGTTGGAAAAATTGAAAACTATTCTGATATGCAGTCCTTTATTAGATCTCATATAAACTTTTGGCTGCAACTGCCTACATGTTACTGTGATCTGCATAGGCACATTCCATTTTTAGTGGATCAGTGTTTAATTTTCAAAATTCTCAGCAAATAGCAGAGCTGCAGCCAAAAATTCCTCCACTGAGATTCCTTCCGGCCCAGATGAAACTAATAGTTCCAGGCTGTGTTGCTGTCATTCATTACTAATCCAGGTATGGCTGCTTACTGTGTTTAATTTTCTTCTTCTGAACTTAAAGGCAGTGTTTGACTTTCTCCCATGAGAAGCCAGTGATAATGTGCCTGAAATTCCAGCAACTGGAGATAGTGGGCCTTTTTCACACTGACATAACTAAGCTTTGTTTTAGGGCTAGTATAGTTATGACCTTGACGATAGACATAATACAATGGAAGACAGGCTTACAGTAGGGTATTAAGGAAAAATAAGGATGTATTAGGGATTTGCCCCAAGTTTTTGAAGTTGGTGTCATAGATAGCAGCTGTTTCCTACCACAAAATATCCTTTGATGCTGCTTGCCATTTTGGGACAGAATGTTGAATTGGATAGACAATATGTTTCCTTTTTTCTTAGAATTCTTGTTATAAAATTAGTAGAACTTTCAGAAACATTCAAAATGTTATCACCAATTATCATTTTGTTAAAGTCAGAATCATGTTGCGTTTTAACCTGTTTTAATTGATACTTAAAAACAGTGTGTATAATATAAAGATCATAGAATTTGGAATTGGATAAAGTTCTGGCTTTATCTCTGCTGGATCTGTGACCTTAGGTCAGTGATATAAGATCTCTGAGTCTCAGTTTTTTCATTTATAAAATGGGATAATAGATTATAGAGTTGGTGTGAGGATTAACAATATGGTAGATATAAAGTACCTATATAAGGCCCAGGGCATATCTGGTACTCAGCAAATGATAGATTATATATTTATTATAAATTATCTCTGTCCAGTCTGTCCACCTGCCCACCCACGTGCCTATCTACTTATATTTATCTTCTAGTTCTTTTTTAGGCCTCCCCATTTTTTGTTAATCCAGCTCTATTCTGTTGAAATTTAAAATATGAAAATGAATAAATATGGAAAATGGATAAATGAATCCATTTATCCATTGAATAAAAAACAAAAGGTTTGCTGGCCATCCCCCAAAAGGCTTGTAAGGTTGTACTATTTTAGTGTGACTTTGGTCTGGTGGTGTGTCAGCATCCTAAGTGTAGATATGTCTCCTGAGGAGACTTTACCAAGGTCATAGCCCAATGTATATGGAGTTACTACCTGCTAAAAGGAATAAATAGGATGAGTTTTCTAGCTATCACTGGAGTATACCTGTGTAAGAAGCCATCATTATCAGGAGATTTCCTGAAGAGCAAGGGGATGTAAAGAAGGGGAGTTGGTTGTAGGATTCAGATATTTAGCAGTAAAGGTAAATATGGTAGATTGACCACATGCTCCATTTTCTGCTCCCCACTGAAATGACTGTAGTCTAATGGAGAGGTGAAAACAGTAGACAAAAGTTGAACAGAATTTTGGAAGATAGAAAGTGGATGGACTAGTACTTCCTGATTCAGTAGAGCGGAGAATACAGAATCCTAAACATTTGAAGGTTGGAAGCAAATAAGAAGCAAAGTAATTGAAGAGCGGAGCCCTGGAAAATGACAGAAATTGAGGGTACCAGATATTTCTGAAAGCAGGCATGCTGGTGGAGGTGAAAACAGGAGAATTGTTTGAAAATTATATGAGGAAAAGTAAGATTCCTGGGCTCCTATTTCTGCCGTATGCTGCCAGGTGACTGCCCTTTCCCACTCTGATGGAAGACTAGAGGTGTATTTTCTAGAACCGTTGAATTGGGCATAGTTAAGGACAGGGGCATATACCTGTTATGTGCTTGGCACTGTTATAGGTATTGGGGATATATTAGTGATAAAAAACAGACAAAACTCTGTTTTTGTGAGAGGAGATAATAAATAGTAGACACAATAGTGATTTGTATAGTGTGTTAGAAGATGATAAATACTTATGGAAAAAGGAAATAGAGTAGGGTAAGGGAGGTTGTGAGTGCAGGGTGGGAGGGGTTGTAGTTTAAAACGAGGTGGCATAGTAGGAGTTATCTGAGCAATGACTTGGAAGACAGGGAATGAGCCATGGGGATCATGGGGGAGAGTGCTGCAGGCAAAAGAACGGCCAGTGCAAAGGCCCTAATGTAGAGGCAGGCCTGAAGCAACAAGGAAGTTAGTTGGTTGGAGGGGAGTGAGAGATGAGGAGCATGGGGTGGGTGGTAGAGATCATGTGGGGCCTTTTTGGCCATTGTAAGGACTTGATGTTCTCAGAATCAGTTGGGGTAACATAGTCTGGTTTAGGTTTTAACAGGATCAAAACCAGAGTCTGCCTACTAGTTGTAATACTCTCTGCCCACTCCTGGCTAGCACACAGAGGGCTGCCAGGCTTCTTACCACCTCTCTCCTTCTGCCCCAACAAACACACACAGGAGAATGGAGGATA
Source organism: Balaenoptera physalus (assembly GCF_965194825.1). Taxonomy (NCBI): domain Eukaryota; kingdom Metazoa; phylum Chordata; class Mammalia; order Artiodactyla; family Balaenopteridae; genus Balaenoptera; species Balaenoptera physalus. The sequence goes on from NC_138882.1 coordinate 22,110,748, forward strand.
TCTCTCCAGGGAAAAGGAACAGCTAAAGAAAGAAGAGCTACATGTAAGGACATTGGGGTCCCCAGTGAAAAAACTGGTTTGCTATGGTGAAATCTACTAGTCAGTAAGTTCTACCTTCTACATACAGCTATTGCTCATCTTTTTATTGTCTCACGCTTAACTTGAACAGACATGTTAGAGGAAAAGTCTTTAACGTGAAAGAAACCAAAACAAACAGGAAAATTTTTAAAAAGAATGTGAAAGGAACAGAAACAATGTACGAGCAAAAGACATTTCAAAAACCTGTAATTAAAATCTCAGAAGTAAGAGAAGATATTGTATCTATAAAAAAATAGGATACTCTGGAAAGGATCCTTTAAAGAATAAACTCTTTTGAATATTTAAACGATTATTAATTCAGTAGGAGGTTTGAGAGAGAAAATTGAGACTGTCTTCCAAAAGAGTAGATTAAAAAGATGATAAGATAGAAAATAAAATGGAGGTGGAAGAAAAAAGAAAATACAGTTAGAGGAAAACCAGGCTGTCTAATTATTTGGCTAATTTAGAGGAATTCCAGGAAGAGTTTGGGGTAAATTAATATTGTCCCAGTTGGTTATACTTTCTAGACTCTAAATTCTGTGAGGTCAGGAATTGTATAGCATCTTGTTCATTATCACAGTATGTGTGCATAATTGATCCTCAGATACTTTGACTGAAATTATCCTCATATCATTGAGATGTATAGAAAACTGAGCAAATTAACAAAAGCAGGGGTAGCTAATTAGAAGGAAACATTTTTTCAAGAAAAAAAATCCAGTCATCATTCTTTTAGTGGTTCATTTGGGAATAATATTTAGTCATAATAATGTAAAACACCCAATGTTGATTTAACCAACAGTTGTGATAGAACTATATTGAGAAGGGGGGGAGGGGAGTGCTATAGACAGCTAAATCCACATCTGTCTATAGTAGGAAGTCAGTGTGTAATGCTTGAAATTTAAAATTGTAAAAAGCAGTTGTGAATGTGTTATCTAGAAATACTAGTGGAAAAACTAGAAAGTGATAGCTGGAGAAAGATGGGGCAGGGGACCACTTTTTCACTCCCATTATCTGCCTTGTAGAGCTACTTTTAACACTGTAAATGGATTGTTTTGATAAAAATAAAAATTTAAGATATTTAATGGCACTGGGCTACATCCTCCTCCACATTGAGGCAGTGCTTGTCACCAGAATGTGGCTGTCCTTAGGCAAAGGAACCCTCTCTCTGGACAGCCCTTCTGTTTTCTCTCCACTTCCATTGCTGATGCACCTCTCTTCAGAATTAATGTATTTCTTTAGACATGTTAGTACAGTCAATCAAATCATAGCCAAGTGGCTAGGAATGTTCTCCCTATAGGTTCTCTTTATTTTGTGGTGACTCTACATTTAATTCTGAGGATACTTTTCCCCAAGACTTTTAAGTCATTGATGGTTACGTTATTGTAACTTCTAAGTACTGATAATACATTTCACTATAAAGAAAGCTACTAATTTTTTTTTTAACATCTTTATTGGAATATAATTGCTTTACATTGTTGTGTTACTTTCTGCTGTATAACAAAGTGAATCAGCTATATGTATACGTATATCCCCATATCCCCTCCCTCTTGCATCTCCCTATCCCACCCTCCCTATCCCACCCCTCTAGGTGGTCACAAAGCACCGAGCTGATGTCCCTGTGCTATGCAGCTGCTTCCCACTAGCTATGTGTTTTACATTTGGTAGTGTATATATGTCCATGCCACTCTCTCACTTCGTCCCAGCTTAGCCTTCCCTCTCCCCATGTCCTCAAGTCCATTCTCTACGTCTGCGTCTTTATTCCTGTCCTGCCCCTAGGTTCTTCAGAACCATTTTTTCTTTGATTCCATATATATGTGTTAGCATATGGTACTTGTTTTTCTCTTTCTGACTTACTTCACTCTGTATGACAGTCTCTAGGTCCATCCACCTCACTACAAATAACTTAATTTTGTTTCTTTTTATGGCTGAGTAATATTCCATTGTATATATGTGCCACATCTTTATCCATTCATCTGTTGATGGACACTTAGGTTGCTTCCATGTCCTGGCTATTGTAAATAGTGCTGCAATGAACATTGTGGTACTTGACTCTTTTTGAGTTATAGTTTTCTCAGGGTATATGCCCAGTATTGGGATTGCTAGGTCATATGGTAGTTCTATTTTTAGTTTTTTAAGGAACCTCCATACTGTTCTCCATAGTGGCTGTATCAATTTACATTCCCACCAACAGTGCAACAGGGTTCCCTTTTCTCCACACCCTCTCTAGCATTTATTGTTTGTAGATTTTTTGATGATGGCCATTCTGACTGGTGTGAGGTGATACCACATTACAGTTCTGATTTGCATTTTTCTAATGATTAGTGATGTTGAGCATCCTTTCATGTGTTTGTTGGCAATCTGTATATCTTCTTTGGAGAAATGTCTATTTAGGTCTTCTGCCCATTTTTAGATTGGGTTGTTTGGTTTTTTGATACTGAGCTGCATGAGCTGCTTGTATATTTTGGAGATTAATCCTTTGTCAGTTGCTTCATTTGCAAATATTTTCTCCTATTCTGAGGGTTGTCTTTTCATCTTTTTTATGGTTTCCTTTGCTGTGTCATTTGTCCGATTTGTTTATTTTTGTTAGGTCCCATTTGTTTATTTTTATTTACATTTCTCTAGGAAGTGGATCAAAAAGGATCTTGCTGTGATTTATGTCATAGAGTGTTCTGCCTGTGTTTTCCTCTAAGAGTTTAATAGTGTCTGGCCTTACATTTAGGTCTTTAATCCATTTTGAGTTTATTTTTGTGTATGGTGTTAGGGAGTGTTCTAATTTCATTCTCTTACATGTAGCTGTCCAGTTTTCCCAGCACCGCTTACTGAAGAGGCTGTCTTTTCTCCATTGTATATTCTTGCCTCCTTTGTCAAAGATAAGGTGACCATATGTGCGTGGGTTTATCTCTGGGCTTTCTATCCTGTTCTATTGATCTATATTTCTGTTTTTGTACCAGTACCATACTGTCTTGATTACTGTAGCCTTGTAGTATAGTCTGGAGTCAGGGAGCCTGATTCCTCCAGCTCTGTTTTTCTTTCTCAAGATTGCTTTGTCTATTCGGGGTCTTTTGTGTTTCCATACAAATTGTGAAATTTTTTGTTCTAGTTCTGTGAAAAATGCCCTTGGTAGTTTGATAGGGATTGCATTGAATCTGTAGATTGCTTTGGGTAGTATAGTCATTTTCACAATGTTGATTCTTCCAATCCAAGAACATGGTATATCTCTCCATCTGTTTGTATCATCTTTAATTTCTTTCATCAGTGTCTTATAGTTTTCTGCATACAGGTGTTTTCTCTCCTTAGGTAGGTTTGTTCCTAGGTATTTTATTAAAGAAGGCTACTAATTTTTCACTTTTGTTCCAGTGAGTTACGTATAGTAGACTGTAAATTCTGTGAAATCAGGGATTATGTTGTTACTTTTGTTCACTGTCTATCCGGTGTCTATCATAGTATGTGCATATAGAAGATCTTCAGATATTTTGACTGAAATCATCCTCATATCTCATTGAAAAGCAGATTATATAGTGTTTAAGTGCATGGCTTTTGAGTTAAACAAACCTGGAGTTTTGAATCCCATGTCTGTCACTTACTAGCCATGTCTCTCAACTTCTCTTCCCAAACATAGTCCCCTCATCTGTATAAGGGGGGAATTGTTCCTATCTAATGGAGGTTGTTGTGAGGATTAGGTAAAATAAAGCAGATAAAGTACTCAGCACATAGTAAGTGCCCAGTAAATGTTCACTGTTGTTCTTTCTACCTTTTTTTTGAGTGATGTCACTACCATTTGCTCAGTCTTTGAAAAATCCAATCTGGTTGTGAAGTAAGGGTTTTTCCTATTTGTAAGCATTCAACAAGTGTCAATGACTCGAGTATATTTCTTCAGTTCTGTCCTTTTATTCTATGTCTGCACCCATGTCTTTCTTAAGTACTATCACTTTTTGTTTCCAATTAACACCTAAAGGCCTCTACTTCACAAATATGTTTTCACCTTTTCATCATTTGTTGTTCCTGATCATTGTGTTATTGTTCTTTCAAATCACAATGAATGATTAATTTGGCATTTAAACATAATGTTTGGCATTAATAAAGCAAATTATACCCCCCAATTCTTTAGTAATGTTACTGCAATGTAGATTATATCACAACTCAAATATTTTTTAAAACAAAAATTCTGTCTCTCAGGAGATAGATTTACTTATTTTTAGGAATGTTTATTATATAACTTCTAGTATAGTCGGGAAAATGTTCTAGTCCTTCACAATACATTTTCCTCATGAGGTGTTTTGGCTGCATTAAAAGAGAGTGGTAGTAAGATAATTCTACAACTTGTTTTTTTGAAAGGCTGAGCAACCCTTTTAAGACTGGGATGTCCTCAAGGGTAGGAATCTTGTTTTCTACTTATCTTTGTCCACTATCTGACATATAGTAAAATCTTAACTGTTAACTGAACGACTACATTCATTAATGAATTAACTATAGTGTTTCATTTGTTTATAACTTTTTACTTTGATATCAATTCAAACTTAAAGAAGAGTTACAAAGTTAGAACAAGGATATCCCATATACTGTTTACCCAGATTTACTAATTTTTTTTTTAAATAAATATATTTATTTAGTTTTGGCTGCGTTGGGTCTTCGTTGGTGCGCACAGGCTTTTCTCTGGTTGTGGCGAGTGGGGGCTACTCTTCGTTGCGATGCGCAGGCTTCTCATTGCGGTGGCTTCCCTTGTTGTGGAGCTCAGGCTCTAGGCGCGTGGGCTTCAGTAGTTGTGGCTTGCGGGCTCTAGAGCGCAGGCTCAGTAGTTGTGGCGCACGGGCTTAGTTGCTCCGAAACATGTGGGATCTTCCCAGACCAGGGCTCGAACCCGTGTCCCCTGCATTGACAGGTGGATTCTCAACCACTGTGCCACCAAGGAAGCCCACCAATTGTTTTCTAACTGAAATTTTTTATATATGCATAATGTTTTTCTGAACCATTTGAGAAAAAGTTGCCAACATGGTGCCCCTTTACCCCTAAATACTTCAGTATGTAGTTCTTAAGAAGAACATTCCCTTATATAAAATACAGTATACTTATCAAAATCAGGAAATTTAACCTTGATATAATACTATTTTCTTCTATTTTTTTGAATCTGTAGTCCATAGTCAAATTTGTCCATTGTCTCAATGGTATCTTTTATAGCTATTGTTTTTCCTCAGTCTAGTATTTAATCCAGGAACAAACATTCCATTTACAGTTGACCCTTGAATAATGTGGATTTGAACTATGCAGGTCCACTTGTACACAGATATTTTTCAATAGTAAATACTATTGGGCTGGCCAAAAAGTTGGTTTGGGATTTTCCTTAAGGTGTTATGGAAAAACCCAATGAACTTTGTGGCCAACCCAAAACTGAGCTTTTAAATGGCAAAAGTACTGGTTTTCTCATCAGTCTCCAATTACAGACTTGAATACACAGCAAAATTACCTGGAGTTTCTGACTAGCCACAAGAGACACATTGGGCACCCTGGGCCCTACATGAATAAATTTTGGACTCATGGAGTTGTGCTTTTGGTGAATTGGATACCGAGTTCATATCTGAGTTTGGTCTAGGCAACTTTGGATCTGCCAAACGCCTAGCAATGTTGAGGGAAAAACTATACTTATTTTTCTGGCTGGACCTAAAGTCTAGTTTTCCCAGGAGGTGAGAGTCGTCTTGTATGAGATCCCAGAGGAAATTGTAGGCACAGTGTTTTGTTCAGTGCAACTCAGGTTTACTCACTTAGGCACACCTGCATTGAAGATAAGACCAGCTAGAACTGTGTTCCTGAGGCGGTTTTGAAGCTGTGGACATCTAGCTATCCAACGAAGAAAGTAGTTTGTTCCCTCTAATTCTACATAGAAATACTTGATCCCAACGGCCTTTTACCCTTGATGTTGCTCAGAAGACACAGGAGAGACTTTTGGTGCAGTGTGTTCTTCCACGAAAAGTAATGCAGACTCCAGAGTCCTTCAGGTCCTGAATGGCGTACTAGAGTTAATGCACTATATTGTCTAAGGCTTCATGAAATCTCCTGCATGCCTAACTTCGTTGTTAGGAAAAACAGGACCTTACTTTGAGGCTGTCAGTCAAGTTCAGTTTGCCCCTTAGCTAAAGAGTGCTGTGGGATCAGCTCCTATCAAGGAATTGCAGGCACCCTGTTTTTTTGGGGAATACTCTTTTTCTCACGTGGCATGCCTGCAGTGAATGGAAGACGGGCAAAAACAGTGTTTTTCAGGCAGTTTTGAGGTCGCAACTATTGGCCTGGCCAAAAACTTAGTTCAGGTGTTTCTGTAAGACGTTACGGAAAAACCAAACAAACTTTGTGGCCAACCCAATACAGTACTACACAGTCTATGATGGATGCAGAGGAACTGCAGATATGGGGTGCTGACTGTAAGTCATATGCAGAATAACACCTGCATTGTTCAAGGGTCAACTGTAATTTTCAGTCTCATTAACCTCCGTTAATCTGGAACAGTTCTTTAGCCTTTGTTTTCCTTTTTTGACCTTAACATATTCTAAAGAGTAGAGGCCAATCATGTTGTACAATATCCCTCAATTTGCATTTGTCTAATATGTCCTTATGATTAGATTGAGGTTTTGTAGTTTTGGCAGAAAAGCAATAGAAGGGAGGTTGTGCCCTTCTCAGTATCAGTAAGCACATGATATCAGTTTGTACAAATATTACTGATTTTCACTTGTTTAAATTCTGTCTACCAGGTTTCTCCACTGTAAAATTACTGTTTTTCCTTTGTAATTAATATGTAATTTGTGGGGAGGTACTTTGAAACTGTAAATATCTTGTTCTTCATCAAACTTTCACTCAGTAGCTGTAAGCATCCATCATTCTATCTTTCCATATTTATTAGTTGGCATTTTGCTCTAAGGAAGAACTTCCTTTTTCCTCTTTATTTTTAATTTATATTATTCAAACTCATAGATTCTTATTTTATTCAAGGAGTTATATTGCATTACTGTCATTAATTATTTTGATGCTTGAATTATTCTGGATTTGGCCAGTGAGACACGCTGCTCCTCTGTCCTTTTCATATGTCTTCATTGTTCTTTGAGAATTTCTTACTTTGGTATAACAAGATGTCCTAGGTTCTTTGTGTACTTTCCTTGCCCCAGCCCTGGACTCAGCCTTTTTCTAAGGTGCCCTGGTTCCTTTTAGTGGAGAATGGTATTTAAAAACTAAAATCTGGGTTATTGGCTCATTGCTACTAATGTGTCATCAGTTCTAGACCCTCTCAAGTCTCAGATCTCACAGACTGAGCTAGAAAATATGTGTGTGTGTGTGTGTGTGTGTATGTATCTATGTCTATGTCTAAATTAAAGTTCTGTATCTAATTAAGAGTTCATATTAATTTTTCCACTGAAATCCAACACCCCAGGATTTATTCTAATCTCCCCCTATATTTATAACTCCCATCTCCAACAGTGAGAAACTTAGCTCTGTGGTATTGTTTTGTATCTCAAATGTCTTGTCCAGCCTTGACATTAAGTGATGAATACTTTAAGTATTTGAGTAAATGAATGAGTACATGAAATAGTTGTGGTATTATCTCTGTACATCCTCACAGCTGTGACCAGTGCTTGGCATGAGGTAGATATTGATTAAAGCTTTGTTGAACAAATGGCTCTCTTCTTTCCAATATCTTCATTTTCTACTTTCATACAAGATGAGATATGACTCCATAAGAATATTCTTGTTTTCTACCATTTATAGCATGAATCTAGATAAATTATTCAATGAATATGAAGTCAATCCTTTTTTTCATAAGAAAAAGTCATAAATAAAAATAAAATTGCTCTATAAGAAAAATAGTTCCTTTGTTTTGTATAAAAACCCTCAAATGTGGGCAGCACCATTGAAAAGGTTTCAGCATTCCTAGTTACAAAAATTGTAGCTTGCGGAGGCTGTCTGGCACATTTTTCACTTTTGTCAGCTCTGGCGATGTGAAATATGTTCTTCATCTGAATTCTCTTCCTATACACCCTGCCGTCAGGCAAAAAGAATTTCCATTTCACTGCTGCTTGTCATTAAGCTGCTATAAACAAGAATGCTTGAAGATAACTTATGAGCAAGGGACTAGAAATTTCTGATAACCTTAAGAATCATTGCCAAATTATATTACTAACTCTGTGAGTAATCTGGGGAAAAACAGTAGGGTTTCATTCACCTATGCCCTCAAAGGTTATAGATTTACAATTTAGGACAACCATTAATGATGGTACCTCTTGAAGTAGATTTTTTCCCCCTTAAACCTCAGGAAATGACGTCTATTTTTCTCTCTGATGTAATTAAAACTAACAACTACTGGCACACAAACTCTTCGTTTATCCCTAGAAACTTGCTTAAGAACTATTCTATTTTTACTTTTTCTGTTTAACTAAAGTATGTTAAATATAGCATATGCATTGTAACTTCTAGTGTAGAATTCACAATGTATAACTTCTCATGTCACAGTACCAGAAAAGTAGGAAAGAAACAAGGGGGTTAGTTTTATGTTCAGTATGACGTTTCCATCAGATTGGCTGGGAATTGATTATTTTCATTTTAAAGAAGTTTTTCTCCAACATAGCTTCTTTAACCCTTTATAGAAACATTTATTTTAAAAAATTTCCCCCATGTATACAAGGGGGAGTGTCAAGAGTCTGTGTCTTTTAAAATGAATAGAAAAATCAAGATATTTAAAGCACTTCAGTCTGGAAAGCCTTCTGTAAAGAAAAACTTTATAGCAGTTTACCTAAACAGTCTTCTTTCCCAAGATTGAATTGTTGAGGGCAAGGTTTTAAAGAATTTTAAAGGTTCTATGCCTTCCTCTCTTCCTTTTTTTAAACTCATGATTATGTTTTTGTTGCAGTCTAAAGGTTATCTTATTCATTGTTGTTGTTTCGGGCTTTTTATTTTCCCCATCCAGTTTTATTGAGATATAATTGACATACAGCACTGTATAAGTTTAAGGGTAGAGCATAATGCTTTGATGTACATACATCATGAAATGATTGCCACAATAAGTTTAGTAAACATCCATTATCTCATATAGATACAAAAAAAGAAAAAGAAAATGAAGAAACATTTTTTCCTTCTGATGAGAACTCTTAGAATTTGCTCTCTTAACTTTCATATATAACATACAGCAATGCTAATTGTATTTATCATGTTGTGCTTTACATCCCTAGTACTTATTTGTCTTATAACTGGAAGTTTGTACCTTTTGACCATCATCACACAATTCTCCCTCCCCCTCCTTACCTCCTGCCACTGGTAACCACAAATCTGATCTCTTTTTCTGTGAGTGTCTTCATTTGTTTTGGAAGTATAATTGACCTACATCATTATGTTAGTTCCTGGTACACAACATAGTGATTCGATATTTCTGTAGATTACAGAAGGATCATCGCTAGTCTAGTTATCATTTGTCACCATACAAAGATATTATATTATTATTGACTTATATTCCCTATGTTGTGCATTTCATACCCATGACTCATTTATTTTGTAACTGGAAGTTTTTACCTCTTAATCTCCCTCACCTATCTCTCTCACCCTCAGTCCCCTCTTCTCTGGCAAACATCTGTTTGTCTTCTGTATCTATGACTGTTTCTGTTTAGTTATTTTGTTCATTTGTTTTGTTTTTTAGATTCCACATGTAAGTGAAATTATGTGGTATTTGTCTTTCTCTGACTTATTTCACGTAGTATAATATTCTCTAGGCTCGTCTATGTTGTCACAAAAGGCAAGATTTCATTCTTTTTTATGGTTGAGTAATACTCCATGGTACATGTATATACCATTTCTTCTTTATCCATTCATCTGTCAATGGATACTTAGGTTGCTTCCATATCTTGGCTGTTGTAAATACTGTTGTTATGAACACAGGGGTGCATATGTCTTTTCAAATGAGTGTTTTCATTTTCTTTAGATAAGTACCCAAGAGTGGAATTGCTGGATTGTATGGTAGTTCTATTTTTAATTTTTGAGGAATCTCCATACTGTTTTCTATAGTGACCACACAAATTTACATTCCCACCAATAGTGCATGAGGGTTTCCTTTTCTCCGCATCCTCATCAACACTGATTATTTATTGTCTCTTTGATAATAGCCATTCTAACAGGTGTGAGGTGATTTCTCATTGTGGTTTTCATTTGCATTTCCCTGAGGACTAGTGGTGATGAACATCTTTTCATGCACCTGTTGGCCATGTTTATTTCGCATTTGAAGAAATTTCCATTAAGGTCTTCTGCACATTTTTAAATTGGATTGTTTGTGTTTTGGATGTTGAGTTGTATGAGTTCTTTGTATGTTTTGGATACTAGTCCCTTGTCAGATATATCATTTGCAAATATCTTCTCCCATTTAGTAGGTGGCCTTTTCGTTTTGTTGATAGTTTCCTTCACTTTGCAAAAGCTTTTTAGTTTGATGTAGTCCCATTTGTTTATTTTTGCTTTTGTTTCCCTTGCCTGGGGAGACATATCCAAAAAAAATTACTAAGACCTGTGTCAGAGAGCATACTGCCTATATTTTCTTCTAGAAGTTTTATGGTTTCAGGTCTTACATTTAAGTCTTTAATCCATTTTGGGTTTATTTTTGTATATGGTGTGAGAAAGTAGTCCAGTTTGATTCTTTTGCATGTAGCTGTCCAGTTTTAGTAACACCATTTATTTAAGGGGATTTTCCTTTCTCCATTGTATATTCTTGTCTCCTGTGTCACAGATTAATTGACCATATAAGTTGGGTTCATTTCTGGACACTCTGTTCCATTGATCCATGTGTCTGTTTTTGTATCAGTACCATACTGTTTTGAGTACTGTAGCTTTGTAATATAGTTTGAAACCAGGGAGCCTAATACCTCCAGCTTTGTTCTTCTTTCTCACAATTGTTTTGTCTAGCCAGTATCTTCTGTAATTCCGTACAAATTTTAGAATTATTTGTTTTGTAGAGTGAAATATGCCATTGGCATTTTGATAGGGATTGCATTGAATCTGTAGATTGCCTTGGGTGGTATGGTCATTTTAACAATGTTAATGCTTCCAATCCATGAACACAGTGTATCTTTATATTTGTTAATGTCGTCTTTCATTTCTTTCATCAGTGTCTTATGGTTTTCCGAGTACAGGTCTTTTACCTTCTTAGTTAGATTTATTCCTAGGTATTTTATTCTTTTCAGTGCAATTGTAAATGGGATTGTTTTCTTAATTTCTCTTTCTGATAGTTTGTTGTTAGTGTATAGAAATGCAACAGATTTCTTTCTTTCTTTTTCTTGGGCTGTGTTGTGCAGCTTGCAGGAGTTCCCTGACTGGGGATTGAACCTGGGTCATGGCAGTGAAAGTGCCGAATCCTAACCACTAGACCACCAGGAGACTCCCTGCAACAGATTTCTGTATATTAATTTTGAATCCTGCAGCATTACTGAATTCATTGATGAGTTCTAGTAGTTTTTGATGGTGTCTTTAGGATTTTCTATGTTTAGTATCATGTTATCTGCAAACAGTGACAGTTTTACTTCTTTTCCAATTTGGATTCCTTTTATTTCTTTTTCTTGTCTGATTACTGTGGCTAGGACTTCCAATATTATGTTGAATAAAAGTGGTGAGAGTGGGTATCCTTGTTTTATTCTTGATCTTAGAGGAAGTGCTTTCAGCTTTTCACCGTTGAGTATGATGTTAGCTGTGGGCTTATCATATATGGTCTTTATAATGTTGAGGTGCATTCTCTCTGTACCTACTTTGTGGACTTTTTACCATAAATGGATGTTGAATTTTGTCAAAAGCTTTTTTTTGCATCTCTTTAGATGATCATGTGATTTTTATTTTTCAATTTGTTAATGTCATGTATCACATTGATTTGCAGATATTGCACCATCTTTGCATCCCTCCTACCCATCTCGTGGTTGTTCCTTCTTTATATCTTTAGTTGTAGAAGAACTTTTCTGCTAGTCTTCTGGTTTTTCTCATCAATAGTTGCTCTGTAAATAGTTGTAAATTTGGTGTGCCCATAGGACATAGTGAGCTCACTGCTTCCTATTCTGCCATCTTGGCCACTCCTCTGGATTTATATCTTTTAAGTATAGGCATATAAAGCTAAAATCCTAAAATTGTTGTTGAAAAAGTATTTTGGGGTGGGTGGTGGTGTCATGTCATAGATTCCTTGTTGCCTGTTTTGGTTATCTCTGTAAATAGAAATAGCCACTTGATCATGGTATATGATCCTTTTAACACAATATTGAATTCAGTTTGCATCCCACGGATGCAATGATGGTTCAGTATCTACAAATCAATCAGTATGATACATCACATTAACACACTGAAGAATAAAAATCATATGAACATCTCAAGAGATGCAGAAAAAATTCTTGACAAAATTCAACATCCATTTATGGTCAAAACTCCACAAAGTGGGTATAGAGAGAACGTACCTCAACATTATAAACACTGTTCTTCAACAGTGCAGCAGAATGTTTACAAAAATGATACATGAATATTTTAAATATGTATATTAAAATTTAGCTAAATGAAGTTGAAGACGAGGGCCAGTTTGAATTAGAAAACAGTCTGAGGTGCAGAACCCTAAACTGATACTGTCTTAGCGATGAGAATAGCCTAGGGTGGCCGTGTTTCTTCTTCACAACTGTATCCCTAGTACAAAAGCACAGTGTCTGCCTGGAACATTGTAGATACTTGGTAAAGATCTGTTGAATGAAAGAGTGAATCCTAAAAGCTTTGGAGTTACTTTTTAATTTTACAGATGAAAAAACTTAATCTAGAAACTGAATGGTTGAGGCAGAAGTGGAGCTCAATCTCCTGATGGCCATTCAGCACTTGCTACATTTTTAAAAGAAATTAATTTTATTTTTAAGATCTGTAATAATGGGAACCAAGCCAAGCATATATAATAATATAAGATTTCTAGGCATACTATTGAATGAATTGGCCATTATAATTGTGATTAACATATTATTTGTCTGTAAATATGTAATTATGTTCTTTTGAAGGTACTTAAACTTTGCTTTCTTGTTTAGTTACAATATTTTTTCTTTTAATATAGTTTGTACTGTTAATTTCTTAGTAAACCCTTTGTTGAGGTTATACAGAGGTTCTTTGAGTAAACTTCTCTCTCTGGGCTATCATAAGTCTGTATTCGTTGAACAATATAGTTATCATTGACTTTAGTGTGAAGAGACTTTGGAAATTACGTAGTTCAAGCAATTCATTATTTAGAGAAGGAGATGGACCTCCAAGTAGTTAAATGACTTGTCAGTGTCACATTACTCACTCACAGCAAAGCTAGAAATAGAGCTTGGTTTTATGGTTCCTGGTCCAGTATATCTTTATTGTAAATAATAGATTTCTAACTACCATATAATACAGAATTCAATGTCTTTTGGTACAGATTTGTCTAGGCAGTGATATATGTTAAAATATAGGACACCGAGGGGTAACCTTACATGTAAAATTGATTTTGCAAAAGAAGCTTTTCTCTCCTCCATGGTGCTCAGGCTGGTGTGTTGATTGCAGGAGGAGTTAATGAGAGGGAGACCTAAAGGGAAAGGAGACTCTTTTGATATTAAGTTTGGGGCAGACACTTGGAAAGAGTCTGTACATTTATTATATCTATCAAGAGGAGGGAGAATGAGAGGGCAGACAGCAGAAGCAAAAAGAACTACAGTTCTGCAGCCTGTGGAAGGAAAACCCCATTCCCATAAAGACTGACAAAATGAAAAGGCAGAGGACTTTCTACCAGATGAAGGAACAAGATAAAACCCCAGAAAAACAACTAAATGAAGTGGAGACAGGCAACCTTCCAGAAAAAGAATTCAGAATAATGATAGTGAAGATGATCCAGGACCTGGAAAAAGAATGGAGGCAAAGATCAAGAAGATGCAAGAAATGTTTAACAAAGACCTAGAAGAATTAAAGAACAAACACCTAGAAGAGTTAAAGAACAAACAAACAGAGATGAACAATACAGTAACTGAAATGAAAAATACACTAGAAGGAATCAATAGCAGAATAACTGAGGCAGAGTAACAGAGAAGTGACCTGGAAGACAGAATGGTGGAATTCACTGCCACAGAACAGAATAAAGAAAAAAGAATGAAAAGAAATGAAGACAGCCTACGAGACCTCTGGGACAACATTAAATGCAACAACGTTCACATTATAGGGGTCCCAGAAGGAGAAGAGAGAGAGAAAGGACCTGAGAAAATATTTGAAGAGATTATAGTCAAAAACTTCCCTAGCATGAGAAAGGAAATAGCCACCCAAGACCAGGAAGCACAGAGAGTCCCAGGCACGATAAACCCAAGGAGAAACACACCGAGACACATAGTAATCAAATTGACAAAAATTAAGGACAAAGAAAAATTATTGAAAGCAATAAGGGAAAAACAACAAATAACGTACAAAGGAACGCCCATAAGGTTAACAGCTGATTTCTCAGAAGAAACTCTACAAGCCAGAAGGGAGTGGCACGATATATTTAAAGTGATGAAAGGGTCGTAGGTACACCAAGATTTCTCTATCGGGCAAGGAACTCATTCAGATTTGATGGAGAAATCAAAAGCTTTACAGACAAGCAAAAGCTAAGAGAATTCAGCACCACTAAACCAGCTCTACAACAAATGCTAAAGGAACTTCTCTAAGTGGGAAACACAAGAGAAGAAAAGGACCTACAAAAACAAACCCATAACAATTAAGAAAATGGCCATAGGAAAATACATACCAATAATTACCTTAAACGTGAACGGATTAAATGCTCCAACCAAAAGACACAGGCTCGCTAAATGGATACAAAAACAAGACCCATATATATGCTGTCTACAAGAGACCCACTTTAGACCTAGGGACACATACAGACTGAAAGTGAGGGGATGGAAAAAGATAGTCCATGCAAATGGAAATCAAAAGAAAGCTGGAGTAGCAATACTCATATCAGATAAAATAGACTTTAAAATAAAGAATGTTACAAGAGACAAGGAAGGGCACTACATAATGATCAAGGGATCAATCCAAGAAGAAGATATAACAATTATAAATATACACCCAACATAGGAGCACCTCAGTACATAAGGCAACTGCTAACAGCTCTAAAAGAGGAAATCGACAGTAACACAGTAAGAGTGGGGGACTTGAACACCTCACTTACACCAATGGACAGATCATCCAGACAGAAAATTAATAAGGAAACACAAGCTTTAATGACACAATATACCAGATAGATTTAATTGATATTTATAGGACATTCCATCCAAAAACAGCAGATTACACTTTCTTCTCAAGTGCACATGGAACATTCTCCAGGATAGATCACATCTTGGGTCACAAATAAAGCGTCAGTAAATTTAAGAAAATTGAAATTATATCAGGGGGTGGTGGTGGTGGTGTGATGAATTGGGAGATTAGGATTGACATGTATACACTGATGTGCATAAAATGGATGACTAATAAGAACCTGCTGTATAAATAAATAAGTAAAACAAAATTAAAAAATTAAAAAAAAAGAAAGACATCTTTTCCGACCACAAAGCTATGAGATTAGAAATCAATTACAGGGGGAAAAAAATGTAAATAACACAAACACATGGACGCTAAACAGTATGTTACTGAATAACCAAGAGATCACTGAAGAAATCAAAGAGAAAATGAAAAAAATACCTAAAGACAAATTACAATGAAAACACGATGATCCAAAACTTATGGGATGCAGCAAAACCAGTTCTAAGAGGGAAGTATATAGCAATAAAAGCCTACCTCAAGAAACAAGAAGAATCTAAAATAGGCAAGCTAACCTTACACCTAAAGGAACTAGAGAAAGAAGAACAAACAAAACCCAAATTTCGTAGAAGGAAAGAAATCATAAAGATCAGAGCAGAAATAAATGAATAGAAATAGAGAAAACAATAGCAAAGATCAATAAAACTAAAAGCTGGTTCTTTGAGAAGATAAACAAAATTGAAAAACCTTTAGCCAGACTCATCAAGAAGAAGAGGGAGAGGACTGAAATCAGTAAAATTAGAAATGAAAAAGGAGAAGTTACAGCGGACACTGCAGAAATACAAAATATCGTAAGAGACTACTATAAGCAACTCTATGCCAATAAAATGGACAACCTGGAAGAAATGGACAAATTTTAGAAAGGTATAACCTTCCAAGGCTGAATCAGGAAGAAATAGAGAATATGAACAGACCAATCACAAGTAATGAAATTGAAACTGTGATTAAAAATCTTCCAAGAAACAAAAGTCCAGGACCAGATGGCTTCACAGGTGAATTCTATCAAACATTTAGAGAACAGCTAACACCCATCCTTCTCAAACTGTTCCAAAAAATTACGGAGGAAGGAACACTCCCAAACTCATTCTATGAGGCCACCATCACCCTGATACCAAAATCAGACAAAGATATTACAAAAAAAGAAAATTACAGACCAGTATCACTGATGAATATACATGCAAAAATCCTCAACAAAATACTAGCAAACAGAATCCAACAACACATTAAAAGGATCATACACCCTGATCAAGTGGGATTTATCCCAGGGATGCAAGGATTCTTCAATATATGCAAATCAATCAATGTGATACACCATATTAACAAATTGAAGAATAAAAACCATATGATCATCTCAATAGATGCAGAAAAAGCTTTTGACAAAATTCAACACCCATTTCTGATAAAACTCCAGAAAGTGGGCATACAGGGAAACTACTTCAACATAATAAAGGCCATATATGGGAAACCCACAGCAAACATCATTCTCAATGGTGAAAAACTGAAAGCATTTCCTCTAAGATCAGGAACAAGACAAGGATGTCCACTCTCGCCACTATTATTCAACATAGTTTTGGAAGTCCTAGCCACGGCAATCAGAGAAGAAAAAGAAATAAAAGGAATCCAAATTGGAAAAGAAGAAGTTAAAGTGTCACTGTTTGCAGATGAGATGATACTATACATAGAGAATCCTAAAGATGCCACCAGAAAAGTACTAGAGCTAATCAATGAATATGGTAAAGTTTCAGGATACAAAATCAATGCACAGAAATCTCTTGCATTCCTATACACTAACAACGAAAATCAGAAAGAGAAATTAAGGAAACAATCTCATTTATCATTGCAACGAAAGGAATAAAATACCTAGGTATAAACCTACCTAGGGAGGTAAAAGACCTGTACTCAGAAAACTATAAGACACTGATGAAATAAATCAAAGATGACACAAACAGATTGGAAGAATCTTGGATTGGAAGAATTAACATTGTGAAAATGTCTATACTACCCAAAGCAATCTACAGATTCAGTGCAATCCCTATCAAACTACCAGTGGCATTTCTCACAGAACTAGAACAAAAAATTGCACAATTTGTATGGAAACACAAAAGACCCCGAATAGCCAAAGCAATCTTGAGAAAGAAAAATGGAGCTGGAGGAATCAGACTCCCTGACTTCAGACTATACTACAAAGCTACAGTAATGAAGACAATATGGTACTGACACTAAAACAGAAATATAGATCAATGGAATAGAATAGAAAGCCCAGAGATAAACCCATGCACCTATGGTCAACTAATCTATGACAAAGGAGGGAAGGATATACAGTGGAGAAAAGACAGTCTCTTCAATAAGTGGTGCTGGGAAAACTGGACAGCTACATGTAAAAGAATGAAATTAGAAAACTCCCTAACACCATACACAAAAATAAACTCAAAATGGATTAGAGACCTAAAGGTAAGCCTGGACACTATAAAACGGTTAGAAAAAAGCTAGGAAGAACACTGTTTGGCATAAATCACAGCAAGATCTTTTTTGATCCACCTCCTAGAGTAATGGAAATAAAAACAAAAATAAACAAATGGGACCTAATGAAACTTCAAAGCTTTTGCACAGCAAAGGAAACCATAAACAAGACAAAAAGACAACCCTCAGAATGGGAGAAAATATTTGCAAACGAATCAACGGACAAAGGATTAATCTCCAAAATATATAAACAGCTCATTCAGCTCAATATTAAAGAAACAAACACCCCAATCCAAAAATGGGCAGAAGACCTAAATAGACATTTTTCCAGAGAGGACATACAGATGGCCAAGAAGCACATGAAAAGATGCTCAACATCACTAATTATTAGAGAAATGCAAATCAAAACTACAATGAGGTATCACCTCACACCAGTTAGAATGGGCATCATCAGAAAATCTACAAACAACAAATGCTGGAAAGGGTGAGGAGAAAAGGGAACCCTCTTGCACTGTTGGTGGGAATGTAAATTGATACAGCCACTATGGAGAACAGTATGGAGGTTCCTTAAAAAACTAAAAATAGAATTACCATATGATCCAGCAATCCCACTACTGGGCATATACCCAGGGAAAACCATAATTCAAAAAGACACATGCACCCCAATGTTCATTGCAGCACTATTTACAATAGCCAGGTCATGGAAGCAACCTAAATGCCCATCGACAGACAAATGGATAAAGAAGATGTGGTACATATATATAATGGAATATTACTCAGCCATAAAAAGGAACGAAATTGGGTCATTTGTAGAGACATGGATGGATCTAGAGACTGTCATACAGAGTGAAGTAAGTCAGAAAGAGAAAAACAAATATTGTATATTAAGGTATATATGTGGAACCTAGAAAAATGGTACAGGTGAACCGGTTTTCAGGGCAGAGATAGAGACACAGACGTAGGGAACAAACATATGGACACCAAGGGGGGGAAAGTGGTGGGGGTGGTGGTGGTGGGATGAACTGGGAGATTGGGATTGACATATATACACTAATATGTATAAAATAGGTAACTAATAAGAACCTGCTGTATAAAAAATAAAATTCAAAAATTCAAAAGAAAAAAATAATAAAGTAAAATACATATATTGTGGGAATAAAAAGGGGAGGGAGAATGATTATGAGGAGCATAAATTATGGTACGTCCATAGTGTGCAGTGTTTTTATAGGTATTAAAAAGACTGGGTTAACTGTGTGTCTTCTGATGGAAGGCAAAGCCATGATAGCAGTGCAAAAGGCAAGTTGCAGTGTAATATATTTCATTAAAACTAAAGCAAAACCACATATATATATATGTGTGTATATATATATATATGAGATGTTTATATATTATTGCGTTGACCAAAAAGTTTGTTTGGGTTTTTCCGTACAATGTATAACAGAAAAACCCGAACGAACTTTTTGGCCACCCCAGTTATTTGAATGAACATGGAAGAATAACCAGGCTATTAGCATTTACTATTTTATGGAGTCAAATTTGGTGGAGGTATGATTAACTATTTCTTCATTAATTGTTATACTGTTTAACTTGCTACAGGAAGCATCTATTACTTTTGCTATTAACGAGATCTAACAAACAAAATTTAAAATCAATCTATAGATTATTATATTTATGATTTTTTAAATGAACTTGTAGTTGTGAAGTTAGTTAAGAGAATTTCCCACAGAAGAAAACAGACAGATTATCTGGCCACTATATTGCTGAACTCTGGTAGTTTCTAGTTCACTGAAATTCTTCAGTAATAACATATATACAGAAAGAAATATCTTGAAGATAATTTTTAGATGTGCTTTCCCTAAGATCAAACTTTTTTAATGCTCATATTCTTGATTTACATAATGTTAAGTATTTTTTCTTATTTTATTTTAGAAATCTTTTGTATTTAGCAGTGAACTGATTAGATTAGTATATTCATCAATGAAAGGTGAATATTGTTTCCATGTGAAAGAAACCAATGCTAAAAAATAATGCCCTTGATTCAGTTAAGACTCAAACCTTCCTTTTGCCAAGAAATGTATATGTAGTGTAATTAAAATTTTTATTTAAAAAGGGACAAAATAAACTCTTTGCATCTTTTGAATTTTCATAAGTTCTAAGGCTCTGAGCCTTCAATAACTCTACATAAGTGTAAATGTCCTTGTACTTTTCCAGCATTAGAGATGCTTCAGGTCCTAAGAGGTTGTTTGTTTGTTTTAAATCAGAGGTACTAATAAAAGAAAAATATTTTTGAATGTAAATATTTACCAGGAGTCTGTTAGTCATAGGTTTCATGTAACATTAACAAAGCTGTTCTTCACATAAAATTTAAAAACTAGTCAATTTAAAAACTATGAAAAAAAATACCAGTAACAATTTGAGTGTATTTGGGCTGGAGAAAATAAAATACTAACCATTTTCTTGAGTAAGGTGTGTTATGAGTTGCTCTTGTAGAAAGCTTTTATTTTTTCACCAAAATAGCTCCAAATTAATATCTTTAAGAGACCATAAGATTGCAACCTAGACCTGATTCAAGCACTACATTTTAACAAGCGAATTCTTTCTCTCTGAGGAGCCAGTAAAGCTTGCAGAAACCATGGGAATCTGATCGAAAAGCTCATGATAACTTTAAGGATTAGTTGATTCAGCCTACAAAGGAACAAAATAAATTATACATGATGAAACAATTATAAAGAAAAATAGAGGGATCTTATCTTCTCCTTGATTTTTTCCGCATTTTGAGATGTAACTTATAGGCATCTAAGTTTGCATAGTTTAGTTTTATAAATTATAAGTTTGCATAGTTTCCTTTTCAAGTGAAACATTAAAGTTAACCCTTCATGAATTCTGACCATCTCTTATACCTACTATTATTATATCTCCAAGTGAAAATTAGATATTTATCAGGTCAAAGGAAACCATTACTTTAGTTTACTAATTTTGTGGAGGGGTTAAGGTGAAGATAGAAAATGAGAGAGAATTCTGGGCTTGTAATGGGGTTGGACTGGTGGGCCATTGAGGTTGGGCCTTACATTCTTGGAGGGCCTTAGATTTAAATTTTTAATATTATCCCCAAATAAGGTCATGATATATGATTGTATGTGTTTTGTCTTTGTGTTAAAGACATTAAACTATAAAATATACTATAAATTATTTAAACTCTATTTTGGCTTTTTTTTCCTTTTCCATGTACTAGGAGCCTAAAAAGAGGGGAAATGGCCAGAGCCTCTCTTGATCTCTTAGAGGGGCAAAGAGTATTTTGGATAGAGAATAACATCAGAAGACATTTATTAGATGTTTTTATTATGAATTTAAATTTAAACATTCTTGATCTTACTATTGCATTTTAAGATACGTACATGATTCTTAAGCTAACCTGGAAGAAAAAAATATGAAAATAGCCAGGAAAATTTTGAAAAGGAGAGTTATGAAGGGAAATTTGATCTATCAGATAACAAAATGCGATAATAACAATATTTACCTCTTAGGGTTTTCATGAAGATTAGATGGTATTATTTATTTAAAATTCTCAAAATAGCATCTGACACAGAACAAATGTTTAATAAATTTTTAACTGCTATTCTTACTTCCCTGATTTGGATATTCATTTTATTTCATAAGCATTCATTGCTTGCTATGTGTGTATGGGGAGAGGTATGACTGATTAGTCATGGCGGGGGAAGAAAATAATAAGATTAAGCTTCTGGAGTATATAATGTGATATGTCTTTATTTTTTAATAAATTTATTTATTCTATTTATTTCTGGCTGTGTTGGGTCTTCGTTGCTGCACATGGGCTTTCTCTAGTTGTGGTGAGAGGGGGCTACTCTTTGTTGCAGTGCATGGGCTTCTCGTTGTGGTGGCTTCTCTTGTTTTGGAGCTCGGGCTCTAGGCACGCAGACTTCAGTAGTTGTGGCATGCGGGCTCGGTAGTTGTGGCTCACGGGCTCTAGAGCGCAGGCTCAGTAGTTGTGGCGCACGGGCTTAGTTGCTCCGTGGCATGTGGGATCGTCCCATACCAGGGCTCGAACCTGTGTCCCTTGCATTGGCAGGCGGATTCTTAAACACTGCGCCACCAGGGAAGTCCCTGTGATATGTCTTTAATCTTTAGTAAGTAGATTAAAAATGAAAGTAGAGTACCAACACTTTGGTGAGCAGTTTTGCATTTTCTATTCACAAATCCTTCTTACTAGCAATTTCATTTCTTAAATACACTGGAGTAATTCCTACATATATACAGGAGACATACATAAATAGGTTCTTTACATCACTGTCTATAATTGTAACATATCAGAACTACCTACGTGTTCATCAGAAAAGAACAGGTTAATAAATTTTGATGTCTTTATACTGTTAAGCAGTTAAAAAGAATGAAGTAGAGCTGTGTATGAACATAAATCTCAAAACCAGCATTGAGAAATAAAGTTGCAGAATGATAGGTACGGTATGATAGTATTTGTATAAAGTTTGAAAACATGCAAAATAGTGCATATATTATTTATAGATACATATGTAGTAGTATAAGATAGGCATGGAATGAAAACTCCGAATTTATGAGAGTGGTTACCTCTTTGGAGGGAAGAAAGGGAATAGGATTCCAGAATGATCCGCAGGGCCTCCATTTTGCTTGTAATGTTTTATTTAAACCAAAAAAAGGCAAATACGTCAAAATTTTAAGATTTTTATAAACCTGGGAAACAAGTACATGGATATTCATTATATTAGTCTTTATATTTCTCTTATGTTTGAATTATTTCACATGCATGCAAATTAAGATAGATATGTGAAGATGTTCTAAAAGCAGCAAGAAGAGAGAGAAAGAACATGGCCACTGGAGTAAGAGAGGCGTGGGTTTGTCCTCTCTCTGCTTCTTCTTGCCTCTGTAGCCTTGGGCAAGTTGCTGTATCTCTCTGCGATTGTTACCTCATCTGTAAAATGCGGATAATAATATCTCCTTCCCAGTTTGTTGTGAGGAATAGATAACATACCTAAAGTACTTTTAGTTCTTGAGATGCAGAAGTGCCAAGCACCGGGAATAAAATATGAACAACAACAGGCACTGTCCCCACCCTTACATAACGTCAGTGTAGTTGGGGAAATAAATGATCAATTAATCACCCAAACGAAAGTAAACAGTACCTGTGGTCTGTGTCTTAAAGGACAGGTGCAAGGTACTATGAGTCCTTCTAATAGGCAGCATTATGGACCATGTGTATTTGTGCCCGCCCATCCCCTCCAAATTCATGTGTTGAAACTCTTAATTCCCAATGTGATGGTATTTGGAGATGGGGCCTTTGGGAAATACTTAGGTCTGAGAGTGGAGCCAACATGATGGGATTAACGCTCTTAGAAGAGACCATGCTGGCCCCCTCATCTCAGACTTTAGCGTCCAGATCTGTGAGGAAGCAATGTGTGTTGTTTAAGGCACCCAGTCCACAGTACTCTTGTTATAGCAGCTCAAACTGACTAGGACAAGGGGAAGTCATGAACGGCTTCCCTGAGAAGTGCCTTAGAGCTGGGCTTTGAAGAAAAAGAGCAGGAACTTCAGTGAAGAGGGGAGGGTAGAGTGGTCCAACCTGAGGGAGCAGCCTGAAATGTTGTAGTAGCTGAAAGGAGGCTGGCTGGTGGGATGGAGTGGAGAGTTCCAGGGGGAGAGTAGAGGTGCCGCATAATGCTGAAGAAGTAGGAAGGCCAGGTCTGCAGAACTCTGTAGGCCCTGTTGGGTAATTTGGGGTGTGAGAAGAGCAATTGAAAGATGCTGACCACTAAGCTAGAATTTCATAAATCAGGGTGAACAGAAGAAATGCTTGAAGGACAGTTTGGAAACAACTTTAAACAATGTGGCATTGTTAGGGAGTCCTAAAAAATGGTTTGCCTAACTGGCCCAGAACAGTCAGAGCTAGTGGTGATGGCCTTTTAGAAGACAAGAATTAAGAAGCTGAAGTTGCATCCACAAACCAATGGGTAGTTTGTTTTAACTTTTATGCAATCGGAAGAGAGTGTTGGTCAACCAATAATCCTTTTTTACCAATAATTGCTCACCTTAATGGTCATCTTCTTTAAATATCAATATAATAGAGTCCTTAGTTGTACAGGTTCTAAGTTTATGCTGTATTATACAAAGTTAGAGCCTAAAATAAATAGTGAACCAATACCAAGGAATTTAACAGTATTCTAAATAGATTCCATTGTGTGTAAGCACTGTTACCAAAATGACCACTGATACGCTTACCCCTCCTTCAACTGAAGTGCTTAACACATTAATGTTTAAAATGTTTTCCATACCTTAATGAATGAAACAAATACTTGTTGAGGGTTTACTATGTCCAAGGCACCATGCTCTGTCACATGGCAGGTGATCGTTAAATGAGCTTGTTGGTGTCTTGCTTCTCACTCTGAAAGATCACTCCCTTCCCTTCCCCTGCTATGGAGCTGCTCCCCTTGGTTTCTGAAGCATTTCTATGTCGCCTCCAGCAACAAAGAGGTGACCAGAAATTGGACGAGAGGAGAGAAGGTGTGGGCTGGTTTTTAAAAATAGGTTGAAAAAAGAAAAACATCTCTTTCCTTATTGGTCACATTTAGAGGATGCTGAGGAACCAACTTGTTATTCTGCAAACTGGTGAGTAAAGGGAAAGAAAGAATCAAGGACTGAAAGTATAAGTTTAAAAGTAGAGAATTATGAAGGTAAACATTTTTTTAATGGCTGCATACAATTCTGTTACGGGAAAAATCTTTATTTAACTAGTTCCCCATTGATGGATAATTTGTTTCTTTCCCCTTCTCTCTCCTCTTCCTTTTTTTTCCCTTCTTTTTCCCCTTCACTAAATAAAGAATGGTACAACAAACATCCTTGTATATGTTATTTTCATGAACTTTTAGGTTAGTCATAGGGAAAACTCCTGTGGTAATTAGGGATTTCTGGGTTAAAGGTATTTTTAAAGATGTATTTTTAAACTATTAATAATAATTACTGTGTTGTCCTCTAGAAAGGTTGCACTAGTTTACATTACCTCCCACAGGTATAACAGTGTACATTTCCCCGCACCTTTGCAAGCATGAGGTATCAGCAAACTTAAATTTAGCCTATGTGATAAGTTAAAAGAGCATCTGAATGTTTTGAGTGTAATTTAGTTATGAGTAAGTTAATTTTAATTTATTATTATTATTAATTTCTGGCCAATTGTTCACATTTTTTAGGTAGTGCTTTTTATTACTCATTTCTAACCAGGAGTCCTTAGGTTTAATGCTTAGGATGGCTCCAAGGTGCTCAGTGACTTTCATTATGCTCACAGACATTTGGCTTTATAAGGAGGCACAGTGGGTGTTACAGAAAGGTCTTGAGGGAAGGAGGTCTGCTCTGTGATTCGCTTTGAGGGGAATCATGTCCTATTGTCAGCATAGATGCCCTATGTGAAAGATAGGGGTTATAATGATCAGCTACAACACTTACGGATAACGCATTTTTGTAAACCCTAAAGTAGTGTGGAAGTATAACATGTTATATTTTTTCTAAGTTTATTTACTTTGAAAGCAAAATCTTCAAATGTTCTGTTTAATTCTTAAAAGATCTTTAAGGGAGCTTCTGTAATCTTAAAAAATTAATTACAGGAAAGCTGAGATCTGCCCTTTGATACACTAGCAGTATGATTTTATGTGTAAGGAGATGAAATGTAAATACCTGCTTTGGGGGATATAAATAAAAGCAGCATTTTAATTAGCATTTGCTTATGTGGCAGCTTGTTTTTTTGTTTTTTCTTCTCTTCTTTTGAGCGTTAAAGACTGCCCTATAATAGAGGAGGGGCTCTAGTAGTTTTACTTTATCCTGAAATTGACTCTCTCAAGGAAGGACTCTTGAAGACTTAGTTTTTTAATTGCACTTGTTAGTGTAACATTTGTTTTAAAAACAGAATTATTTAATATCTAAAGGGACTGTCTACTCTCTGGCGATAAGACACCAGGCTTTGTTGTTTAAGACCTCAGTGAAATATTTTTACTTTTCCACTTCCTTTGCCGTATAAAATATGTTGAAGTGCTTTAGACCCAAACAAGCAAGTTTGATGCCTATTTATCACACATGAGTATGTTTAGCAATAGTTGTTAAAAAATGTGGAGTAACGGTGTTGGTGAAGGAGGTGGTAATGATGAAATGAGTGAACTATGTCCTGTTTATTTATTTTTTAGTAACCTCATGTGATATCATGTGATGACTTGAAGGACTGAAGGAATTTTTGAAATTATATAAGGAATATCCATATATTGTAGAATTTGCAGTTTCTGTAAAATGCAGCTGTCTACATTTTTACCTATAGATTATGAAGAATGTATTTTAAACTTAAAGTCACTTTTTTAGGACATAAAAGTTATAAACAAAAGAAGACAGAAAACAAGCTAGTCATGCTGTAGTTGCATCAAAAATGACAAGATTGATATCTATGAAATATAAATTGTTAAAAATACAGATTGATAAGAAGAAGACTAAAATCTTAATAGACAAAAAGGCAATTCATGAAAGAGGACATATATATTACTACTATATAACAGAAAAGATTTAGTTTCCCTAGTGATCAAAGAAGTGTACATTTAAAATGATACTGTTTTCACCTATTAGATTAACAAAATAAACACTCCATGTTATTGAAGATCTGTTGAAATGAACATTCATGCGTTACTTATGGAATATAAATGGGCAGAACATTCAAGAGAGCAACTTTATAATATATATCAAGACTCTACTTCTAGGAGTTTCAGGGAAATAGTAATAAATTTACAAAAAGGTCATGTATAAAGGTATTCATTGAGGTATTTTTTTAATTGTAACAAAAATCAGAAGCGATCTAAATGTTCAATCATGGGAGAATGTTTGAATAAATTATAAGGTATCTATATGTGAAATATGCAACTGTTACAGTTTATATTTATAAAATTTAAATTAACTTGAGAAAGTGATTGTTGTGATATTAAGTGGGGAGAAAGCAGAAAGCACAATCTGAGTTATAATTCAAAAAGAGAAACAGACATGGGCCTATAAAAAAGAAAAGGCTAAAAATACCTGTGCCAAGATGCTCAGAGGGTATTCAGGCATGGGATCACGGGCAATTATTTCACTGTTCATGCTTTTCTGTGTGGTCCAGTTTTTCTTCAGTTTGCACGTACTACTTTTGTAATCATAGAGAGAATGAACATTATTTACTCAAAATCATTTATTTGCATGATGACATTCCATGCCAGGGAATGCAGTGTTCCCAGGCTTTCGTAGCAGATTCCTTTTCCATGGTGTAGGCTATTCATCACAGGGAGAACTTAGTTTTTTTAAAAAGAGGGCAACATTATCCTCATTGATTGAACCACTCAAGAATAAAGATGGTTCTGTGGAAAGTGTGACTTTCCTGAGTGTGGAGAGAGAAGACCACATGTAACTTGGTGGATAGTCATCCTAAAAGGTAATGTCTAGAAGAGTTCTAGAAAAGTGTTATATATAGGAAAATTGGTTTTAACTTGTTCGAGAAAACCGAGAGGCCTACTATATCTTACTAAAGCAGAACTTGTCAATGTCCTTTAGAGTTGCTGATAAAGAAACATTTCAGTTCACATTCATGGATTTTAATAAAGGAAAAAGATGTTCACACAAGTGCTTTTATTTTTTTCTTCCTTCTTGCAGTTCTCTTTACAATGTTGAAGAGCTGTGTTTGCAACTCCGTAATGGATTTATTGACAAAAGCCTGCTGGCATTAGGGATAGTTCAAATTTGTAAAATTAGAAACATCATATTTTCAGTTGTTTTGCTTGAAGGTTTTTACAGGTCATTTATACCTTTGGTTTAAAGGAAAAATACTGCTTTGACCATCTTTAATTCTAGATTTTGGAAGATATTCCTATTTTAAAAAGAGTGGACTGGAATAATTTTTTGAGTATTATGTGTCTTTGTGTATCCAACATGTACGCATAAACTAAGACTATTGTACCAAATTAAAACATTTATGAAGGCAGTTAACAAGAATGGACCAACAAAAGGGAAATTTTAAGGTGGGGAAGGTTATGGATTTTATTTTAACAATTAACATTTAATTAATGTTAATTAATTATTGATTAAAAGCAGATATTTTCATTTCTATAGAATTGGAATTTTGACAGATCTTTAAAGGAAATGCTGTATGAACATACAAGGAATTATCTAATTTCTATCTGAAATTGACATGAAGAAGTTTCAGATTTTCTTAATTTTTTTCATTATGGTTTATTTACCATATGTATTCATGTTGTGAGGTAATCAAGAACAAAATACTGTACATTGCAAATAATTTTAAATAAAATGTACATTGCAAATAAAAATAATAATTTAATTTTTGATGATTTTGTCTCATCTTTTAAGATTTAACCTTTAAATTTAATTCCTCACTTGAAGGCATGTGAGTTTTTCTTTACTTCTAGAGGGCTGTTCTGTCATCTGCACTACAAAGGAGTGGTTTCTCATTCTATTTTAGTAATCTGGGAATGGCAAATATTTAGAAGAACTCCAGTACAATGGCAGAAAGAGAGGGAAATTGAAGTTTGGTGGGATCTTCTCTTGTCTGCAGTATATTTAAAAGTATCTTCGTCTAGGGAGGGAAGAAGAAATATTGCAAATTTGCAGGTTAATGTGAAAGAACTAAATTTTTGTCTTTGTAATTTATGAATGAATGGAGAAAAATATTTTATGTATGTTTCCTTTGTTCCAGTTTTAAAACTTCCTATATTGTATGTTTTACTTTTAGGCCATTTGTCATTTCTCTGACTTGGTTTTCTATGGAATTTGACAGAACAGAGAAAAGAATTTTATGGTGGAATTATATGAATTCCTTATCTTCTTATGACATGCTAAACCTACTGGAAATAAATTGATGATGATGACAATTAATATATTAAATATTGGAATAGCATATCTGTGTAAATATTTAGAAATTAATATAGTGGAAAAAATTTAAATATCGTATAAGCTAAAAAGATAAATTTTTGCAAAGAAAGTTTTCGGAAAGAACGCTGAAGTCTGTCACATGTAAAACTTTAGTGAAATGTGTAAGATTATGATTGGACCAGGCTTTAGAACATATATATAAATATAGAAAAATATATGTAGAATATATATAAATATAGAAAAAGTGTATATCTCCATATACCAAAAAAACTTATGGGATAGTACCATTACTTAAAGAAATGCCAGTTAAAATAAGGTAGGAGAATAATTTCATGTCTTTTAAACTAAAATTTTTTTGTTTTTTAAAGAAGATGATAACGCCTGGTATTTGTCAGGTTGTAGGGTGTAGAGTGCAATTTGACAGCGCAATTTAAGCTCTATAAATATGTTCATATCCTCTGACCCAGTGATTCCAAGCATGAAAATTTATGCTAAGAAAATAATTTAAAAGATGACAAAGAGGAAAGCAGCAACAACAACCAAGGCTGTACATATGTACAAAGTTCTTTACAGAAACATTACTTTTTTCAGTTTCCACATTTTCCATGATAAAGATCATACATTGTTTAGAGACAGACTATGCAAGAGTTACAAGAAATAGTTGCATAGGCGTAAGCATACATGGGTTTGTAATTATACACATATGATTATAAATGTGCTTGCAAAAGGTTTATTGGATATATACATAAGACTCTGGAAATATACAATGTTTAGTGTTACAGTTATATACTTAAACAAGGAAACTTGACAGTATGCTAAATTTGCTTACAAGTAGACAAAATGCAAAATACATCTTCTGTACTAAAGTGGAGGGCAATCATACTAGAAGCTGAGTGAGACTCTGACTCTAAGAAAAACTACCAGACTGACAGCTCTTTGATGACAAGAACCCATCTTGTCTTATTCATCTGCCAACTGGAAAGTAGTTGGCTCTCACCAAATGATTACTGATTGGATCTGTCATTTTTTTTTCCTCAAAATCCTGGTTGCTAATTAGGTTCCCAGACTCCTGCCAGGTGACTACATCACAATACTTGGGCTATTTATAAATTTATTTATTTATTTATTTTTGGCTGTGTTGGGTCTTCGTTTCTGTGTGAGGGCTTTCTCCAGTTCTGGCAAGCGGGGGCCACTCTTCATCGCGGTGCGCGGGCCCCTCACTGCCGCGGCCTCTCCCATTGCGGAGCGCAGGCTCAGTAGTTGTGGCTCACGGGCCCAGCCGCTCCGCGGCATGTGGGATCCTCCCAGACCAGGGCTCGAACCCATGTGCCCAGCATTGGCAGGCAGATTCTCAACCACTGCGCCACCAGGGAAGCCCCACTTGGGCTATTTAAAGATGCAAATTCCTAGGTCACTTTCCTCTGGAATTCTTACTCATTCACCTAGGCTCAGGGACTTTCTCTTTTTTTTTTACTTTTAATTTTGAAATAATTTAAAACCTTCAGAAAATTTACAGAGAGTTCCCACTTAACCTTCACTTAGGATCGTTTGTTAGTGTTTGTATTCAGTTTAGGGTTTTATTTATTTGTTTATTTGTATTGTGATTATGTGAAACATCATGATTCTAAGAGTCAGAGCAGTACAAAAAGGTGTCCTCAGAGAAGTGTGAATCTACTTTTTAAAAGTCCCCCAGTTGATTCTGATATTCAGCTGTTTCAGAACCACTGGTCTAGCCTATCGGGTTTGAAGTCAGACCTGAATTTAAATCCATTTTCTCTCAAGTATGTAATGGGGGTAAGTTACTTTCCCTCTCTGAGCTTCCAGTTCCTACTTCTAAGGATTGTTGTAAGGATATAAAAAAATATATAAAATGTTTATGACAACGCCTGCAAAGAGTGAGAGCCCACGTAATAGCTGTATTTATTCTCTCATACATCCATTTAGCAAATATTAATTACATTGCTACTAAGTACTGAGGCACTGTACTGTTTCTCAGTGATACAAAATACCTAATACTTGGTTCATGCCCTTGAGTAGTGCACATTTTATGGGGCTCATAGCAGTTTTTCAGAAAATATAATGATCGTTTCTTAAACTGGTGTGCCATCTATAAGGCTAAGATAATAATTAAGTCATGATTTTATGGAAGCTTTTCTCTAGAAAGGCTAACTATCATGGTTACAAAAAGTCTAGAGAAGCACATAGTTATGTATCTCTGACTCAAATATAAGTCATTTCAGGGTTTTTAAAATGTATAGATATCAGACCATTTGAAGTTGAATTTTCTAGTGAGTGCCTGTAGACAGGTGATGTGTTCTTAGGTACTAGACATTCAAGTGATATATATGTCACATGTTTTAGAACAGTGTTTTTTATTTTGGCCTTTATAATGTTTAGGTATGTTCCCTGTATACCCACTTTGTGAAGTTTTTACCATAAATGGATGTTGAATTTGTCAAGAACTTTTTCTGCATCTCTTGAGATGTTCATATGATTTTTTATTCTTCAGTTTGTTAATGTGATGTATGATTTGCAGATATTGAACCATCCTTGCATCCCTGGGCTAAATCCTACTTGATCATAGTGTATGATTCTTTTAACATAGTGTTGAATTCAGTTTGCTAATATTTTATTGAGAATTTTTGTATCTGTGTTCATCAGTGATATTGGCCTGTAATTTTCTTTTTGTATGATATCTTTGTCTGGTTTTGGTATCAGGGTGATGCTGGCCTTGGGGAATGAGTTCAGAAGCATTCCTTGCTCTGCAATTTTTTGGAATAGTTTGAGAAGAATAGGTGTTAACTCTTCTCTAAATGTTTGATAGAATTCACCTATGAAGCCATCTGGTCCTGTACTTTTGTTTGTTGAGAGTTTTTTTTATATTACTGATTCAATTTCATTACTGGTAATTGGTCTGTTCATATTTTCTATTTCTTCCTGCTTCAGTCTTGAGAGATTGTACACTTCTCAGAATTTGTTCAGTTCTTGTAGGTTATCCATTATTGGTGTATAATTGTTTGTAGTCATCTCTTGTGATCTTTTGTATTTCTGTGGTATCAGTTGTAACTTCTCCATTTTCATTTCTGATTTTATTCATTTGAATCCTTTCTCTTTTTTTCTTGTTGAATATGGCTAAAGGTTGGTCAATTTGTTTATCTTTTTAAAGAACCAGCTCTTAGGTTCATAGATCTTTTCTATTGTTTTAGTCTCTATTTTATTTATTTTCACTCTGATCTTTATTACTTCTTTCCTTTTCCTAACTTTTGGTTTTGTTTGTTCTTCTTTTACTAGTTCCTCTAGGTGTAAAGTTAGGTAGTTTATTTGGGAATTTTCTTGTTTCCTGAGGTAGGCTTGTATCTCTGTGAACTTCTCTCTTAGAATTGCTTTTGCTGTGTCCCATAGATTTTGGATCATTGTGTTTATGTTTTCATTTGTCTGCTGGTATTTTTAAATTTTCTCTTTGATTTCTTTAGTGAACCATTGGTTGTTCAGTGGTATATAGGTTAGCTTCCACGAGTTTGTGTTTGCGGGTTTTTTTCATTTATTTGATTTCTAATCTCATTTCATTGTGGTTGGAAAAGATGCTTGATATGATTTCAGTTTTCTTAAATTTACCAAAGCTTGCTTTGCGGCCTAGGATGTGATCTATCCTGGAAAATGTTTTGTGTGCCCTTGAAAACAATGTGTATTCTGCTGCTATATGTCTTGGTGTGGACCTCTTTGGATTGATCTTGTGTATGACTCTCTTTGCTTCCTGGACTTGGATCTCTGTTTTCTTTCCCAGGTTAGGGAAGTTTTCAGCTATTATGTCAGCTATTATGTCTTCTCTGTCCTCCTCTCTCTCTCTCTCTCCCCCCTCCTTCTGGGACCCCTGTAATGAGAATGTTAGTATGCTTTATGTTGTCCCAGAGATCTCTTAAACTATCCTCATGTTTTTTCATTCTTTTTTCTTTTCTCTGTTCAGCTAGCATGATTTTCACTGCTATATCTTCCAGTTTACTGATCTGTTCCTCTGTATCATCTAATCTGTTGATTTCTTTTACTGTATTTTAAATTTCAGTTAATGTATTCTTTAGTTCTGTTAGGTTATTCTTTGTATTTTTTCTAACTCTTTGTTAAAGTTCTCACTGTATTCTTCCATTCTTCTCCCAAGTTCATTGAACATCTTTGTGATCATTACCTTGAACTCTTTATCAGGTAGATTGCTTATCTCAACTTTCCTCAGTTTTTCTTCTGAGGTTTTATCTTGTTCCTTCATTTCAAAAATATTCCTCTGTTGCCTCATTTTTTTCTGATTCTCTGTTTTTATTTGTATATTGAGAAGGTTGGTTATGTTTCCCCATCCTGGAGAAGTGGCCTTATGTAGGTGATATCCTATGGCATCTAACAGCATACTCCCTTCTGTTCACCAGAGCTATATTCTCTAGGGGGGGCCCCCAATGTGGCTGTGTTGGCCCTTCTGTCATGGTAGGGTTGACTACTGTGGGCATGCTGGTAGGTGTGACTGGCTCCCAGCCCATTTGTTTGCCAGGCCCTGCCTAGTGCAGAGGCTGCTGGCTGCTGGTGGGCAGAGCTGGGCCCTGGGGCTGGCCTGCTTGTGGGTGGAGCCAGTCTCAGGGTGGCTGGCTGTGGGTTCTGGGGTCCCAGTGCTGGTGTTGGCCAGCTGGTGGGTGGGTCTGGAGTTGGGGTTGTCCCAGGGCTGGTGCCACCCACTGGTGGACAGGGCTGGGGTCTGGGGAGTACTGATCCTGGTGCATGCTGTTGGTAGGCAGAGCCATGTCCCAGTGTGCCTGGCTGCACAGCCTGGGGAGTTCTGGTCCTGGTACCAACCCACTAGTAGACAGAGCTGTGTCACAGGGTCTCTGGCTGCAGGCCTGGGGGTCCCAGAGATGGTGTCAGCCTGTAAGTGGGCAAGGCTAGATCCCAGCTGCTAGGGGACTCAGGAGTGCCTACTCGTCCTGCTGGCCTGCTAGTGGTTAAAGCTGTGTCCCTGTGCAGGCAGCTGCTTGGCCTAGGGGGCTCCAGGACTGGTGCTGACCAGCTGGTGGGTGAGTTTGGGTCTTGGCACTAATAAGCTAGAGGGCATACTCCAAAATGGCTCTTGCCAGCACCAGTGTCCTCCTGGTAGACTGAGCTCCCCAAAGTGGCTGCTGCCAGCATCTGTGTCATTAGGGTGAGTCCTAGTTGCCTGCTGCTTCTCTGAGAGGCTCTCCAAGATCAGAAAGTAGGTCTGATCCAGGCTTCTTTCAAATTATTGCTTCTGCCCTGGGTGTCAGAGCATGTGAGATTTTGTGTGCGCTCTTTAAGAGTGGAGTCCCTGTTTCCCACACCCTCTGCCTTTCCTGAAAGCAAGCCCTTCTGCCTTCAAAGCCAAATAGTCTGCGCCGTGGCTCATCTTCCAGGTTCAGGACCCCAGGGCTGGGTAGCCTGAACTTGATGTGAGGCATGGGCTCCTTGCTTCATGGGGAAAACCTCTGCAGTTGTGATTATCTGCCCATTTGGGGTCATCTCCCTGGGGGTGTGGGTCTTGACTGTATGTCTCTGCCCCTCTTACCTCTCTTGTTGTGTTCCTTCCTTTATATCTTTAGTTGCAGAAGATCTTTTCCGCTGGTCTTCAGGTTCTCATTGCTAGTTTCTCTGTAAATAGTTGTAAGTTTGATGTGCCCGTGGGAGGAGGTGTGCTCAGGGTCTTTCTACTCTACCATCTTGGCCACACACCCAGTGTTTCTCAATTTTAATATGATTCTCAGATCATATGAGGATCTAATTAAAAAGATTTGAAGTCAGTAGATCTGGCATAGGGCCTGAGAATCTGCATTTATAACAAGCTGCAGATGCAATGGTGTGAATTACACTTTGAGTAACAAGAGTTTATTACACTTATGTATAGCTGATTCACTTTCTTATAAACCAGAAACTAACACACCATTGTAAAGCAATTATACTCCAATAAAGATGTTAAAAAAAAAAAAGTTTATTGCGCTGACTTTGAAACTCAGTTCTTCAACTTCTTAGATACGTGCATGTTATTAATGATTAATTTCACTCTATGTGCCTGTTGTACCTTGAGGTATTAGCTATTGAAGTCACCACTTAGGGCATTTTAAGATTTTAAATTAACACTCAGTACATGAAGACAAACCTCTAACGACTAATGGGGAGAATTGAAAAATAAATGTCATGATTTGATAATGCAGCTAAAGATATGCTTCTTCCATTTGGATCTGTATATAATTTGTGAGATTTTCCCCCCACTGTGACAGCCACTATAAATACCTAAATAAACTGAAATTGGAACATGACTTGCAAATACCTTTATCACAAAGGGTTAAATGAAGATTTTCTTTAAAAAAGCGTATATAACACTGTTCTCACTGTATCAATATAGAAACAATAAAACAATGTTTCATGAAACAGTTTTGGAACCATTAATAAATAAAATAGACGGCTTACTTTATTATTTCCTTCACTGTCCTTTTAAAATTTCTAATTTGTATGTGTTTGAATTTACCTAATTTCTTGGTACAGAAGTACATTTCTATAATTTATATTCTAAATTAGGGATATGTGCTCAAGAATACTTTTCTAATGGGGGGTAGAAGAAAAAAGTTTAGATTCTACTGCTGCGTAGCACAGAAAAGATGACTTTCTTCTGAAAAAAATAAACTGAGGGCAGATGTTTACAATTTGCCATCTCTACTGAATAAAAATCTCCTCAGGGCGTTTCCAGGGTGTCTGATATTCAGAAGCTCTTTATGACCACCGCATGTGGTTTAGGTTGACTTTGGCACTCTTCATTCAGAACTAAATATTTATGGCAATACAAGATCCCTTCTTTCCCCCCCACAGCAGAGGATAATGGATCTTTAAGTGACTAATTAGTGTATTACATTAATTAAATTAAGTTAAATTGCTCTAGTCCCAATTAATGAGAGTTCTGGGATCTTCAAAACACAAAATAATTATTACAGGGACAGGGCTATAAATATAAATGAATTAACTCACCCAGGCCCTGTGAAAATGCAGGTTGCTTCGGTTTTGTTTATTCTGAGCCCACATCTAAGTTTCTGATATACTTCTTTTCCTTAGCACTGTCCTTTCGATCTTTGCCTAGTCATTTCCTACTCTCTAAACCAGAGGCTGTCAAACTTTTTGATCTGTAGAACCCTTTATACTCTTAAAATTGGTTGAGGACCTCAGGGAGCTTTGTTTATGTGAGTCATGTCTATCAATCTTTACCATGGTAGAAATTAAAACAATTTTAAAACATTCATTGTCATTAAAAAAAAAAACCTATTGCATGTTAACATAAATAACATATTTCATGTAAAATAACTATTTCCCAAAATAAAAAATTAGAGTAGTGGCATCATTTTACATTGTTTACAAATATCTTTAAGGTCTGGCTTAATAGAAGACCGCTGGGTTTTCCTGGCTACTTTTACACACCATCTGTTGCAATATTGCACATCATGTAGCCTCTAGAAAACTCCATTGGACACTTGTGAGAGAATGAGTGAAAAAGGGACCTAATGACTTAATATTGTTTCATGGAAATAGTTTTGATCTTGTAGATCCCCTGAAAGTGTCTCTGGGCCCCCAGGTGCTACCCTTCTTCCTAAGCTAAGGAGGGAGTTGCCATGGCTGTCTAGGACCTCCGAAAGGCTCAGTCTACTTCTCTGAAGAGGTTTGGCAGGGGCATAATTAGGGGCTGCTTCAGAGGTACAGTCATCCCCTCTGTTTTACTCTCCCTGATTATGTCATAGTTTCATTCTCAAGCATTCATATCTCACAAGCTCCTAGCTTGTGTCTTTGCTAGGTATAGTAAAGGTGGTCTTTTCCAAGTTGGCTGAAAATGACAAATGGATAGAATTTGCTCAGTTTTGAATTATTCTCTTATAAGTTTTCATGTGTTATTACTTTCTGTTAGTAAACATTAGATAGGAAGACAAATGAACAATTAAATCATATTATCACTGATGATCATATAAAATTCATAAGCTTGTTTTGTATTGTGATATATGGACCCTTGGTTGAGTTTTGTTTAAAAATATATACACAGTAATACTGTCTGCTATGAAATTATTCCTAGTTCGTATGACAGAATTAAACATATCCTGTTTTATAGCATCTCACCAAGAGTCAGCATGGTATTTCCTAAAGAGCATCACGATTTTCTGGTGCTCTGCCATATGAGTAAGTTTGAAAACCCTTGTAGAGGGCAACTTGGAAGGAAATGTATAGGCTTAAACCGATCTATTTAATATAGCATATAGAGTCCCGCCATCTCCGGTATGAGGAGATAACGGGCTGAAGGAAAAGATTTTTCAGTGATGCCTCTCCAAATTGGGTAATGGCGCTGATCCACAAATTCCTTTTATGTTTCTCCTCTACGTTTTTCTGATTCAGACGACAAAGAGAGCTAGCTAGGCAGTGGCAGATCTGAATAGTGAGTGCTGAGAGATCATCTGAGGCAGGAAGCAGAGCAACATCCTGAGGTTTATTAGGTAACACTCCAGATGATGGGAGTGGCTGCCACACCCGTTAGTTTGCCCTTGTTTTGTATGCTATCAGATGCCGGCATTCATGCATTCACAAAATGTTTATTGAGTACTTACTATGTGCTTTGAATTACATTGAAAAAGTCAACAAAGCTCCCAAACTTATTTTCAGACAAAGCTCCGCTGACTCTAAGAAGACACAGTTTAGATCTCTCTGGTAAATAATACCTGCATTTCTTACTTAAGGAGGATTAACTTAGTATCAGAGGCAACTGAGCACAAATCTGGTTGGCTGGGGGCCAGCTCTTTGAAGTTCCTTAACTTGCATAGACTAACCTTGTCAATTCCAAAGGTATAGGAAGCTGGAGTGTACTTTGATGTCAGAACTGTTTTGAGAGACCATCTTCTGTTGCGTTTCCTTTGAAGCAGAGTGACTCAAGGCAATCTTTGCTTACACAGGGCCAATCATTTGACCTAGAAAGCTTAGAAAGAAAAATCCTTTGCCAAAAGGGAGTTGAAGATAGCTACAAGTGATTTGAAACATCATGTTTACTTAAAGAGTTTCCAGAGAGATCATTTGGAATTAATCTGGTTTACCTAAAGGCAGAGGATTAGTGTTCAAAATTATTCCTTATGGGAACTTATAGTTCGGTGTAATGCATCTCTCAGAATTCTCAGGCACCAGCATGTTTTAACTGCAGACATTTCTGAGAAGGGCCAGTTTATTGATAAATGCACAACTATCCATAAACACAAAGTGTGTAGTTGAAATATTTTTAAAAACCAGCTAAAAAGGACTTCTGAGTGGGAAAAAAAAAAAATCACAGAAGCTGAAGGTCCAGTTTCAGAGATACCAAGTTATCAGGTTTCTCCCCTGATGTCAGGTTAATGGGAAATTGGAAACTGAAAGCTGGTGTGTGTTACCCTCTTACACCTTAAAATGTTGCTTGTTAAGACAGGCACATTTTTAAAATACTTGTTTGAATACCTGAAGTACAAGCCCTTATTTTCCTGCCTGCTTGTCATCCTTCTGATTGGCTGTTCTTCTGATCATAACCAGAGCATCTGGATATTTTTCAGGCAGTTGAGATTAAAAGAAACTTGTCAAAGTATTTTCTTCTCCATTACGCTGAAATTCATGGTTTAAAATACTTGTTAGTTTCAGGCATAATAGTTTCCTGAACTATTGAATAGATAATTATTTATAAATATCACATTGGTTTTGTTTTTAATATTTTCATTTTCAAAATATTGATTTCTTTGAGAACGGAAACAGAGCATTTGTCCTAATTTAGCAGGTTGGAATGGGGTTTGGAGGTCATAATAGCAGAGAAGTGACATTGCTGACCCGTTATCATTTGATTGTTTCAGTCACTAATCTGAGTTACTGATCCTGGGTTCAGATTGGGACCCTTCTGTGTCCTTGGCTACAAATCCCTAGAATATTGACTATGGGACTTTTAGGAGTTCACAGTTTTGGGTGGGTTTGCAAAGTGGATCTGCCTGAATGTTAGGAACAAGTTGGCATTTCATACCACTTGTTTCATTTAAGATCATTTCTAGATGGTTTGGCTTTATAGAGTTACCGAAAATAGTCACATCATGGCCCTACTTGAGTTTCCCCCATTCACTTCTAAGTGATGGGTATGCAATGGAGAGAAAGGCCCACTAGTAATTTTTAATTTTATACTAGCCAATGAGACTAGCCAATCATGATAAGCATCACATGTGAAATATAGGCTGACTACTACATGGATGTGAATGAGATGAAGCAAATCTCTACATGCAAATATATAAAATACTTATTGAACAAACCATCTTTTAAAAAGTAAACATTTCAAGCTATTACATGTGTTGGACAAGCCAATCTTAAAAAGGAAAGAATTTTTAAAGCAAAATTTTCATTTTTTTATTGAATGAAAAGAATTAAAAGTTCTACTTTTAGTCAATTTTTTCTGGAGCAAGGGCATGCTGAGGGTGGGGCAGTATAAAAATGATGAAATTAGAATGTACACAATAATGGGAGAGTCTATTTTATTTTTATTTTTTTAAAAGAATTAATTTTATTTATTTATTTATTTTTGGTTGCGTTGGTTCTTTGTTGCTGCGCGCGGGCTTTCTCTAGTTGCGGTGAGCCGGGGCTACTCTTCGTTGCGGTGCGCGGGCTTCTCATTGCTGTAGCTTCTCTTGTTGCCGAGCACGGGTTCTAGGCTCACGGACTTCAGTAGTTGCGGCGCATGGGCTTAATTGCTCCGCGGCATGTGGGATCTTCTCGGACCGGGGATCGAACCCCTATCCCCTTCATTGGTAGGTGGATTCTTAACCACGGTGCCACCAGGGAAGTCCTGGAGGGTCTATTTTAAATTTTGAGTTTTTCAGTGTTTTTATCAGAATGTATTCTGATAACAAATTCTGCTGCACATTGAAGATAGCAGATAAACCAGAAAGTGTTCAAATAGTCCGTATTTTCTCTCACAAACTGGGTGAGAGTAACTAAATCTTTCTAAACCTCAACAATGTTAACTTTTTTCAGAACTATGAAAATCTTAAGATTTCTTTTTATGTCATTTTATTAACTACCTTATCTTGAGTGACTGGTTATGTTCAGTTTTTTGTGGGGTTTTTTCTATTTGAAAGACTTTTAAGAAATTTCTTAGTTTTTTTGGTTGTTTACTTCTTTTTAATCTTGAAACATTTAAGATAAATAATTTTTTCTAAGATTCTAATTATTTTAAAAATACGTTTTACACTTTGAGTAGCATATGTATTATATTTCTGATTATGGTGATTTTGGCAAAGGGTGTTGAGATCCTTTGTGAGGTCAAGAATTTTTAAGGTTAAGAGTGAGAGAAGGAAAAACCCTCAAAATCTAAGGAAGCTAGTATTAAATAAATTGATGTTTAATCCCTTGAAAGCCAGGGTTTTGTTTGGTGTCCAGTTACCTTGTGCGCCTTGTCTGTTGAACTGATTGATGATAGGTGAATCTGTTTTCCCCCTAATAAGTGCTTTTCTGCAATTCCTAAAGATTCCTGTTTAAAAGGCACTCTTTCAAGAGATTTTCAGATTAGAGGTGACAGAAAACAAACAGTAGCACTTGGGGCACTATCTCTTGGCTTTTGTATACTGTTTTTGTTCCAAAATGTAGTTTTTAGTTGGTTTATCATTTTCCCCATGTGACTGTTTTTCTTATAGTCATAGCCACATGTTATTCAGCTACATAAAATATATATGCTTTGGATCAAAGGCTACAAGAAACGTAGAAAAAAGAAAATACCTATTATATTAGAGACGTGGGATAACGGGTGAAAGTAATTTTTTAAAATGCCTTAATGGGGGCTTCCCTGGTAGTGCAGTGGTAAAGAATCCACCTGCCAATGCAGGGGACATGGGTTCGAACCCTGGTCTGGGAAGATCCCACATGCCACGGAGCAACTATGCCCGTGTGCCACAACCACTGAGCCCGCGCTCCTAGAGCCCGTGCGCCGCAACAAGAGAAGCCACCGCAATGAGAAACCCGCGCACCGCAACAAAGAGTAGCCTCTGCTTGCCGCAGCTAGAGAAAGCCCGCGCACAGCAACGAAGACACAACCCAGCCAAAAATAAATAAATTTATTTTTAAAAATGTCTTAATGTTGCTGGCATTACTTCAGCAATACATAGCATTCAAAGGAAGACA
The DNA here is from genome assembly GCF_965194825.1 of Balaenoptera physalus. Classification (NCBI taxonomy): domain Eukaryota; kingdom Metazoa; phylum Chordata; class Mammalia; order Artiodactyla; family Balaenopteridae; genus Balaenoptera; species Balaenoptera physalus. The sequence continues at coordinate 22,151,686 of NC_138882.1, forward strand.
ATTTTCATTTTTGACAATCTTGAAAAAACTTTTTAAAAGCCTTTTCCATTTTGCTGTTTTAGAAAAGAAACCTTAACGAAAAAAGTGATAAAAAGTTTTGTATCTTCATTCCATGAATTTAAAACATTTTGAGATCAGTCATAGCTGAGCCTTTTGAGAGCTTAGCCTTTTGAGTTCTTTTGTTGGCAAATATTCTTAAATATCAAATATCAACTGAAAAGCAGAGGTAGATTGATGAATAACATATCCTTACTGAAAAAGATTTCCTTTAGTATATGGAAGATTACACTCTCCAAACTTTTAATATTTTTAAGCTTCCTGATAATAAAATGCCTATCGTTAATAAATAGGCTCATTCATTCATTCAACATACTATGTAATTATTGAGTGCTTTCTATATGACCAACTTTCTATATGTTGAACACTGGAGATACAATCAATAGTGAGCAAAACCGTCATGGGTTCTCCTCTGGAGTTTATTTATGCCCTAGTTCATTTAATAGATAGTTACTGAGCACCAGCCATGTACCCAGCACTGTTCTACAAACTGGGGTTTTGCTCTGCAGAGGGAGAAACAAGCCATAAATAAGAACATAAATAAATGATTATGATCATTTCAGGTGGGGATCAGTGCTTCAAATACTGTAATGCAGGGAGAACTAATCATGTACCTGTGCTGATCTATCTTATAGACTAGAAAAGGAGATAAATATTAGTACAATTAACCACGCAGAAAAATCTGATAAGTGCCATAAAGGAAAAGTAAAGAGTGCTGTGAGACCATGTAAGTGAGGGAGGGGGGACTAGTCCATTTTGAGGGAGTCAGGGAAGACTTCCTGGAGGAAGTGACATTTGAGCTAAGACCTGAACAATGACTAGGTGTGTTAGTTTCCAAGGGCTGTCATAACAAGTGCCACAGACTAGGTGGCTTAAACAACAGAAACTTATTGCTTCACAGTTATGGAGACTAGAAGTCTGAGATCAAGGTGTCCATGGTTGGTTGCATCTGAGGGCTTTGAGGGCGAATCTGTCCCATGCCTCTGTCCTAGCTTCTGGTGATTTGCTGGCAGTCTTTAGTGTTCCTTGCTTCATGGACACATCACCCTGATCTTTGCCTTCATCTTCACATGGCATTCTCCCTGTGTGCATGTCTGTGTCCAAACTTCCTTTTTCTATAAGGACACCAGTCATATTGGAGGGTCCCACCCTACTCCAGTATGACCTCATCTTAACAAATTACTCTTCATCATTTACCAATGAGGTCCCATTCTGAGGTACTGGGGGTTAGGACCTCAACATATGAATTCTGGGGGGGACACAATTCAACCCTTAACACTAGGAATTAGCAAAGTGAGGAAGAGGGGAGGGGAAAACACTTTTTTTTCAGGAAGAGAGAACAGCATCTGTGAAGGTCTTGTGTTAGAAAGAAGCATGGCTCATTCAAGGAATGAAGTGTAGCTGAGGCATAGAAACTTGAGAGCGAGAGTGGAGTGAGATGATTCCAGAAATATTTTGAAGGTAGAATAGATAGACAGGACCTCACGGCCAGCCAAATGTGATGTGAAGGAAAGAATAATCAAAGATAACTTCCTACATCTCTAGTCGTGTTGTTGAGTAAAAGTGCTTTTGCCATTTCCAGGTAAAGATACCAAGTAGACAGAAATTTGTATCTGCAGGTCAAGAGAGAGGCTGAGGCTGCAGATAAGCATTTGGGAGTCAACTGCATGTAGGTCAAAGCTGGCTAAAATGACTCAGGAAGACTGTTTCTAGATGAGGGGGCTGGGACTTAGAACCTTGAAGAGCACCTATATTTAAAGAGGAGGCCAGAACAAAAAGCCAACAAAAAGGCAAAAAGCAATATGCAATAATATTAACAGAAAAAACCTGGATCGAATACTACTTAGGAAACCAAGTTAGGAGAGAGTTTTGAGAAAGAGGGACTAGTTATTAACATCAAATACTACACAGAGGTCAAGTAGAATGAGGCCTGAAAAGAGATCTCATTTGTCAATTTGAGGTCATTAGCAACCTGGTAAGACCAGACTCTGCAGACTGGTGAAAGTAGAAACCAGGTTTTCGTGTGTTGAGGGGTGAAAAGCAAATGAGAAAGCGGAAGGAGTAAATATAGAAAATGTATTTATACACTATATATTTATATACTTATAAATAGTCAAATATGTTAAGAATCGGCAATGAAGGGAATGGGATAAGTAGGGGGGCACAAAGTTATAGAAGATGGTATGATCAAACGCCAAGAGCAGAAAATCAAAGGGGGGTGGGAGGGGCTGGGGGGATAGGTAAGGAGATAAAGATACCTAAGAGAAATATTTCCATGTGGGATTTGCTTCCTTTTTCCCAGATTCCAAATGGTGGAGAAATCAGGAAAATGGGGAAAGTATAATGATGCTCCTGTAAGAATTAAAGTTTAGCTATCAAGGCAGAGATTGTGGATTCAAAGGAATCCATTGATATCAAGTCCAAAGCAAGAGCGGAAAAGACTGACACAGAGAGTCACGGGTTAAGATGAACATTTCTGAGACCCTGGATAGGAGCATGTAGGAGAAGAGGATTCACAATCAGTCTTGCCTGTGGCCGTTGCCATGTATTAGTGTGCATTCCTTGCCCTGTCTACTGCTAATTGTTAGTCATTCTTGCAGACAAAATAACTATTAATAAGTTTTCTCACATAGTCCACTTTGTATGATACCAGTGAGTGACGTCCCAAGAAATAACAAGTTTTGACAGCAAATAAGTTCTTAAATTGGCAATTTGGACATGTGCTTCTATGTTATATTATTAACCTGCTAGGAGACCCAAACCTTATGTAATTCCCATACTACCTAATACTGTTCAGAGCTTTCCAGTGTTTGGTGTTTGCCACAGGCTATGATTATTTGTAAATACTTTAATAGAACAAATGCAAAGAGATGTGAATGTGGCCACGTAATACTCCAACATGAAATCAGAAACTGATCTATCATCTGAACTAGCAAAGCACTATTGACTTTAATGGCAAAACCAAAAACAGGGCAAGCAGACAAAATAATTTCATTGTTCAAAAAAGAAATGAGCTTAAATGAAGCAAAATGTACCCGAATGCCCAACTTGGAGATCACACCATCTATGTAAAATGAAAGAAAATTTGCTATGCCTGGAGTGTTTGTCATGAAACAAAGATCAAGACTCTGTTTTGTGCGTTTTAGAATTTTCATTTAAAGAATGGTGACTTTTATATATCGAATATTTGTGGTATTACCTTTCAATTTTCAAGTGATTTCTATTGGCCATTTGTGTTACTGTTCACTTCATTTAATGTTTTCTATTATTAGATGTCTATATCAGGTACAGATCATTTTTATATGTTGTTGAAATATATAATCTTGTCACAATATATTTTGGTTGATAATAATAATAAACCACACCTTTATTATTAAATCTCTTGTGTTATATAGAAAACCTCTGAAACTTGTAGTATAACCTTATCATGGAAAAATTATTCACTGTATATATAATTACTGTCACTTGTTATTTACAAGCATAAATAAGGGTGTGAAAAGTACAGAATAACTTATGATATTGAAAATTCCTGGGGATTTCAATTTCTTGTTTTCTGAATCTCAGGAATGCCACCTAAGATGCCGATTTGACCCAAAGGGTAAAATTAAGGATATAGGTAGAAAAATAAGCATCTGAGTAGGACCTTTTCTTTTTTCTTCTCCTTCCTTCTTGGGGTGGAACTAAGGGTGTGTGGAAATATAGATAAATTTCAAAATCTAAAGGGTGGTCAGTTTTCTCTCTTAAGAAGGAGTGAACTCACACCTCTTGATTGTGATGGCCAAGTAGGCCGACCTAGGATGCCAGGGCTGGGTGATGATGGTTAGGAACAGCTGACCAGGGATGAGGCTTAGGAAGCATGATCCAGTTGAAGGCCAGCTGAAGCATAATGGGGCAATTCTGAAAGGCTTATTGGTGACCTTCTATATAGCAACCCCTCACCCCCTGCTGTATTAAATCCACGTAGTTAACTGAATAACAATCAACTCAAAACTAATTCAACACATTTTAGTATTACCTTGGCTTATACTTATTGTCTTAAGAATAACTGATCATTTTAAAGAATACTGAAAATCAAACTTTTGCCGTTTTTTTCCATTTGTGAGTTACTATTTCTTTATGAAGGGTTGCTGGGAATGCATCAGCAGTTACCCTGGTTCTAGACTCCTTATTTCAAGATAGAGGATATTATGTACAATTTACTTCTTTAAAAGAACATTATTGATAGACAAATGGATCAGTGGGACAGAAAGGAGTCTAGGTATAGACCCACGCATATTTGGCCAATTGATTCTTCAGCAAAGGTGCTAAGGTAAAAATCAGGCTTTTCAATATAAGATGCTTGGTTATCAAAAAATTACCAAAAAATAAATCATAGACCTAAATGTTGTAAAACCTAAAAACAAAAATTTTACAAGAAAACAGAAAATCTTTGTGGCCTTAGGGTAGACAAAGATTTGTCTTAGTTCATTCAGGCTGCTGTAAAGAAACAAAACAAAACAAACAAAAAAACCCATAGATTGGGTAGCTTATAAACAACAGAAATGTAGTTCTCACAGTTCTGGTGGCTATAAGTCTGAGATGAGTGTGCCAGCATGGTCACGTGAGGGCCCTCTTCCAGGTTATAGCCTTCTCCTGTATCCTCACATGGTGGGGAGGGCTTGGAATATCTCTGGAGCCCCTTTTATAAGGGCACTAATCCCATTCATGAGAGCTCTGCCCATATGACCTAATCACCTCCTAAGGGTCCCACCTCCTAATACCCTTACGTTGGGCATTAGGATTTAACATACAAATTTTGGGGGGATACATTCAGACCACAGCAATTTCTTAGGACCAAAAAAAAGGCACTTTTCATAAGATTAAAAAAATATTTTGATAAATTGGATTTCAAGATAATTACAAATTTTTGCTCTTCAAAAGAAACCATTTTAAAAATGAATAAGCAAGATACAAAGTAGGAAAAAACATTTGTAACACAGTGCCTGAAAAAGGATGTGTATCTAGAATACTTTAAAGAACTCTTACAACACAATAATAAGGCAGACAATTTTTTAAATGGACAAAGATTGGAAAAAACACTTCAATTATTTAAAACCCACAGTGAGATACTACTTACAACCACCAGAGTGGCTTAAATTAAAAAGACTTAGAATAACAAGTATTGGAGAGAAAGCAGAACAAATAGAACATTTCTCATGGGAGTGTAAAATGGCCTAACCACTTGCAAAACAGGCAGTTTTTTAGTAAACATACATGTTACCTTACGACCCAGCAATTCCATACCTTCATATTTACCCTAATGAAATGATGAACACATATGCCCACAAAAAGACTTATTCATGAATGTTCATATCAGCTTTATTCATGATAGACAAAAACTGGAAACAACCTAGATGTCTATCAGTAAGGGAATGGATAAATAAATTGCAGTATAGTTATTCAGTGGAATACTCCTCGGCAATAAAAATGAACAGAAGACTGATTCATGCAACATTATGGATGAATCTCACAGACATATGCTGAGTAAAAGAGACTTGGCAGAAAAGAGTACATAATATATGGTTCCATTTACAGCGTTCTACAACAGGCAAAAGTAATGTATGAGTACAGAAATTAGGTCATTGGTAGCCTAGGGTGGGACACGCTGGGGAGATGGGCTATAATATGGTACAAGAAAACTTTCTGTGGTGGTGGAAATATGCTGTAGCTTGATTGGGTTTGTTGTTACATGGATGTATCTATCCATTTGTCAAAACTCGTTGAACTGTATACTTAAAATCTGTACATTTTGTTGTGTGTAAATTATATTTCAATAAAGTTTAAAAATAACATAAAATTGTTTTTAAAATAATTAAAATATTGTTAACATCTAGTTTTGTGTATTTCTGAAAAAGCATTTGTCACTTAAATTTATGGGGAGTTGGTCTGTATTTCTAGGATGCTTTATTAAACTTTCTAGGAGGCAATTCAGTGATCCTGTCATGAATAATTTAACTTTGCACCTAGTAGTTTTAGTTAAATCCAGAAATAATGAGGTAGGCCCCATTCCCTTAAGGAAACATTTCTTAACATCTGTAGCTTTCACTTTCATTTGAATGATTTATATTTTTAAAATACATACCAGTTTTATTATATTTACTCTGCTGTATTTTCAGAGGCTAAAGTATTTGAGGGTTTTAGTTAAACTACACATGCCTTAAAAACAAGAGTAGGCCATTTTGGACTTACTTTCAAAAAAATTCTGTATCTAATCTGAATCATAAGAATATATCTTTTTCAATCCAAGTCTTAAATCTTCAGAGTCAGTAGTGCATTTTTGCTGTCATTTTTTTTCTGCTTTGTGTCTTGATGTCCTGCAGATGAATTGTTGACATCTGATTTTCACTAGCCATGTTCTTTGAGAAAAAAACATAAGCTTTCTTATTAAATCCTCTTATTTGTAAAGTTCTGGTCACTTTCTCAGGGATTGTAGCTTATAGTATATGGAAGAAATTTAACTGCAGGGACATAAACATTGTTTTGAATGGAAAAAGTCCACACTAGCTGATGTATTATAAAAGTTTAGGCCAGTATCAAAATTTCTTTTTCAGAGGTGGTAAAGAGAATTATTTTTTTAAAGACTGAGGTCATACAGCAGGGGAAGAAACACAGTTCTTGAAGTTTCAACTTTGTTTTTAAAAATGTGGCATAGAGTGTTCTTTAAAGTGTAAAAGTGATTCTGTTGAAAAACAAATGGAAAATTCTTATATAATTTATAACTCTTGAAACCCTTCCTGCTGAATTTTTAGTTTAATGATAGCAATAATAATCTTTTTCAGTTAAAAATGCCTCACGGTTTAAAACATTTTCAAATGCATCATCTCATATGACCCACACAGCAGAACAACAGCTCACTGCGGAAGGTATGGTTTTCATTTTTAATAGATAATGTGTAAGGTGGCATCAGGGTTTGGTTGTATTACATTACTTTCATTCCCTTACATCTATCTCTTATATATCTGAGCTCAGCTTTTGACTAGTTTAAATTAAATTATCTAGTTAGTGTACCTGGGCCCGGATCTGGTTTTTCTAAGCACGCACCTAATATTGAGTTAGTTTCACTTTTGTGTTGTTTAATCTTTAATGTTTCTGGAGAAAAGATTTAAATGTCTTTTTAGAAAATAAATTGTAAATACCTTTTTAAGCAGCTTCTATATAAAGTAACACTTTGTATGAATATAGCCTTTTTCAGTTCATTCCTACAATAAAGCCATGAGAAAACCAAAGTTCACAAAAATTATGTTTAAAAACACAATCTTTCCATGTCATTGTGCTGTCTCCCAAAATTTTCAACCTGCTGATTTTAGGGGAGAAATCAACAAAATAGAGTCTCAGATTCTAATGCTAAGAGGAAATTTAAAACAGTTTTATAAAGTTCTTTGCTTTCAGTATCTGCCTGAGAAAGTTAGAACGTCTTCTAAACTGATGAATTATCATGTGTGATTTCCAAGTTGGTGAAATGGTTAATAGTAATTAAATAAATGGTTGAGAGTAATTATGAGCATTGAATGCCAACTTTTACGTGGACCGAGTATGCAAAATAAAATCTCCATTTTAATTATGTGTTCATTGCAAAGGGTGAGGGCCTTATTTTATATTATCTGGCTTGAAGGAATGAGATTACTTAACTAAAGCAAGAGGAAACTTAATGTTAAGTACTATATATAGCTGTTGCCTTAATAAAAATTCTCAAAAAACAGTGGTTTGTTTTTAACACCCTCAAAGGTTTCTGATTTCAAGAGTTCAAATAATTTTATTATAAAGTTTAATTAAAAAGTATAATATGTGCTGTGTAATTAGGTAGTAAGATTAATTAAAATAAGTAAAATTCAAGGTAGTTTAGTTCCTATAAAATCCTCATAGGATTCATGCATTGGATAGTGTACATTTCCTTATTAACATTAATCCTGAGAATTGAGACTTGATAGTACAATGGTTAAGAGTTTAGGCTCTGGATTCAAACTGCCTAGGTTTGGTGATCAGTTCTGCCACTTTTTCATCAAATAACTTGGGACAATTTTTGTAAGCCTTAGTTTTCTCATTGATAAAATGAGGTTAATCATAGTACTTGCCTCTACAGGTTAAGAATGAGGATTAAATGAGATAATATATGTGAAACATTTATGTCATACATACAAATTTACGTGATACAGTTAATTTGGATTATTATCTATATCAGTAGATGAGATACATACAAAAGAAAATCCAGTTGATGAGTGGTTTTGACTTTACTACACACTTAATTTGTTGATTTTCGGTACTTCTGTTTTCTTTGTTCTGTTGGAGATCCTATGGAGTAATGGATTAGTCAGAATATGGGAAAGTAGTGACCCTCAACAGATTTGCAAACTGGGTGATATATAACTGGATAGTCTGAAAGACTGAACCTTGCTTGTAGTTAAGCTTTAAATGAAAATAGCAACAACCAAAATAACCCAGAACCTACTTTTTAAAAAAAACAGACTTTTTTCTAGAGCAATTTTAATTAACAGCAAAGTTGAGAGGAAGGCACAGGGATTTACCATATACCCCCTTCCACCGCACACATGCTTAGCTTCCTCCACTATCAGTATCCCCCCTACCAGCGTGGTACATTTGTTACAATTGATGGACCTACACTGACACATCATAATCACCTTAAGTCCAGAGTTTACGTTACAGTTCACTCTTGGTGTTGTACATTCTGTGGGTTTGGACAAATGTATAATGACATGTATTCATCATTATAGTATTATACAGAGTATTTTCCCTGCCCTAAAAACCTCTGTGCTCTGCCTATTCAGAGAATTGCTTGACAGTGTTCTTTAGTAGGTGAAAGGGAATGGAATCTACTACATAAGTGTAGGGGTTAGCCTTAGAAATGAGAACAGTTTATCTCAAGAAACAGGCAAGATGGCAGAAAACGAATTTGTGTACAGGTGCTGGTAGGTGAATAGCTGTGATGGTTTGCAGTTGTGGAAGATATCTTCTGATTGCTTGTGTAGTGAAATAGATACCCAGGTCACGAGCCCAACGTGAAGATAGAGAAGGATTTGTCAGAGGGTTGAAGAGCCAAGAAAAAGTATGAAATAGTCATCAATAAGAAAAAGAGAAAGTATTAACAGTGACTAGAGACAAATAGGTTTCGTACCAAGAATGAAAATTAAGATTGACCCCAGACTTCTTAACAGATGCCAGAAGGCTGTGGAAAAATATCTTCAAAGTACTGAGGGGAATAACTTAAGAGTGAAAGTGAAAAGAAGGTATTTTGGAACCTGCAGAGACTGAGGATGTATACTATTAATAGATTTTTGCCAAAAGAGCTGCAAAAGCATATGCTTCAGCTAGAAAGAAAGTGAACCCAGATGGAAGGCATGAGATGCAAGAATCAATATGAGCAAAGAAATGGATGAATATTTTGGTATGTCTAAGTAAGCATTAATTGTAAAAAGTAAGTTTTAATATGTAAAGTTGTATATTTAAATATATCTACTCATATAATAATGTGAAGAATTTGGAACATAGGTTTTCTTATATCAAGTTGCGTAAGTTGTGTTTTTCCCTTTAGAATGAGTGAGAAAACAAAAAACTCTGTAAGCTGGTTTTGAAGAGCTCGTGTTATTTAGACTGCCTTTGTGATCACTGTTTAGAAACCTGAGGTGTAGTGTGACCTTAATCTACACTATGTAAAATTAGAAGGTGCCAGGCATATTTGACATTACCTTCTAAGTATACCGAACGTTAGTACTCTAAATCCTTGATTTATCAGATACCAAAGACATCCCCAGTCTCTGAGAAGGTTGCTCAGACGCTAGGGAAGAGATCTAGTCTTGTGTTTTTGTTTTACTTTTCATTTTAGATATACTTTATTGAAGCATAGTTGATTTACAATGTTGTGTTAATTTCTGCTGTACACAAAAGTGATTCACTTTCATACGCGCACACACACACACACACACACACATTCCTTTTTGTATTCTTTTCCACTATGGTTTATCACAGGATTTTGAATATAGTTCCCTGTGCTATACAGTATACAGTAGGACCTTGTTGTTTATCCATTCTATGTATAATAGTTTGTATCTACTAATCCCATACCCCAAGTTCATCCCTCCCTTACCCTCCAACCACCTTGGCAATCACAAGTCTGTTCTTTATGTCTGTGAGTCTGTTTCTGTTTCGTAGATAAGTTCATTTGTGTCATATTTTAGATTCTACGTATAAGTGATATCATATGATATTTGTCTTCAGAAGACTTACTTTGGGATATTCCCTCAGAAGGAGACAGAGTGAATAAATATCAAATTAGTGCTTAAATATATTTTTAAATTTCCTAGTTTGCTTCAGAATTTGTGTTCAGATCAAATAAAACCTAGCGTATATGCTGTGTACTCCTGCAATTCAGATTCCTTTAATGGAAAAGAAATGTAGTCTGCTTATACCTTTCCCTAATCAGGGAGGATGAAACTAATAGTTGTTCAACCACAGCTGAAAAATATTCTCATGTCCTTTATGTAAAGGCTTAGACACCTTTAGAAATCACTTGAAACATGGAAGGTGTTTGATTACCTGCCAATGTGAGGTTTTTCATCTATTTTATTTTTCCAAAACTAAAAAGTAATCTCCAGAATATATTTATGGGAGCTTCCTAAGCCTCTGCTCTTAAGTGATCATTCAGCCTTTGGTCTACTACATCATGATGTCATTACTGAGCCATTTGTTCTCACCTATACCAAAGACGTTATTTATATACTAACATATTTCTAGACTTTTTCATTATCAATTAACACTAGCATTCTTGATGTTCAAAAGAGCCTAAGAGTTCATTTCTGACATCTTTTCTCTTAATATGATACTTTATATTAAATTTAGAAAGGGTAATTTATCTTTAGTTTATTCAGGGGCTCATGTCCTAATAAAGTGATTTCTACTTATTTGATTATATTATTGGAATATTTTATTTACCTTATTAAACTATATTTTACTATGTTACTAGAAAAATATAAAGTATACTCATGCTGCAAGTGATGTTTGCCGGTAAATGCAAATCCTAATTTATTTTGAGGATTTTATTGACTTTTCAATGAGGATTGAAAAGTCTTATTGATTTTTCAGATGAGGATTTTATTGTTAATATCTATAAAATAAAAAAGAAATTAAATAGCTGCCATAAACCCTTTTAGGAGCAAGTTGGAGAATAAAAGATGCAAAAATAAGATGGATTGTGACATATTAAGTGTTCTGTTGGATTAACATTTTATTTTACTGGTAGTTAAATAATTTAAGAAAAATTTCTTCCCGTCAGTGTTAATTCCAAATCAGGCTAGTATGAAATACATATTAGTAATGCTCAGAATGGAAAATATACACCTGTGGTAGAAGAATATGTCATGGTAAATATGTTTATACAGCTGTGTGGTAATGTTAGTTATTACAGAGTACATTTACAGAATCATGTAATGAAACTCATTTTCAAACATCATTAACTTTTGCATGGAAATAGCTAATTAAAGAATAACTTCATTTTTCAAATGCAGACTGTACAAGCAGTATATAGCATCACTGTAGCTATCTGAAAACTGAATGCATAAATTTGATTATAAGTATATGTTGGCTAATTTCTGAGGAATTACAGACTTCTTGTAAGACTATTTCTTATTTATAATTTATGCTTTCATAGACTCTAACTTATTCTTAGTATCAGACTGAATTTCCATTAAACTTTATTGCACTTACATGGACTCTTCTGTCATGCTTTAATAGAATTATAACATTGATTTAATTGGGTCTCTGTGAAAGCTTCTTTTAGCATTAATAATTCCATTTATTCCATAGGGTTATTAGTTTTGGATAACTTGTATGGCTTCATTCAGATTTGAACTAGAATATGAATAAATATTATTTTAAAATTAAGTAAGCATGAGTAAAAGCAAATTTTAAAATGTACTCATAGGATTCTGAGGATTTTAAAAATATTTGATTCAAAAGAGTGAGTAAAATGTTACCATTTAATATGTATTGCTATAGCGTTATCTATAAAAATATTTTACCTGAGAAATTTAACACGTGTTGCATGGTTTCATCCTTTTGTCTAACTTCTGAGCCTCTGTTATGTGCTCTGTGAAACTCCAGAGATACTATGATTTAAGTTTTATTTTCTGCCCTCAAATATTTCAGTTTCCTTCTATCTGGAAAGAATACCAAGCATCCACTTATAATTACTAGCAATTACTTTTTTAAAACCTACTACATGAGAGGAAGATATTGCAAATCTATTCAGCTTATACATAATGGCATCTTTTATTAAACCTTAACTCTTTTTAGAACTTTCTAAAATGTATTCCAGCTTATAAGAGGACCAGGAAAGAGAATATAATAGGTTCACTGTATATCCATTTCCACTCCTAGAAAAACCAGTTTGAAATGTTTGGGGGGAGGGGGTGTTCCGTAGTTCTTGATTGTTTAAACAATTTAATCTCTAAGATAGATATAGAGTCATGGGGGTGTTTGGAGTTGATTCAAGGTTAATTATGGAAGGTTTTGACCTCAGTATTTTTCACAGCACCAAGCATGTAACTAACGTATTGCAGGTACTTCATAAATGCTTATTGAATCAGTGACTGAATAAATAAGGATTGATTTAGAAAATAGTGAAAATTTATTGGCAGAAAAGGAGAGCCTTCTAGCGGAGGGAGAACAGAAGTGGCAAGAATTGTGAAAGGGTTTGCTAGGTTGGACAAGAGATGAGGTCAGAATAAATGAGGAATCTAATTTATAGAGGGGCTAACATTAAACTGAGTAGCTTTAGTAAGAGAGCTCTAGGTATTACATGAATGTCTGCTGTGAGGAGAATTCGTTTGATTAACTCTGTAGGATATAGTAAAAAGGGAAACAAGCTAGAACAGTGGTTCTCAAAGTTGGTTCCTCAACTAGCAGCTTCAGCCTCATCTGGGAGCTTGTTAGAAATGTAAATTCCAGGGCCCTAACATGGAAGCAACCTAAGTGTCCATCAACAGATGAATGGATAAAGAAGATGTGGCACATATATAAAATGGAATATTACTCAACCATAAAAAGAAACGAAATGGAGTTATTTGTAGTGAGGTGGATGGAGTTAGAGTCTGTCATACAGAGTGAAGTAAGTCAGAAAGAGAAAAACAAATACAGTATGCTAACACATATATATGGAATCTAAGGGGAAAAAAAAAAAAGGTCATGAAGAACCTAGTGGTAAGATGGGAATAAAGACACAGACCTACTAGAGAATGGACTTGAGGATATGGGGAGGGGGAAGGGTAAGCTGTGACAAAGTGAGAGAGTGGCATGGACATATATACACTACCAAACATAAAATAGATAGCTAGTGGGAAGCAACCGCATAGCACAGGGAGATCAGCTCGGTGTTTTGTGACCACCTAGAGGGGTGGGATAGGGAGGGTGGGAGGGAGGGAGAGGCAAGAGGGAAGAGATATGGGAACATATGTATATGTATAGCTGATTCACTTTGTTTTATAAAGCAGAAACTAACACACCATTGTAAAGCAATTATACTCCAATAAAGATGTTAAAAAAAAAAAAATTCCAGGGCCCTAGCCCGAAACTACTAAATTGGGATCTGGTGAGGAGTTGGGAAGGGTAAGACCCAGCAACCTGTGTTTTAATGGGCCTTCCAGGAAATTCTGGCATCAGCAGGCTCATCAGGTAACAGGTAACAGCCATGAGATTAGGGATTCTATAAAAGAGATGATCACTAAGGTAACTTCCAACTGTAAACTGAACGATATAAAGATTTGATGATTTAGTGTAGTTGTGCAGAAATTATTAATCATTGAATGTACAGAGTTTTAAACAAAATAGAGATGTTTGTACTTTGGTGCAGTAACCTCAGGCTTTCAGCTTTGCTGGTGGAAGGACACTTATCAGTTTAGCCGGAAGTAACTGGAGACTTATTTGTAAAGTATAATGTCAATTTTTTATGTTATGGTGGGAACAAAACTAGCTCAAAACAGAACAATACACTTCCGTTTGCTGTGTTTATTCTCCTGGAAGGTAAAATTATAAATCAAAGAGGTTCTGTGATGGACAGAGAATTAAATCAAAAGCAATTGGATATTCTTAAGCATTATTTCTTTTGAAATCAATAACTTAATGAATTTACTTTCTCCATTCCAAGAATATTTCAGTGTAAAATAAATTGAAGCCTTTTCCAAAATCAAAGACCATTTTCTCTTGGCCAGTGCTAAAGACCCTTGATGGATTTTTTTATTCTTTGACCTTTTCTTTTTCTTTCTTTCTTCCCCTCTTGTTTTTATTTTTCTTTTTTTTCTTTTTGAGAATTTCTGGGGATTATAACTCTCTTTTTTGTGATTATTATAGTACACTTTGTAAATGTATTGTATCCTGTTGCTTCATGATGTGCTTTGGAATACCCTCTATTCTTCCTTGCAGTATATACCTCCTACAAAAATGCTTCTTGGGATGGGTTACTTCTGAGAATGACATGTGCTAAATTAAAAAGGGATTTGGATTGATTCATGTTAATTTCAGTTTCTGATTCAGGATACATTTTTCTTAAAATTATATCACCAGTAATACATTGCATGTAGAGAACAAAGGGATTCAGAAAGAGGTAGATCAGGCACTGTGGTGAGTGTTTTATACCAATGAACTCACTCATTGTCTTAAAATTATAACCCTTTCAAGCTCGTTATGAATTACACAAACAGTTATCACATTCATGTGGTTGACATGCACAGTATGGTTATTTTTAATCAGGGCAAAGAACAAATATATGCCACTGTGATTGTTTATGAATGTGTTAATGCTCTTTTATTGTAATTCAAGATTCCATTGACATGTTTTCGTATATGCACATTTACTTGCACTTTTTGTGTGCAAGTTATTTATCTAGAATTATTCTGTATTTGGCACCGCAATGGGCACTCAGGTTCAGACAAGAGACACAGGAGAGTTCTGGTCAGGATTGCTCCAAAGGTCTTGTTTCAGCACCATCCTCCACATGGCAATGACGGAAAATAAAAGAGAAAGCGAAAATGACATAGCTGACTCAAAATCAAAGCAAACAACTCAGACGACCAGAAAGTGATCGGAAATAGAAAGTTGTAGGTAGGACTGGAATTGTGAGCCTGCCAAGCTCCTGGCCAGAAGCAGAAAGTTGCTGCACTGCTCCTTGGGAGGTGGGGAATGGAGCCAGGCTCATTGCTTAAAGAGAGGAATGGAGTGAGGAGAACCCTTCCTCCAGCCTGATTCCCATTATTGTGACTGGAGGCTAAAAAGTTGCCAGCTCTGCCAACTTTGGGGGACCATAGTGTCACTGAAAGCTGTGAGCCAAAGAGAGAAAGTAGGATAAAAACCCAGTTTAGGGACCAGAAACTGAGTCATTTTGTCTGCTGGTTCCGTAATATCCCTAATATCACCATAGAGCTGAAGTTTTACAATATTATTATCTGGACTGTTATAGAGCTAAGAATTTGTACAAAATCCAGCTGGGAGAGGGAGCAAGTGCGAGCAACTACAAAAAACAATTGTCAGAAGACGGGAAGAAAGAAAAACCAGGTTAAAACAAAATAAAAAATACTCCCATTAAAAAATGAACCTGCAAACCTAATTGCCAAAAGAACATGTTAAGAAAAACTCCCCTACCTGCCAAAAAAAAAAAAAAATTAGAACATGAATTCACTACTATGCAACTTTGACCAAGGTTGTAAAATAAGTATATTTGGGATGCTCAAAGAGCAGAGGAGATAATATCTTAAATTTTCCCGAATTGATGAAAGCCATGAGTCATCAAATCAAAAGTGCACCCAGGTACTTAACAGGATAAGTAAAGGTAAATCCACACCTAGAAACAATGTAGTAGAACTACATCAAACAAAAGAGAAAATATGAAAACAATTGGGAGAAAAAGGCTTTACTTAAAGGAATTACAGTTAAACCTATACTAGACTTCTCATTGGCAACATAGATGCCAGAAGACAGTGAACTAATAACTTCAAAGTTCTGAGAAAAAAATAATGGTATATAGAATTTTGTGCTCTGCTAAACTATTATTCCAGGATGAGAGCAAAATTAAGAACATTTCAAATATATGAGTGTTTAACCATACACCTGACCTCCCCAGAAGAAATACTAACTAAAAGGTACACTCAACAAGAAGAAAAGCTATCCCAGAGGGGAGGTGTGGGCAAAAATACAAAATAATACTGAAATTGATTAAATTTCAGAGGTGTAAGAATCTTTTCTTGTCTTTGAGAATGTGTGAACATGATATGTTAAACAAGAACATTAATTACTCCAACTACAAAAATATATGCTCTTCAGACACTAAATATTCAATACATGGTATAGAAACTAGTTGTTTGGTAATCAAGAGAGAGAATGATCTCTGTGAGGCAGAGCAGTCTAAAAACAGAAAAGGAAATTTACCTGTACCTTGAAGAAATAGGTAGGATTCTGCTTTGTCCATCTCGTGGAGACTGAGTAGTGAGAGAGAAGGAACAATGTGAGCAAATTGTATGTAGGTGATGAAGTTCAAGACTCATTTTGAGGGTAGTTTGGCTGGGCTTGAGGATTTATGTAAGAGAGTGATTGGGAAGGTTCTTCTGAACCTTTTGGAACCCTCCTGGCGGGCATGGGAGTATCTCTGTATTGAGAGAAATGGGATGGCATCGTTTTTAAAAAGTTGACTTTTTCTAGATAAAATCTAGTATTTGTATTCTATAAATAAGCAATATACATTTCTTTAAGATTTAAGAGTATTCGATTTAGGGGCTTCCTTTTTTTTTTTTTTTTTTTTTTGGTAAATTCTATTTTCTCAAGTTGTGTTTTTCTTTTTTCCTGATGATTAGTTTAGAGCATTTGAAAGCCTCCATCTCTTTATGTTATTGTAGCTTACAGTTAAACCTATTTTTCACTTTGTTCATAGTTGATCTTTAGACTGAATAAATGCTGATTAGGTATTAGTATAAAGTAAGGATATCATAGTATTAGAGAATATCTTCTCTAAACCAAAGCCTCTTGCTGTTTGCAATTTGAATTGTCTAGGAGACAAAAGTATCTTTGCAACAAAGGGACTGGGAGAATGGATTTACTTTGTTTCAAGTGTAAATCTGTGTAGAGCAAAGTTAAGGAACTCTTAAAAGGAAAGGTGCCAATATCCCGTGCCTTTTAATTTCTTTTGCAGATGGAAGAGATCATTTTACTGAGGGAGTGAGGTGGTGGGGGCCAACTCAAGAAGTAGCAAGGAGTGGGTGCATGCTGGCAGGCAGCAACCAGCGCTCGTATGACCCTTGTCCGTAGGCCAGAGGAGGCTGACTCCTGTTTCTGGAAGTCCAGTGGTCAGCTATTTTTCATAAACTCTTACTAATGTGCTTTAATCAAGTACCTGTGTGTACAGCATTATAATGAATGATATGGGGTTCTAAGAAAAAAATCAGTTGGAATTTCAAGAAGAACCACAGTGTGCAAGAGTGCTTAGGCATACCTTTGCAGTAACTGTAGATACGTGTAATGTTGCAGTTTTCTTCATTTGTGTTTCTTTTCTCCTACTAAACTGTTTTAAAAGCCCAGATTACTAATCTGTAATCTGTGTTAGATTACAGCATAAGACACCTAATTTTTCTTCCGCCTTATCTCTTTTCAGTGTTATATTTTGTCCTCTCCCCTCAGTTTCCTACTTCCCCCTCAGACTGCCTCAGTTTCTGCCTTGCTTCTTTTCTTCCCCATTATTTGATGTGTGTGTCTTAAATTTATCACACTGATACTCCGGCTGTTTTCCATTTCCCATGTTCCCTTTACCATCTGCCTTCTGTGGCTCCTCTCCTTACTCTCTCCTCTTCTATCCCTATTGGCTTTCATTTCCTCATATGTTGAACTCTTTTTCTACAAGCGATTTCTCAATTATAGGGGGTTGACTCATGTATTCATCAAATTGTTCCTTTTAACTTTAATTTATTCTCAGAGCTTATTAGGCAGCAGAAAATAAAAGGTAACCACACTCTATTCATAAGCTTCAGTAAACTTTTGTTGAACTTATTTGGTTATTTGAGGTTTCACTAAAGAATGTGAGCTAGAAAAATAGCAGCGTGATAGGAAAGTGCTTTCAAGTCTGAGTATTGACATATGACGTAGTGGGAGCAAGAATGAAGTATAGCTGCCTTATGCAGTGATGTGATCTTGGGATATGAGGCAATGTGCAGGACTCTCAACCCACAGGACCAGATTTTTATAGCAGGAATGCGAAAAGCAAAAACAAAACTGTACTTTAAAAAACTTCGAACTATACTTCAGAGTTTTAGAATAAAATAAAAAATAGTGACTGGAACGTAGTACATTAAGATTTATTCCGATGTTGTAAAAAGTATTGCCCCCCCCCTCCCTTTCTCCTTGGTTCTTCGTCACTTGTATTCTCCTAAAAAGTTTAGCTATGAAATGGCTAGAAGTGAAATATAAAATTAAGACTGAATCATTTTATAAAATATGAAAGAATTAAGCAAATAAATTAATGGATTAAATTTATTTTTCATGGATCAGATAATTTGCTTTCACATATTAAAATATTACCTTGTATGTTTCAAAAAAGAGTGGAGATGTTAAGTTAGACCCATATTATCCAAAATATGAACTTCCATGTTAGAGAGTTTATTTGAAAAAGAAGTTGGTTTACAGCATATTAAAACTACTTGAACTATATTCCTTTATGTGCTTAGCACAAGATTTTACCTGAGATAGACTTCCTTTTCCTATTTTCCTCTCCTTTTATTAAAAAATCTTTTGTCTTAAAAAAAGTCGCAAGATGTTAGCATTAAACATTTAGTAAAAGAGTAGATAGGAATATAAAAATGAAATAGGAATCTCTTCTTAGCATTCATCTTTGTGATAACTGTTATGAAATATGGGATTCAAACACTCCTTGTTTCTGTATAATTGGTACACTCCAGAGCCAAGTAGGGATAACTTATTTTATTCCCCGATTTGTACTTAAAAGTGAGAGTATTTTATTTAAAAAAAAAAAAAAAAGATTCTAAACAAAAAATAGGTATGGTCTGCTTGTATAACTAATACTGTTATATGTTTCCCTTACCCACGCCAGTATACTCTGATGCCAGGTGATCCAAAGGAAATCATTAAAATCTTCGGGCTGTTATAAAATTCCTTGCTCCTCTATTTGAAGTTAGTTTTGATCAAAGGGACAGGAATTTAATTTTTTAAAAGGAACTTTTTAAAAAATAAAAACTCTTTTAGGGAGACTTGTGCAAGCCCACAATTGAAACTTCCAAGTATGCTAGTACCAGAATCCAGAAATAAATGTGTTACTGTATACATACTTAATTGCCTTTCAAAATATATTATACCAATGGGATATTAGTTTTATGCTTTGAAGTTGGGATCAGAAAAAAAATTTTTTTCTTGTGACATGGTGAGGCCTGTACATTATTACTAATTTGGATTCAAATTTTCTTTGGACCAGTTCAAGGGGCTTTGCCCTCAGAGACAAGATGACATGGACACCAGGACCTTACCTCCTTTTTCAATCTTCTCACCTCCCCGTTTTTTTCACTTACCCTCTTGAAAAGGATACAGAGTTATTTATCACTGTGAGAATAAGCACCGTCAATACTGTCCCCCTCTTAGGAGATATAATGAGAGATCTTGTAAAATTTAGTCTTCGACGGTGTCAAAAAGGGTAATGAAGTTAAGATCACAGTAGCAAAGACTGAGTATCTCTCATATACTCCTGGCTTTATAAAATCTGAGTTCAGCTGTAGCTGTCCTGGACACTGTGTTTGAGTACCAGTTGTCAGTGTGTATCAACAGTAGCCATCATTGCAAATATAATCCGAGACTAAGAAAAGCAGTTATTTCCAAAAGTTAGGTTTCTTTTATCCAAGTAAATGGTACATTTTAGCTTTATGCAAGATTAGGGATCATTTTAGAGATTTGTGACAGTTCTACTTGTTTCTATATAGGGCATCTGAGCTGGATCCTTCATGCTGGGTTTGACTTCTTGCAAAGCCAGCAGGGTGTGGATGCATATTACTAAGGCATTCCACTTGGCAGAGAAAGGAATGAACACTGCATTGCCCAATATCCCATAGGGATGGCAAGGGGGAGTGCATAATGTTCCTTCGCTGTGACTGAGGGCTGTGTTGATGGTGTACTATGTAAGGGAATGTGGCTTGAAGATATTAAGTAGAGCACATACTTAGGAATTCTTCGTCGTTGACTGAGATATCCAGGAAAGCAAAGACTATTGGGTGACCAAACAAGGCAGACGCCTTAATTTAGGAATAAAACAAAGAACTAACTAGTTCTAATTCTTCAACCCCTCAGTTTTTTCATCCTTCATTCTCCTTTAGTATAAGGCACTTTCAGTGATAGGCCTTTGTGAAGTCTAAATACTGGATAATAACATTGTGATAAGTATCTCTTCTCTGTTTCTTTTTAAGGCAGAGGTTGTGTGTATGTATGATACAATGACCTGCTTAATAAATAAGTACTTTCTTGATGCCAGTAATCGTGTAAGCTTATTTTGTTGTTGTTGCTTTGTATTCAGAGTAACGGAATTCCCATCTCCTTTGGTGTTTCTTTGCAAAGGCAGTGCTTGAACCAGTGCTTGTTACATATTTATTGTGGTAATTTTCAATATACAACTGGGCTGTGAGTTTTGCTATAAAGGAATAAAAATGTTTGAATTCACTTTAAGTATTTTCTCCCTACATTTTTGTCAAAAGTCTTGTGATCTTAGGTTATTTTAGTGCCTGGAACAGGTTAACAAAGAAAGTTGTGGAATTTTCTTCTCTAAAGATGTTTAAGGTTAAGGATGCCTCAACTGGCTGCTGCAGGTTTTATCTAGCCCCAGTTATAGTATCTTGAGCCCTTTGGAGATGCCAGAATCTAGTAGTACAGGGGTCCCCAAGCCCCAGGCATGGACTGGTACTGATCCGTGGCCTGTTAGGAACTGGGCCGCACAGCAGGAGGTGAGTGGCAGGCCAGCAAGCGAAGCTTCATCTGTATTTACAGCCGCTCCCTATTGCTTGCATTACCGCCTGAGCTCCACCTCCTGTCAGATCAGTGGCGGCATTAGATTCTGATAGGAGCATGAACCCTACTGTGAACTGTGCATGCGAGGCATCTAGGTTGCGCGCTCCTTAACGCGCGATGATCTGAGGTGGAGCTGAGGCAGTGATGTTAGTGCTGGGGAGCAGCTGCAAATACAGATTATCATTAGCAGAGAGGTTTGACTGCACAGAGACCATAATAATAAATCAGTTGCTTGCAGACTCATATCAAAACCCTATCAATGAGTGGCAAGTGACAATTAAGCTGCATCTGGTGGCAGGCTTTATAGTGGCAAGTGAGTTGATGTACTTCAATTGTACAGCTGCATCTGGTGGCAGGCTTAAAGTCAGAATCTGACACTTATTTTAGTCCGTGCATGGCCCGCCCATTATTTGATTTACCACTTCTGTCCGCGCCTCTTTCCTGCACTGCACACTTGTCTCAGTCACAGTTTTGGTAAGCTCACAAGCTAACCTTAGCCAAAATGAGTAAAAAACAGACATCACGGGAGAGCTTCTTTGCAAAGGCAGAAAGGCCCAATGATGAGACAGCAGAAGACTCTAAGACTGCCAACCAAAAGAAAGCTGTATGTAAAAGAAAATACCAAGAGTCCTACTTAAATTGCAGGTTCATTGCAACAGGTGATTCACATTCTCCAAGCCCGCTTTGTATAATATGTGGTGACTGGCTATCCAACGAAGCCATGAAAGCTTCAAAACTGCTTTGCCACATGGAGACCAATCACCCTGCATTAAAAGACAAGCTTTTGGAGTTTTTCAAAAGAAAAAATCGTGAACACAAAGGCAGAAGTAATTACTGAAGGCCACCGCTTCATCAAGTATGTCTGCACTGAGAGCATCATTCTTAGTGGCTAACCGCATTGCTAAAGCTAAGAAGCCCTTTACTGTTGGTGAAGAGTTGATCCTGCCTGCTGCTAAGGACATTTGTCATGAACTTTTAAGAGAGGCTGCAGTTCAAAAGGTGGCACGTGTTCCTCTTCTGGCTAGCACCATAACTCGACGACTTGATGAAATAGCAGAGGATACTGAGGCACAATTGTTAGAGAGGATTAATGAGTCACCGTGCTGTGCAATCCAGGTTGATGAGTCTACCGATGTTGACAACAAAGCAACAATGCTTGTTTTTGTGCGATATATTTTTCAGGAGGATGTGCATGCAGATATGTTATGTGCACTTTTGTTGCCAACCAGCACCACAGCTGCAGAACTATTCAATTTTTTGAATGATTACATATCAGGAAAACTGAATTGGTCATTTTGTGTCGGTATATGCACGGACGGAGCGGCTGCCATGACTGGACAGCTTTCTGGTCTCACTACTTGGGTCAAAGAGGTCGCTTCTGAATGTGAGTCTACGCACTGGGTCATCCATAGAGAAATGCTGGCTAGCCAAAAAATGTCACCTGAACTTAACAACGTTTTGCAGGATGTGATTAAAATGATCAACCACGTTAAAGTATACGCCCTTAACTCACGTCTGTTCGCACAGCTCTGTGAGGAGATGGACGCAGAGCACTCACGTCTTATACACAGAAGTGAGATGGCTTTCTAAAGGTAGACCACTGGCCAGAGTTGTTGAGTTACGAGAGACACTCTAGAGATTTCTTTTAGCAAAACAGTCACCACTGGCAGCACAATTCAGTGACACAATGGATCGCAAAACTTGCTTACTTGTGTGACATATTCAACCTGCTCAAGGAACTCAATCTGTCACTTCAGGGGAGAACAACTGTGTTCAAGTCGGCAGATAAAGTGGCCGCATTCAAAGCCGAACTGGAATTATGGGGGTGACCAGTGAACACTGGGATTTGTGACATGTTTCAATCATTAGCAGAGATTTTGAAAGAGACTGAGCCAGGGCCTTCTTTCTCCCAGCTGGTGCATGGTCACCTATCTCAGCTTTCAAAAGAGTTTGAGCATTACTTCTCAACCACAAAAGACCCCCGAACTGGGAAGGAATGGATCCGCGACCCATTTGTGAATAAGCCAGGTGAATCGACTTTGTCCGCGCTAGAAGAGGATCAACTGCTTGAGATCGCAAATGACGGTGGCCTTAAAAGTATGTTTGAGACAACTTCAGATCTCCATACGTTCTGGGTTAAAGTCAAGGAGGGATATCCTGAGATTGCCACAAAAGCACTGAAAAGCCTGCTTCCATTTCCAATATCCTATCTTTGTGAAGCAGGGTTTTCTGCAGTGACAGCAACCAAAGCGAGATTACAGAGTAGACTGGACCTAAGCAACACACTTCGGGTGTCACTGTCTCCCATCACCCCCAGATGGGACCATCTAGTTGCAGGAAAACAAGCTCAGGGCTCCCACTGATTCTGCATTATGGTGAGTTGTATAATTATTTCATCACATATTACAATGTAATAATAATAGAAATAAAGTGCACAATAAATGTAATGCACTTGAATCATCCCGAAACCATCCCCCCCCCCCAACCCTGCGTCTGTGGAAAAATTGTCTTCCACGAAACCAGTGCCTGGTGCCAAAAAGGTTGGGGACAGCTGTAGTAGTACGTGTCACAGCACGCCCATGGTGGCTTGGTATGGGCATCGGACATCTTCCCTGTTGTGTCCACACTTCCCAACACTGGAGCTGGAGCATTTACCAGTACATCCCCAGGAGGTCTATTCTGGCTGGCAGCCCAGAAAGGTGTGGTAATGACCACCCAGAGCTTGCTTAGACTTTCAGCATTGGGGGTTTGCAATGAATGTGCCAAAGATGCCTTGTTCCTGAGGACCACCAATCGTTGTGATGATTTTTGTTTCAATGGTTTTGCAGTGGCATTTGTCATGCTATTAAGTTAATATGTTAAATATGTTAAGATAAACTTTTACTAGGATAGAAACAGAGGGAATATTTCCTAACCCATTCTATGAGGCAAGCAGTATTCTAATACCAAAACCAGACAAAGAATTACAAAAAGAAAACTACAGACCAATATCTCTTGTTAACATAAGTGAAAAAAAAAACTCAACAAATTATTAGCGAATTAAATCCAATAATGTATGAAGAGAATTACAGTTGACCCTTGAACAACATGGGGATTAAGGGCCCCAACTCCCTGTGCAGTTGAGAATCCATGTCTGACTTTTGACTTCCTCCAAACTTAATAACTACCGTTAAGCCTACTGTTTACCGGAAGCCTTACTGATAACATAAAAAGTCAATTAACACTTATTTTGTATGTTGTTTGTGCTATATACATGTTCTTACAATAAAGTAAGCTAGAGAAAAGAAAATGTTATTAAGAAAAATCATAAGAAAGAGAAAATACATTTTAAGTACGATACTGTATTTATTGATACTGAGAGTTTGCATTGTCTGTTTACAGGATGAATTATCTGTCAGTACTTACATCAATATTTTCTTATATGGTACAAAACACTGTAGATGTTATACATGTTACTAACACTAGACATCAACAATAAAAGATAATGTGGAAAAAAAGATAACCTTTACTGTCCATAGTAACTAATCCTAGTTTCTAATGCACCCCATTTATAAATGTATTCTTTCAGCCAGGCCTATATTTTGAGTCTGACAACACTGCCATGTTGGGATACTTTAGTCTTCTAGTATATATCTCATATTTTTATATTCTGATAGAAATAAATATCCTTACTCCCTTCCCGTTTGTTACTGCATTATTTCTTATCTATTTACAGCCATCTCACAAAATTTTATTTCATATAAACATATGAAATATGTAGCCAGACATAGCATGAGTTTCATAATTTTGAACTGCTTGGACTTTTGAATAACTAATGAGTGTGTTTTCAACATATAAAGCAACTCCCGCCACTTTTAGGAAATATCTAACCCTAATAAACGTCTTCAGTCTTAGAGTTCGGGTAGTTTAAGGTTCTTTCCTTGCCAAACATAATATTACCACATGTTATAAAAAGTATAAATAAATAAAATAGGATTCGAATTTTCATTTACTTTCATCCATACAACTTCATTTTATATCAGAGAATGTGATGTGTCATAGTGTTACTTAACCTAAGCCTTTAGCAGTGACGACAGGTGTTTGTACGCAAGTGGCACATGTATTTTCCTATAA
This sequence comes from Balaenoptera physalus, assembly GCF_965194825.1. Classification (NCBI taxonomy): domain Eukaryota; kingdom Metazoa; phylum Chordata; class Mammalia; order Artiodactyla; family Balaenopteridae; genus Balaenoptera; species Balaenoptera physalus. The sequence goes on from NC_138882.1 coordinate 22,176,937, forward strand.
AGTCTGACTTCTGGAAAATTAACTTGCGTGTATTTTTATTTCATGACATAAGTAAAGTAAGTGTAACTTTCTCCATAAATATTAGAAGTCTAACTTACAGAAAATTTCAGTTTATTGGTCATAATCCTTCTTAACATATGCTGTGATACCACATTCATTTAGATTCATTTAAGGTTTGGTAACAATGCAGCTGAAACCATTAAAATAATGTTCTAATTAGATGAGAGTTAAGACACACTAGTCTTCATTCTAGGAGTATATTTCATGCTAGGAGCATCTATTGTAAAAGTAAAATATCTTACTTTGAAATCCTATACTGCAAACCAAAAATATTTTGGAACCTCTCCAGAGCCCATGGCTGCACTGTGCTTTGCTTTTAAATCATCATGTGTCACGAGATTATATTCTTAGATGATCTATAGTCTAGTTATTTTGTTATGGCTGAAATGATCCAGCTTGTTTTTGATATAAAACTATCAAATCTGAGCCTCCTCTCCTCCTCTAAAATATAAAACATTCTTCATACTTTGTGTGGGAGAAAGGCTCTCGCGCAGCGTGCTGTTTACGCTGCTCATGTCAAGACAAGATGTTCACCAGAATACCAACGTGAAACCTATAATAAACTAACTTGCTTGAGTTATTTTTCACATTTAAAAAGTTCTTTTTAGTAGCAATTTTTTTGTTAGGTCAGGAGAGCTGAAATTTTTGCCTGTTGCTTTGTATTGCACAGTAAGACTTTTTTCCTTCACAGAAAAGAGACTACTTTTTCTCTGAAAGTTACTAACCTCTGTGCTTTTTGCTTAAAATATATATCCCAACTTCTGATCTTCATTAAAATTTTTGGTAGTGATAAGTGAATTTCATTCTGGATGACCAAAATGCTTTCGGGATTATTGAAAAAATGCATATGGTTACCTAGTTTTTAATCAAACCAAGCAAAGGAGGTAATGAATAAAAATTAAGATTTCCCAGATTCACTTGTTTACAAGGCATGTTATCACAGAAATCATATTTGCTACAATAAGATCAATTGGCAATTAAACAGAAAGTCTATTGTCTATTAAATTGAATGGCTCACTGTGGGGAAAAACTCATTTAATTTCGTTGCTTAAAAATATTTTTGCTCATGCCAAGGAAAATTCTACCTTAGAAACAAAACAAAAAGAAATTTAAAAAACTGCCCAGGAAGAAGCTGGCATATTAGTTTCTGGAGTGACCTCTACTGATTTGGAGAAAAGGGTGAAAAGCCAATTACTGACATCTCTTAGTATTCTGCAGAAATTTAATATTCAGAATTTAAAAACAGAGAAAAGGGACTTCCCTGGTGGTCCAGTGGTAAAGAATCCACCTTCCAGTGCAGGGGATGTGGGTTCCATCCCTGGTCAGGGATCTAAGATCCCACATGCCGTGGGGCAACTAAGCCCACGTGCCACAGCTACTGAGCTCGCGCGCCTCTACTGGAGCCTGCACGCCACAAACTACAGAGCCCACGTGCCCTGGAGCCGTCGCGCCACAACTAGAGAGAGAAAGCCCATGTACCACAACTAGAGGGCCTGCAACGAAGACCCTGTGTGCCGCAGCTAAGACCCGACACAGCCAAAAATAAACAAATAAATAAATAATAAATTTTTAAAAATAAAAGCAGAGAAAAGTACAACATATTGCAGTCATACTTAAAATATATTGAATCTTGGCTGTTGTTTCTTTCCTACAACCATAGTGGAAATGGTACTTAGGGCCCATTTAAACCAGCAGGAAAATAGGATTTTGTGTATTGAATTTTATTTTGCAGACTACATTCCAAAACTACATTTATTCTGTTTAATAAAAGGTATAGGTAATAGTAACAAATTGTAAAAAATCATTTTTTCAGTAAGTATTTGTCAAGTACCTACCAGGTACTAGATCTTCCTAAGGGATATAAAAATGATAATAAAAGAGCTTGTGCTGTTAGGTGTAGATTAAGAGGGTAAGAGAGGTATACAAATGACCATGATAAAAAAAATTAACACCTACTAAGTGCCATAAGAGAGCTCTCAGGGTCAATAACTTAGGAAAGGATGAAAGAATTCCTGGCTTAGGCAATCAGAGAAGGCTTCATGGAAGATACGCTGTTTGTCATGTGTTGTAAAGAATGGATGGGATGATGGCAGCTGGAAATGTGAACAAAGACCATTGCAAATGGAAGGAAGAGCATAAGCCCTGAGGGGTTGTGTGCAAGCTTGTTTGGAGTAAAGCAAATTCTGTTTGGCAAAGGGACTGAGTAGGAAGGGAAAGGGCCCAGATATTGGAGGGTCTTGCGTGCTGGCTAAGTAAGATGTTTAAACTTTACTTAGTGGCATGGAGGAACCATTAGTGTTTTCTGGACTGAGGAGCAGCTTGGTCAGATCTATCTTTATGATGATGAATCTGGAAGCTCTGTGTTGCTTAGATTGGAATTTTAGGGGACCATAGATTAGGTCACATCTAGTAGGCTATTGCAGTAATTCCAGGGAATAGTACATAGAAAGTGGGATAGGGAATGGAAAGGAAGGGAGGATTTATGTAACAATGGCTAGGTCCTGAGAACAAATAAATAAGGGTACATGGTGGTGTAAGGGTCAAAGGTGCAGATCAGGTGTTCAATAAATAAATATTTTAAGTTAAAATTTGGGGGCTTAAGTGACTGTGTAAATAGAAATAGGAAAATCAAGAAGTTGTTTGAACATGATAAGATAGTTTGTATTGTACTTGATTGAGTTTGAGGTGCTGGCAGGACATATATATTGAAATGTCCTTAGAAAGCAAAAGTGGCAAAAGTGGAACTTAGAAAAAAGGTTGAATGTGATGACATAGGCAGCAAGTATAGAGCAGAAAGGACAAAGGACAGAGCCTTGGACATTGCCTAAGATTTAGAATAAGAGAATTCAGAGGATCTGCCAAGAAAATGGGATAGAGGTTAAAGAGGTAGAGAGTGTTAGAATAATGGAAACTGAGCAAGGAGAAAAGAGATTGCCAGTGGGGATGGGAAATGAAGAAATGTAAAGAAAATGAACATTGGGACTTCCCTGGTGGTCCAGTGGGTAAGACTCTGTGCTCCCAGTGCAGGGGGCCCAGGTTCGATCCCTGGCAAGGGAACTAGATCCCTCATGCCACAACTAAGAAGCCCACATGCTGCAACTAAAAGATCCCGCATGCCACAACGAAGATCCCGTGTGCCACGACTAAGAAGTCCGCATGCCGAAACTAAAGATCCTGCATGCCACAACGAAGATCCCGTGTGCTGCAACTAAAACCTGGTGGAGCCAAAATAAATAAATAAAATAAATAATAAATAAATATTAAAAAAAAATGAGTATTGAGAAAGGACCACTGAATTTTGTTTTTGAAGGAACAGTTGTATTAGATGGTGAGTAAGATTGTTAGAGGTTAAGGAATGAGAGGAGGTGAGGCTTGAGTATTGCCTGGCAGTGAAAGGAAAGGAAAAAGTAGACCTGAACACTAGCAGGCCAAGAGAAGGATTACTTGTTCAGGCTGGGGGAAAAGGAAACATTTTTTCTAAGGAAATAATGAAGGAGCTAGCAAAGAGGAAGAGTTGTAGATGGACTTGGGGAGGGCAAGTGAGACAGGCTAAAGAAACATGGCAGTGATCTGGAGCATGTAGATCTAGGGGAGCGCTGTCTGATGAAACTTTGCAGTGATGGGCAAAGTTTTCTCTTTGCTCTGTCCAGTGCAGTAGCCACGAGCCACATGTAGCTGTTGAGCACTTGAAATGCGGCTAGTGCAACCTGAGTGCAAAATTTTAACTGCATTTAATTTTAATTACTTTAAATATAAGTAGTCCCATGTGGCTAGTGGCTACCTTATTGGGTAGCACAGACCTAGTGTGTAAGTAGTTAATTTAGGAAAGAGGCATGGACATTGTGAGAGATAAGGGATGAGTTCCAGAAAAAGTTTGGGGTAGAGATGGTAATATTTGCAGGCACTCGTGGTCAAAGAGTTTCATTCTTTTTTCATAAAATAGATAGCATTTTTCACAGAGAGGGTTGAGGTGGGGAGCATGGGAAAGATTTCCAGCAGTCCCTGTGGGGATTTCAGTGAAGAATCTGTGATAGATGAGACGAATCTCAGTAGCTCGGAGAACCCTCCAGAGGTGAGAGTCTGCATTTGGTTTAGGTCTCCGCTTCCCTCTCTGGTGACTTTTTTCAGTAACATTCGCAAACCTTGGAGGAAAAAAAAAAGAGTGGGAGAGCAAGTTTAGGGGAGACCTTTGAAAGGCTGGCACAGTAAAAGGCTTGAAAAGTAAATAAATGCTGACTATCAGATCTGTATGAAGAAAGTGCAAAGCAAGGAAAACTAGAAGAGGATACGGTTAAGGACTCCAGGGCTGGAGGTTACTATGAGAGTGAAGAGCAGATTCTTTAGCTGTCAGACTGTGGAAGATAAGCAAGGTGATAACATTTTCATTTGTAAGAATTGTAGCTTTTGGAGGTAGAGTTTTCAACAGGAAATGAGATTTAAAAAGTGATAAGATTTTAAAATGTAAATTCAGGTGAGAGGAATATGTAAGACTGACGCACATATTTCCACCTTGATGGAAAGGAATTTTAGCATCACAGTTATTTTGTTTCTGGTCCAGTTTGCTTGCATTATGGTCTTTGCTCCAAACTCGCTGACTCAACTTTGAGTGTATAGTTTTTTTCTTAATCCAGATTTGAATAGTAAAACTGGGATTCGTTTTATCCATTTGAGTGGTATCCAAATTCATAAAAACTGAAATCAGAGTCGAGAGGGACCTGTGAGATTATTTCATCTAATGTATGGACTTTGTAAGTAGGAGGCCCTAACCTCTGGATTAAGTGACTAGTTCAAGGTTACAGAGCTAGTGAGTGGCAGAGCTGAGACTGCACTTTAGGACTCCACTGATTTCCCAGTTCTGGCTCTGACTTGAGCAACATAATAATGTTCTGGGCTGAAGTCTTAAGCGTGTACCTAACAATCTGTACTCTAGAAACACTAAAACACAGTGTAGAATATTATCTGAAGAACTTTCCTGTCATTACTTTTCTGAACTTGTACTTTCGAATGACAAAGCTATTGACTTGACCCTACTGAAGTAAAAATCTTGCTGAAGCAGAACTCTACCATCTACCTTAGACCACGGTTTATTCATTTGTAGCTGTTTTGACATTTAACTCACACACACACAAAGATTAATAGATGGGACTTCTAAATGTCAATAAATATAACAACATCTAGAATCACATTTTGGACTGAGTTCAGATGTGAAAGAGTTTAATGAACCAGCATGTGTTTTTTTCACGTTTTAAAAAGTACTAACTGTTGTGCCTCTCTGGCCAGCTCTTGTCTCTCTGTCCCTCTCCTGTAACCTTTCCGTGTTCCTAGTAATGAAGAAAGATACCTAAGTAATGTGATCCAAGAAAAAAAGGGATACTGTTTTCAGAGAACCTTAGAACTTTGTAAGGTTATTAGCATTTTCTTTTTCACTTTAATATGTTGAGAAACGTACAAAGAGATTGGAAATAATCCTGATTATTATCTACAGAATAATAATGGATTCCATGTGACAATACCAGAAGTGTACTTTAAATTGCATTGTAATTGTATTTTAACATAGACCCATTTTTTTTTTAATTAATTAATTAATTTATTTATTTATTTATGGCCGTGTTGGGTCTTCGTTTCTGTGCGAGGGCTTTCTCTAGTTGCGGCAAGTGGGGGCCACTCTTCATCGCCGTGCGCGGGCCTCTCACTATCGCGGCCTCTCTTGTTGCGGAGCACAGACTCCAGACGCGCAGGCTCAGCAATTGTGGCTCACAGGCCCAGTCGCTCCGCGGCATGTGGGATCTTCCCAGACCAGGGCTCGAACCCGTGTCCCCTGCATTGGCAGGCAGATTCTCAACCACTGCGCCACCAGGGAAGCCCCGACCCATTTTTAAATAAGTGATTAAATGTACAAATCAGTACCTTTGCTAAAAATGGAAATAAGAATTTACATGTTTATGAGTTGAGTTCAGGTCTTTGGTTTCTGTGACATCTTAACTAATTTAAGAGGTTTCTTGAAATAATTTATGGGATCCGCAACTCTAGAACCTTTGTTTACATCTCTTGCAGTAACACGCACAATGAAATGGGATTAGCTGTTTTAATAAACTAAACCAAAGTACTATTCAGATGATCAAAGAATGTTAAAAATACCTTCATTTTCATTTAAATTCCATAATTCCTTTTGGGGGATTTTTAGGTACTACAGCATTTGGCATACATATGGCATGAAACCAGCATACCCTAAGATTTCAGGGACTGACTCTTTCAATATATTTACTTGAGTAAATACTTCTCCTTTTCCCTCCCTCCCTGTCTTTTTCATCCCCAAGACTGGCTCTTTTCTAGGTAAATTTAGAAGATACAGAGATGAAAGTTACCTTTCCTACCCTCTAGAAGTTCATACACTGTCTTTAATACACTGGTTCTCAAAATGTGGGTTTCAGACCAGCAGAGTCAGCATTACCTGGGGACATGCAGAAAAGCAAATTCTCCGGCCCCATCCCAGACCTCAGAATCAGAATCTTTGCGGATGAGACACAGCAATCTGCCTCCTCCCAAACCTTCTAGGAGATTCTGATGCACACTCAAATTTGAGAACCATTGGGCTAATGGCTAGAATATTATACCTTCCTTATTTTCCTATCAAGATAGTATCCACATACCATAAAATGCACCATTTTAAAGTGTACAGTTCAGTGGGTTTTACTGTATTCACAAAGCTATGCAACCATGATCACTATCTAATTCTAGAACATTTTTATCACCCCAAAAGAAACTCCAAATCTATTAGCAGTCACTCCCTGTCCTCTGTCTCCATCCCCCAACCCCTGGCATCCACTAATCTACTTTCTATCTCTATGGATTTGACTATTCTGGATATTTCATGTAAATGGAATCATACAGTATGTGACCTTTTGTGTCTGGCTTTCACTTAGCATAGTGTTTTCAAGGTCCATCCATGTTGTAACATGTATCAGTGCTTTATTCCTTCTTATAGCTGGATAATATTCCATTGTATGTGTGTACCACATTTTGCTCATCCATGCATCATTTGATGGACATTTGAGTTGATTCCTTGGTTGTGAATAATGCTGCTATGAACATTCGTTACAAGATTTTTATGAACATACGTTTTCAATTCTCTTGGGTATATATACAGTTGATTCCCCTCATTTGCAGTAGTTACATTCTTTAAAGTCTCTGCAAACACTGAATTAGTGAATACTGAGTCATTGCTCTGCAGGGAAATACAGGGTTAGGTTCCTTCAAGACTCTGGTCACATTTTTGACATACAGTCAATACGTGACCTTGCTTTGTGTGTGTTTCTGTTTAAAGATACCTTATCTAATATATGCTGTTGATTCATTAACATTGAACTCACATCCAACAGCACCATTAACTCATGCCTAAGTAAACTTATCTAACACTTGTATTTTCTCTGTAAGGAACATCACAGCCTTCTTGAGCTTAGGAACACTAGACAGCACTGCACATGACACTTTAGGGCCATTTTAAACAGTGAAATTGCCAACAAAAGCACAAAAATGTGAAAAACATGGCACCAAAATAGACTGCAAAAGGAACACTTGTTTTCAGTGTGAGAACTGAAACAAGAAGGCAGTGTGTCACCTTGTTCAACCTCACCTGGGAACATGTTTGTTGGAAGACTCAAATTTTCCCCTACTCTGTGTATGTAGATGTCTGAAGGACTGAGAAACACCGTGAGGATTATTTTGGGATCACAAATTTTAACATGTAGGCAAATATGCAAATACGGAATCCACAAATAATGAGGATCAAGTGTACCTGGAGTGAAATTGCTGTGTCATATGGTAACTCTATGTTTAATTTTCTGAGGGACCGCTGGACCATTTTCCACAGTGGCTATACCATTTTACATTCCCACCAGCAGTGTATCATGTTCCAGTTCTTCCATATCCTTGCCAACATTTGTTCCCTCCCTCCCTTCCTTCCTCTTTCTTCTTTTGATTATAGCTATCCTAGTGGATGTCAAGTAGTCTTTCATTGTGGTTTTAATTTGCACTCCTTAATAACTAGTGATGTTGAACATCTTTTTTATGTGCGTATTAGCCATTTGGATATTTTCTTTAGAAAAATCTCTATTCCAAAACTTTGCCTATTTTTAAATTAGATTGTCTTTTTATTGCTGATTTGTAAGTTTTTTATATTTTATGGTTACTAGCCTTTTAGTTATGTGGTTTGCAAATATTTTCTCCCATTCTGTAGGTTTTCTTTTCACTTTCTTGATGATGTTTTTTGATGTACATAAGTTTTTTATTTTGATGAAGCCCAATTTTACCTATTTTTTCTTTGATCACTCGTGTTATCTTCTTTAATTTTGAAATTACTATCAGTACAGCCTGTTAAAAGAGTTGTTTATACATTTTTACTAGAGAAGTCATGAAAAGTTAGATTTCATGGATGCAGTAAATTATCACTTATTTGCCAATGGATGTCATGTGTAAATTTAAAGCATTTGTTTGCAGGTTTTTGTAAGGTTTTTATGTTGTTGTGGCTGTGAAGTTTTAAATACTGGCATCAATAGGACCACAAATTTATAAAAAAGCAGTGTCAAATTCACATAACAAACTGTTTTTGTTTAGGAAAATTGAAGAGAAACACAACTGCTTTAAATAATACTTTCCTTTTTAATAGAGAAGACTCTGCCTCTTTTAAAAATTATGAACTTTCTGCCTTAAAAGCAGACTCTCAAGAGCCATTTGTGAAAGAACACAAGAATCCCCGGAACTTGGAAATAAACACGGATTGGTGTTTATTTGTGTTAGTTTAAATGCAGTAGCCCTATGTGTCAGAAAACTGAATCTGTAACACTTAAGTTAGCCTAAGCAAGCAAATAATATCAGCTAGCATGGCTTTAATCTACTAAGTAACTTTAAATCCAAAAGATCAAAGGAAGTTATAACTAAAAACAGTCCTTCGTGCAATTTCCCTGTAGAAGCAGGAAAAGGCTAGAAATTACATGTCACCTTCATATCCTGGCTTGCTGACCTTGTGCTCAGATCAAGCCCCTCTGTATGCCAGCTGTTACCATTATTGAGACCTTGCCCCCAGGGGTTAAGTAGGAGAAAAACTCTCCTGTCCTATAGGAGAGCAAACACGGAAAGTTCCAGCCCCGAAGAACATGCTTAATTCAAAGCAATCTGCATGTGCTTGTCATTCCGTCTGTCCCGCCGCTCCGAGGAACTACCCCTGAGACTCCCTGGTCGCTCTCTGTGTGCTCTGTTCCTGCGGCCAGTTTCGGCTGTGGCTACTGCAATCATTTGCAGACCAAACTAAACCAGGGACGTTTCTTCTTTTAACATAAAGGTAATACATTTACTCATGCTTCTGTGAATGTGTTATTTGGGGAGAATTTATTTAAAAACTGAACTTTGCTGTGTGCTTCTTGGATCGAATTTAAAATTCCAGCTCACAGGTTTTTTTCAGTGTAAGCTTTGAACGGCATCTGAATGCATTAAAATCTTACGAAGTTTTTTTGAATGATAGTCTAGCACAGTAAGGTAAGTTGTTTCTTAAGGTTTATTCAAATGTGCTATTTTTATGAAGTTGGGAAGAAACCTTAGATTTCAAGTTGTTTAGCTGTTTCACGATTTGAGATTCTTCTTTAACCACTGTCTAGATCAGAAGTTGGGAAATATGTGCTTCTCTCATTGCCAGTTGGTAGAAAAATAGATGTAGAATTGTAGCAATCACTTTAACCGCTTTTGTGAATTAAATATTGTAAGAAAATAGTAAAATATTAACATCTTCCAACTTATAAAAAGAGAATTTGCATGAAGATATACACTTGCGAGCCAAACTTCCACAGCAAGTTTAATTTTTATCAATGTTCATTTTAAATACACATCTCGCTATACACCCTCCAGTTGTTTTTGAGGTGATTAAACGTTTTGTGCATTGTATTCATTTTAATGGTGGCAATGATAACTACATTATAATTGGATTTACTACATAAAGTAGAAATCAGAATGCATTTGCCATATTTACTTTTGCTTAAAATTAGAATGGATAATTTATACGTGACTAGTAGAAAATTTCAAACTAGTTTAACTTGTGAAATATTTGTATGTTTTGTAGTAAAATGTAAAATTTTTTAAAACCAAGTGGATAAAAATTTGGCAAAAACTGAGGTATTTCATGCAAATCATTGACTGACCATAAATGACTTTCTTCAGGGATAATGCAAGAAATAGAGAGCATACTTTACAATTTGCTAAAATTTTCTTTAACAGGTATTCCTGTTGAAAGGAAAAGAATGAATATGTACTTTTTACCCACAAGAGGGTTATTTTAGATGATAATTTATAATTTAAGAAAACTCCAGTTCCCTTTGATGGCTGGGAAGTCACTAAACTATGTAAATAAACTCTAGAGTGTTCCACTGGTAGTGGCTTTACTACTTCCCATGGTTTTAATGTCTGCTGACATATTTCTACTTTTTAAAATGTTAAATAGTCTTGGCATTATTTTTAAAAAATTATATCTCTTAATAAACTATCTTAGGATGCTTTCTTTGCCAAATCTTAAATATTGGAATATTTTATTGGATGATTATACTTCATTTGTCAGTTTTTGTTTTAGTATACAAAGGCAAGGCAGAGTATTTTTTATGTCTCTTCCATGCTTCATCCTAGACGTGAAATACAGAGTTGTGAGCATGAACTATTTGCATTGATTATGAAAAAATATGTAATGTTGAAGTGTCTGAAATGAATGACCTACAAAGCAGTTTAGTAAATACATGTAACCTTGCCTCAGTCTGGGAAATGATATATATTATAAAATGGTTTCATTCAACATTTTAATCTAATCCCAGTTGTCTTTTTAGTTTGTATTGAACCACTCGATGCTTTTTTGGCAACCGGGGAAATCTGCTTTTCAGTGTCTGCTGTGTACCAATTCTTTACCTTTCATTCTAACTGCTTTCATTTCTGGGATTGGATCAGAGCGCCCTCAACAGTTCAGCTCTTATAACTCTCTCATAGCTCAGTATGGGTGATTGATTGACAGCCTTGATACACTGACTGTATGAACATTTCCGATTTTTCAAAAATTACAATTCCTGATCACATCCTAACGGGAAATAAAACGGTGTTTAGGATCAAGACAAATGAACTGCTTAACTTCTCAGCCTTTTGGAAAAAATATAGAACAAAGCAACTAAATATATGAGAAAAGCAAGACTTGGGGAAGAGGGTGGCTCTTTGGTCTCTCTCTCTTAATTTCTATTCTTTTATCATTTTAGTCACTATTCAACAGGCTCACTTATTTCAGGCTCGCATATTAGATTCGAAGAAAACTATTCACAAGGAACACAGTAGGTGCTTATTATATGCTGTCTAAATAAGGACATTCACCTATTTAACTGAAAAATACAACTTAATTACCTTTGTGAGCAAACAAGAATCCCACTTGAACAATGTAGATGGAATTTCAGTTCACCTAATGTATGCAAGAAAGCAAACAGCAGAATGCACAAGCATTTATAATGATAATTTAAGTAAGGAATAGAAAAAGATTTATGAAAGGTGTACCGAGACTCTTGCTAAGAGTTACTTTGCTGATCCAATTCAAATATTTGATGTTTTTCTAAGCTGAAAGTAAATCTCAGCGTCCTTTAAGTAAAAGGATGTCTTCAATTGTCTCATACAAATACCTTGAGATATGTTTCCCAAGTTGCTCAGAAGACTGAAGGATACCCCTGAGACTTGATTTGCTGGACTCTGCAGGGAAGAACGCATTTGGGGAGCTGCTCTAGGAAATTTGATTTGCTACTTCTCAAACTTCACAAAACAGCAGGGAGTGGAGCCTGGTGTCATACTTAGCATTGGTGGGAAAAGCTTAGATAATTCTAAGTGTAATATGAAGAAACAACAGGTTACCATCTAAATCAAACAACTTTCAAGTGCTTTATGGTGATTGATCTCAGTTTTTGTCTTTATGGAAGACGTTTTTTAAAAATCCCTTCACATTCTTTTGCCTCACAATATGTGCATGTAGAATTTTCTTATTTTGATTTATCTCGGTGATGGTTTTTTCCTTTGAGCTGCTAAATTTTGAGGTTTTTGAGATGTGTAAAATATTAAACATTCATGGTGTCTTTAGACAGGCTTGTGATCTGTTCAACAACATGAGTTAAACTCAGTCATATGATCCTGTTTCTACTGGGGAAGAGCTATAGTGATACAGATAGATTGCTCAATGTTTTGTGATTTTAGTTGAGGCAAAATAATTTCAGATGAAATCTTATGGCCTAAAGATAAACCTGTCACATCTTGGGGGTCCTGTTTATTACCAAAGCATCTTGTGATTAATTCTTTTTTTACTAGGATGTGAGGCTAGATAGGAGGCCTGGTGTCTGGAGGTTGTCTGACTCTAGAATTGAAACGTTTAAAATGCTTAAAATGCAATCAGAAGTATTTTTTCTTTTCTTTTTCTCTTTTTTTTCCTTCCTTCCTTCCTTCTTTCCTTCCTTCTCTCTCTCTCTCTTTCTTTCTTTCTTTTTCTTTCTATTTTTGGCACAAAACTTTAGGGAACATGCTCCTTTAATAGAGAGGCTTGGGACTTCATATTGGAGACTGACCAGGGGTTGGGGAGATATTTTTTCTTGAGGGTTAAATAAACTTGTTAGTCCAATTGGCTATACCCTAAACTCTATCCAAATGATCTGTAAGTACTTGAGACTGTGTGACAAGTTGTTTTGTGTTTCCACAACATTGTTCCACATGAATTCCACACTGTTGTCTCTCAAACTAATGTCTTATTAAGGATTTCTCTTCCCTGCACCCTTGTCCCCACCCTTATAATGTCAAGTGTAACCCCAAAAGAAGTAAAGATAATCCAAATACTATAATACATGTCTAACATGGAGTACCAGGTCCAAATGTTTTCGAATATACAGCAGTATTCTGCATTTCAAGCAATATTTTCTGAACCAATATTGAATATTTTGAGTGGCAGTTGCTTGCTCTTATAAATTGATCAGCATTAATTAAATAAAGTATAAATCCGTCGTTCTGAACCCTAGCTGCACATTAGAATCATCTGGGGAGCATTTAAAACTGCTAATGTCCACACCCCATTACAATATGAATTAAATCATAACGTCTGGGGCCAGGGCCCTGTGTCTGTAATTTTTTTTTCATATTACTGAAGTGATTCTAGTGTGCAGAATGGGTTGAAACCACTGTAACAGACTTGTAACTTTGTGAATATTTGTTATATTTATTGTGTTCCCTTGAAGACTTGCAGCAGAGTCCAAATGGATGTCTCAGCTGATTCTTGAGTTAAATAACAACTTTTTAGTGGGCTTTCTAGAATTTTTTTTGAAAGACCAGAGATCGACATTTCTGACTATAGAGACTTCTCTAGTTTTATTTCATATATTCTTAGTTATGCAAATGAACATAAATCTTCAGACTTAGGGTTAAAAGAAATTATTGCAGCTTTATAGAATTGAAACTCATCTGAAATAGGAACTCAAAGATAAAAGAATACTTTCTCTTTCTCCTTTTTAAGGGTATTGATGCTTATGGATATAACACATGTAAGTGTGGGGAGAAGTGATGAATATTTTGTGGAATGATAATTTTGGTGGATGAACTTGGAAAAGAGATCTCTGAAAACTGCTTTAATAACTGCAATATAGTAATAGTGTTCTTGAAATATATATTTAGGTAGATAAGTGTTTATGCTAAAAAGATAATGTTCTCAACTATCAGTTACCCCAGACTGTAAAAAATAAACTTTATTTTACACCCACATTTCTCTTCCCACATAGACCTTCTACCAAAGGTACATTAAACATAAAACATGAGAAAAATGAGACTGATGTTTCCACAGCCCTGAAATTCCTATCATTCACACCATAAGTATAAATCTCAGCCTTGACAACCTAATTCATATCTAGCAATAAGACTGCTTTCCAAATTCAGGGTCTTCAGATTTGCTATGGCACATACGCTATAATATCTTCCTAATGTTTTTTAACTCTTATCTATCAATATAGTTCTGTAAATCTGGGCAAGGGGAAAACTGTACCTGTCAATTTTAATTTTTCTTCTGTATCATTAAGCTGTTTGTAAATATTATGAATGGTTTTTGTAAAAATGAAACATGTAACATTTATAGTTTATCTTTATTGGTGTCTTTACCTATACATCTTGTGTATAATCATATTTAAAAGAGGTTATATAAAAAGGTATATTTCATTTTCAAAGATGATGTTTGTTAGCATAAGTTGAAACTACCTTCTTGATAATATAAATTTAATAGGCAACAGTGAGTTTTCCTTGTAAAAGAATAGTGATCCCTTACTTTCAGATTTCCTAGAACGCAACAGTTTGCTTTCTCGTAGTGTGGTGCAAAGCATAGTAATACCTAGTGGGTTCTTATTAAATGTTTGTGTAGTGGTATAGATTCTCAAATGTATAACATTGTTTCTTTGAGAAAATGGCTTCTAATTTATTGCAGTTTATGATTAAGGGGAATGATAGCAGTAGTACCTAATTTCTGTAGAATTCTTTGCAACATATAAAATGCTTATAGGTGATTAAATGAAGATACTTAAAGTGTTCTTATTGAAGGAGAGTTTAATCGTAGAAAGTTCATGAACTCAAAGAAAAATAAGAAAATTTAATTCATCTCAGAAGGGGAGAAGATTATTATTTCTTTATTTAAGACTATACTTTTTAGTTCCTTAAGAGGGCCTGATTCTTTGATTAAAGATACAGATTTTGCTGTCAGGTCACAATTACATTATTTTGAAATAGTCCAGATACTACATGACAACAAAGATTAATCCATCGCCTTGCTTTTCAGGTTTAGATAATATGATACATGGGTAGATAGCACTTCTTTTAATTCAGTGAAATATGTCTCTGATACTCTTGAATGCTGAATTGTACCTTTTAAAACTGTCTTGGGAAATACTGAATTCAGAGGATATTTTTCACGTAGACCTTCAGACTGAATTTTATAGCAGTAGCCTCTAGTGGTCCTATAAAAGCTAGTTGAACTTGGCATTGCACTAGAAGCATCTTGAGGTTGGTTGAAAAGCCTTACTTTCAGAGACATGCTGGTCTAAGATTGAATCCCAATCATGTGATTTGCATTAGTTACACTGTAGTATTTTTGACCCTCAGTTTTCTCTATAATGGGTTTAATAAAATCTTCATAGAGGTATTGTGAGGAAAGTGTCTGACACAGTGAGATGATAAAAAAACATTTTAATAGCCCTTTGAAGGGAAATATATTCCTAGAGAAAAAACCTGGCTGATGTCCTTCTACCATCCAGCTTTAACAGTCCCACTATAGAAGATGCCACAAATATACTTCTTTGTCCGTTTCTCTGGTGCATTTAGAGAAGCTGTTTTTTCTCTTGCCATAGCACTAAATATTAATAGGACATCTTGGTACCGGTGATAAGAAATGAGACCATCGTTTTAGGATAAGCATCAAGCAATTTTAGGGGACCAATTTCATATTAAAACAGGTTTGGTGCATAATGAATACAGGTACTCCCAAACTGCCTGTATACCTGGTATGAAAAAAAGACTTCAGGTATCTCCAATATCTAGTACCACTTGAGAGAAAACGATTGTCTCCCCCAGTTAACTGGGCAAGGTGCTTCAATCCATATACATTACATGAAAAAGATTAAAATCTGATTGGTTGTTATTTCTATGTATACAACAGGTTAGGCGTCCTGAAATAAGCCATAATTAAACTTGGTTATCAATTAGAACCTCTACTATTAAAATTTGTTACTTTTCTGTCTTAATTAGAAAAACAGGACTTTATTTCTCTGTTAACTGGTATCATTTCCCTACTTGTTGCATCCGTTCTGCTTTAATTGGGCATCATTTTGCCATTACTTAGGCCTGATTCTCTTGTAGCCTCCCCACCTAGTTTGTGCTTTTGCCTTGCTACACAAAGTGTGTTCCAGGGACCAGTGGTATGGGCTTGTTGTTGGAAGATTCTTGTCCCACTCCAGATGGACTGTATCAGGATCTACATTTTAGCAACATCCCCAAGTGATCCCTATGTTTGAGAAACACTGTTACCAGTGTTTTGTATTTTGTCTAGTGAAACTGTGTTATAGGGAACATCACTTCTGAAAAAGATGATTGGCTACAATATAGGATCTTGTTTTTGATTCAGCCTTGCCATTTAATTGTTAAGTTTGATGTTATGAATCTGATGAAGCAAAGGGTTATTCTGGAATACATTATCTAAGCTTATGGAATGTAGTTTAGCAGAAAGCCCTCAAAACCTCGGCATCAGACTTCCTGGCCTTACCATCTGAGACTCTGTGTCTCAAGTTTTCTTTTGCAAAGTAGAGCGGTAATGCCTGCCACACCTGTTTTTCTGAGGGCTATTAGGAGGATAAACTCAAGTGAGGTCATGTGTGTGAAAGCGTTTGGCAATACCGCCGAGGTGTACCAGGGTAGCTGCCGATGCGAATGAAGATGTTGTTCCTTCAGGCTATCTGAGCCCTGTGTTTGTCAAGGATGGTGATGGCTTTGCTGAGTGGTTACTGTGGTAATCGGAACATGTCTGTGTATTCTCTTCAACATTACATTTAGATTTTAACTTGACAGTTTTCTGGCCACAAAAACAGTTATGGCTTCCAGTTGCAAGGAGCTACGAAGAGCCTTTCATAACGCTTTTTGGATGTTGAGCCACCTAAATAGTTTGATGGCATCTTTTGGGTAAATTGTGTGTCCTTAGCATATTTTCACATGTAATATGTTGATGAATAAAATTTCCATTATTCCAGCAGTTCCTACTATGATTATATGATAGCATTTTCAATGAGATACTACTTTTAGTCTTTGAAGCAGGGTTATTTCCTTTGATCTTATAGGTGTAAGTGTCCTGAGCCCAGAGTAGGATGTAATTGTTTGAACCTTCTAATCACATGAGCTCTGATGACTTTTCTCTTTACATTTAATTGAAATGACTCTATATTTCTTCTCTGTATTCTCTGTTTAATGCTTATGAAACTAGTCATGATACTTTTGGTTCATAGATAGCTTTGGTCCAACAAATAATAATTTATGTTTCCCAAAATTTGGAAGCTGGGAGATAAGATATGTTGAAAACCTTTTTCCGAATAGTTTGTGTTCATCTGTTCTTGCTCCTTAAATCCTTTTTGATTTCCTGCTTTATCCAATTATTTGATATATTGTGTAGGGTGCTATTGTGAGAAAGCAGACATATACTGGAAGACAAACAATTAAAAATGCATCCAGTGAAGAGATGACTGTTTATCCTTTAAGGTGAAATAAGTTTGCTTCTGTTTTTGCATTTTAATAATAATTATCTTCTGTTCATTATTAGTCACTGTGCTAGAAACTTTATATGTTGTTTCATTAATATTTTATTACTATGAAGGTGGCACATTTGTAGTAAAAGTTGCAAGCAGTACAGAAAGTAAAATGTGAAAGTCTTCTCTACCCTTCCAAATGGCCCAGTCCAACTCTCCAGCAGGAAACCATGTTAGCATTTTCTTACGTCCTTCTAGAAATTATCTGTGTGTATACTAACCATACATGTGTGTTTTCACTGCTTTTTTAATGAAATGGATTCATACCACATAGGCTCTTCTGCAGCTAGGTTTTATTCACACATGAAGATGTACTTTGGACTTCTTTCCCTAGCAATAATCCTGATTTAACTCATTCTTTTTCGTTGTGCAGAATACCCAAGGTATGGATATGACAGAATTTAAGTCCCCTATTGATAATTTAGGTGGTTTCCAGTTTTCATTGTTACAAGCAGTGGTGCAGTCAGCGTCTTTATCCGGACATTTATCTTTACACATTGTTCAAATATATCCAGAGGGTAAACTCCCAGTAGAATTGTGTGTCAAAGGATGGGGGTATTTCAAATTTTGATTAGTAGTGCCATGTTGCTCTTTTAGAAGGTTGCACCAATTTGCATTTCAAACAAATTTAACTCTAAGAAGAATCAAGACTTAGAGACTCTAAGAGTGTAAGTAACTTGACCTAGGTTCTCAACATTAGTAACCCGTAGAGTCAACTTTCAAATTCAGACCCACCCAGGCCATTTCTTCTAAGCCACAGATATCTCTGATGCCATTTTAAAACATAATTTCAGCTTTGGAACTAGGAAGCATCATTCCATATTTTTTTATATTCTCATTCCATTGCAAATACATAGCCCTTTATGGTTTTCAAAATATTTTTACATTCTCATAGTAATCCTATGAGGTGGACATTGATTCCCATCCTGATTTATACATGTGAAGAACTGAGGCTCAAAGAAAAATATCTTAAATTTTAAAATGTAATCAGAAGATGGTCTTTGGCCAAAGGCCTTATAGTCAGTCCCCAAACAGCTAAAGCACTCAGGACATAAAAATGCTAGTATAGAAAAGGTGAAATAGGAAGTGTGAGATTAGTGGCTTCCGATGTATTGATATTGGCATGCTATATTCATGAACAACAGGAAATACACTAAAATATCTGGCCATGGGGCTCCATCACACCTCAAGCCAGTGTCTCAAGAATAGCTTTCTTTTGGCAGTCCCTGTGTGTTATGGCCCTGGGGAAAACAGGTGATTTCAACAAAGCTCTTTTAAAATTGTTCATTATATTTTATCCAAAACTTATTTTAAACTTCCCGCATAAATACTATTATCACTGCATTTATAATCACATAGCATTACATTTATCACAATAATTCATTTTTATGATGTTGAATCTTCCACTCTCTCATCTCTTTTCCTGTTTTCTCTGGCTCAGACCAAATTTTTTTCTCATTTGTCTCATTTCTAAAGAAATAAAGTCTTTCTCTGTGTGGCCTTAAGGTCAACTCTTGACTTTAGATGGAAACTTTGCTGTTCTCCTGGTCACCTGAATTCTTACACAAATACATCCACTGAACTTAATCTGTAAACATTTCTTAGAATAATTTTTGTCTGCTTTTGCTTTTTTATTGTTTTTTACTTATAATCCACAACTTATTTATACAGTCAATTTGATTGTTCCCATTTTATGATTGAAGAAAGTGAATCATAGAAAGCTTATATGATTTACTTCAAATACAAGCCAAAGTCAGAGTTCAAATTATTCTTTACTCTCCACTTGTACCTACTTCATTACAAGAAATCTCCAAGTTACAAAACAAGTTGTGCTCCAAAAATCATTCGTAAGTCAGTTATTTGGCACTTGAACTGCATTTTACCACACTGGGGAAAAAATGTTATAAATGGAGATTAGGTCCCTTGGCTGGCCTGCAAAAATCTGTTTAACTCTTATGTAACTACAATATGATGCATTTGTAATAAAAATAAGAGAGAATGATAGTTGTAATTCTCGTTACAAAGAAAAAGAAAAATTATATTTCCTGACGAAAAGCAGATTTAATTAGATAGGGAAACAGATGAAGTTGCGGAGAGTCTACAGAGGAGTTCAGGGTACTTTGATGAGTGTCCCAGGTTGATGGCATTCTGTCTTAAGCCCAGTTTCACTTGAAAACTTTGAGGATTTTTGTCAGATACTTCTCACTAGCGTAACCCACCTGACAGCTGTGATTATAGTCAATAGGGCTGATTGAATTAAATACCAAAAATAGACCCTCTGAAATGATATTAACCAACCTAGGATGGTCAGAACAAATCGACAAACTAGAAAAAGTCTTCCTTCTATCCTGATGGAAGGGCCAAGAGGAGGTCTTGATTTTCCCATTCAGCCTGGAAGATTGCATCAGCTCCGGTAGCTTGGCTGAGGTCTGAAGAGAAGGCTTGGGAACATGAGTCATGGGTAGAGGCAAGAGAAAGCTTATGCCCTCTGTGATTTCTGTGGAGTATTTGTACAATGAGAGTTTCTAATTCCGAGAAATGACAATTTATCTCATCAAGCAATTGCTTCTTACATTTTCTAGACTATCTTTCACTTAACCATACAAATAAACATCTTAAATTTCAATTAACTTTTTAAAAACTCTAGTGCCTTTTTAGATGGCCTTTGATTAATAGGTTTTATTGTTTTCAGAACATTTGCATACAGCTTTTTCTTTTGTTAACAACAAAAGGGAGGATATATCCTTCAGTAAAAAGAAGCTTAAGGGAGCAGATCTTGCTGAGATGGCATGTTAAGAAAGTGCTGGAAAAAAGATTAGAGTTTGTGCCTCCTGGGTCACTTTAGGGCTCTTACCAGTTTATCTACCTTATCTTCCCACTAGTTGGATAATACTTTTAACTACCAATGCTTTGTGTTGGGGATATCATTTGAGTGTTTTATAGGAGGTGTTTATACCCAGGAGTGATTCACTGAAGAAGAGAGCAACTGTGTTGACTACAGTTCAAAATCCTTCTCAGGGGCTTCCCTGGCGGTCCAGTGGTTAAGACTTCGTGCTTCCACTGCAGGGGCCGTGGATTCAATCCCTGGTCGGGGAACTAAGATTCCGCATGCCGTGTGGGTTGGCCAAAAAAAAAAAAAAATCCTTCTCATTGGTCATTATAAAAGGAAGTCGGGATTGGCAGACTACTTTCCAAAGTGACGGTAAGGCTGGTGAGAGAAGTAGCATCTGCTTGATTTACATATATGTTTTGATATTTATAAATGCTTTGTCTTTTCCACTAAAATAATTTATGAAGAAATTTTTTAATGTCTACATTAATTCTTCCATTTCTTACAGCGTTGATGTTTATATAGCTGAATGTGTGTGTGTGTGTGTGTGTGTGTGTGTGTGTGTTTGAGTGTTTGATGAGCTCTATCTGAAAGGAAAATAAGTCAATAATGCTAAATTTGCATCCTAGTACAGTGAGTATCTTCTGGGTATTAGTGTTCACATTGAAACGTTATGCATCGTTCTGGCATTCCCTGTTCAGAAATACCCCTGTTGAGCAGTTTATAAATTGGGTGAAAATATGCATAGGAATCTTCCTCATGGGTGACCCAGGTTTGTCATTACCGTGTACTCAGACTGAAAAGGGACGATTTCTTCTAGTACCTGTGTGTCTGACAGAGGTGGGGAGAGACTGGAGAGAGATTTCTCCAGAAGCTCTTTTGTCCACTCAGAAAAATGCCATGCCAGAAGGGTTAGTGAGCCAAACAATGGTTTTCTTTTTTTTCTTGTTGGCTTTCATGTGTAGGTTAAATAGACCACTAGCATTTGATGACCTATTTTTCTTACTGCACATTTCCACATTTTGTGTGTATGTTGGTCAGAGGGTGATAAGTGGGCAAGGGGAGAGGAAGAAGGCTGTCTGTTTTTGCCTTTGTTTGTTGACTGGACAGAAAAATATTACTGGTAATTTGAACACTAATTTTTCCTTTACACTGAAGGCCTGGACCCTTTGGTGGAGGGGAAAAAATTAATAACAAAAATCTCACTTGAAGCAAATCCCAGCCATAGTATTCTTTTTCTTATGTGCAAGCATTGCTACCTGTAAGACATAGCATAGAAAACAAATTATTAAGTTCATGGCAACTTATGTGGCATGTTTTATTATTTTTTTAGCATTACATTCATTGGTTTAGGGGATAAAACTTTTGCATCTGATATCTTGGTTGCCACAGTTCTTAGCTTAGCTAATTCGTTTTTATTTTCTTTTGTTTATTCTTATTCTAGGACCTGAGTGACTTAGAGGAAAAATCATATTTTCTTGACATTTTTCAAAGACATAAGGCATTCTTAAGATTATTCACATTACTGAACCTACACAACTAATTGCTTCAGAGTAGCCCTTCATTTTGCCCATTATTCCTATATCAGAACACCCCAAGCATGATATTATTGAAAAGTTAAAGAATGATATTGGTATCTTCTGTCTCTTCTACCCCCTTCCCACCCCCATCCTAAAATGTTCTAATTCTTAACTGATACTTGCACATCTAGAATGAGGAGAGAAGACAGGCACTGAAAATAGAGATGGGGCAGGGAGGAAGTGGTCAGTGGGATAGGAGAGGGTTCTCAAGGTGCATGGTGTAGCTGGGAGGAAAGAAGAGGAGGCCCAACCCATGGCTGGTTCTGTTGCAGGTGCGCTGGGCTTCCCCCAGTGCTTTCACAGCTCCTGCAAGAACCCTTGTTTTCAAAGAGCTGTTTTAAAATAGTTTTCCTATCTTTTTTACATAATTGCCTGCCTGACTGTAACTGGATGATTTCATATCACTTTCTTTCTTAGGGTCAAGAAATTGGAGCATGGCTATGAACAACGGAAGCAACGATTTTGTGGTTCTGAGCAATGGCGGCATCGCAACCAGTGCTACCAGCCCTCGTCCCCTCACCCCCTGTGACGGAGACCCTGCAGCCCAGCAACTCACCCCCAAAGAAGCGGCCAGAACAAAAGTGAGTCCAAATGGATGCCTGCAAGCTAATGGCACAGTTAAATCATCCTTTCTGCCTTTAGACAACCAAAGAACGCCTCAGATGTTATCCCAGTGCTGCCATCCTTGCCCATACCATCACCCTTTGACTACCCATGACAGTCACCAGGAGTGCCATCCCGAGGCTGGCCCTGCAGCACCTCCTGCTTTGGCCTCGTGTTGCATGCAGCCACACTCAGAGTATTCTGCATCTCTCTGTCCAAACCATTCACCTGTTTATCAGACAACGTGCTGTCTTCAGCCCTCTCCATCCTTCTGCCTGCATCATCCGTGGCCTGACCATTTTCAGCATCAGCCTGTGCCGCAGCATATAGCCAACATAAGGTGAGTGGTCCAGAAGTTTTGCTGAACTTTCTCATTCAACTAATTCCACATGAATGTGGTTGTTTGTGTTGATTTCTCCAAAAGGAGGAGAGAAAAATGTATCAGGGAGAGGAAACCAGTAAAAGTGCATATTTCAGGAATTCCCTGGTGGTCCAGCGTTTAGGACTCCACACTTTCACTGCTGAGGGCCCAGTTTCAATCCCTGGTCGGAGAACTAGGATCCCAAAAGCCACGTGGCGTGGCCAAAAAAAACCAAAAACCAAAACAAAACAAAATGCATATTTTGTGGATTGTGTGAAACCTACTAAAATGCAAATGAAGTAATATTATATCTGTTTTATCCATTAACTTCTTAGTCAATTAAACCCTTCCTTCTGTTTTCTCCTTCTGCGAGCTGGTTAGATGTCCCTGCTAGGCCTTGAATTATAAAGTTCAGTAAAAGGTTTTATTGTTAGTAATTTCTATTATTAAACATGGGGGATAGGTATATTTGTGATGAGGCTGCCTAAACAGGAGTCTTGTATTTGCTATTATTGATAGTGATCAACATTTACAAAAAAGAAGTACAAAACCAGTTGCTTCCTTATGGGTTTACTCACAATTTCTATTCATGTGGTTTGGGTGACTGTGTAATATGTTGAGATCGTATGAAGGCAACAATTCCTTTAAGCAGATGAAACCTATAAATCTGTAGCATAGGACTTTAAAAAATATTTTTTGTAAAATGTTTTCAGATCTGGTAGATTGAAAAGTACTAGAAAAATCTCTATCATTGCCAGTTCTCCTTCCCATTTCAGGCCATAGTTTCTCTGATATGTGCTTTCCAGCTATTTTTTCCGTGGGTAAGTTAAATCACATGTACTGCAGGTGAGCAATGGTAACATATTTTTAAAAATACTGAGTACTTTATAGAGACCAAGAATTATTTCACATTTTTTGGTAATAAAAAGTCTTAAAAGAGCTAGAAGACAACCTTCTCATTTAATATTAGGGTATAATTTATGTACAGGGAAATGCACATATCTTAAGTGTAGAGTTTGATCAGTTTTGACAGATGTGTACACTAGTATAATGCACACCTCGGTCGGATGTAGAACATTCCTGTCACCCCAGGAAGTTCCTTTATGCCACTTCTTAGTCATTCCTTCTCTCTTCACCAGAAGCACTGTTCTGAGTTCTGTTACCATAAATTATTTTGTTTGCTCTGAAACTTCATATGAATGGAATCATACAGTAGGTACTCTTTTGTGTCTGGCAATTTTGACTCATAATATTTTTGAGACCGTCTAATTGCTATGTATATTAGTTTCCCTTTTTACTGCTGAGTATTAATCCATTGTATGCATATAACATATTCACTTTTAATTAAAGAGTGAGTACAGACTTCCAGTTCTAAAATAAATAGGTCATGAGGATGTAATATACAGCATGGTGACCATAGCTAATAATACTGTATCGTATAGCTGAAAGTTGCTAAGAGAGTAGATCTTAAAAGTTCTCATCACAAGAAAAAAAAATTTTGTAAATGTGTGTGGTAATGGATGTTAACCAGACTTATTGTGGTGATCATTTTGCAATATATACAAATATCGAATCATTACGTTGTACACCTGAAACTAATATAATGTTATACGGCAATTATATATCAAGTTTTTAAAAAGTCACATCCAGACAGGGATTAAGTAATAAATACTTTTCACCTTCATCAGATTTTAGATGCTGCTGAGATTATCTGGTTTCACTCTTTTGAAAAGAGAGGAAGAGAAAGATGGGGAAAATGACAAGGGGTGGGGGGTAGGGGGAGTCTTCTCTAGCGTGTTTCTACAGTTTCTGAATACATTTTTCCATCTTAGATGTGAGAGTCTTTTAGTTTATAGAACTATAATGAAAACACTCACCAAAGCTATTTCTTAGAAGATTGGTCCTGACAGCATTGTGCTGCATGGCCAGTTTTAGACTCTTTCCACTTTGAATGAAACAGTGTAAGTGGTTAGTTTTGAAATTTTATGGTCATAAATATTGATATTTCAGAATCATAAATTATATGGTTGCAGGATGTGAGATGAGATAGAGAGTTCTACATTTTGAAGCTGATTCCTCCTTTAAAAAACTTCACAAAGTAGTAAAACAACAGATAAGTAACCAATTGTTTCAATATGATAGGCATTGTCAGTATTTTCAGGACTTTGGCTTACCATTTCTGAATGACCTAATTTTAAAGGAATGAGAGTCCTATATACATACAACTTTAAATAGAATGGCATTAAAAAACAAACTGATAAAAAGTGCCATATTTGTCCATCAGGAAGAGTTGTAGAGGAAACTGGAATTTTATGTGAGAAATCTTTCATATTAGAATTTTATCTCAAGAATTTGAGCCTTTTGATAAACTGCAACAGACATAGAATCTTTTTAAAGATGCCTGCGAAGGAATGGTATGTGTCCAGTTGTGTATATTACATACTTTATTGTCAAATGTCTGCTTCCAGAAACTCTTCCCTATCTGACATTTATGAATTTACATAATCAACAATATTTACTGAATATTTGTATGTGCCAGGCACCAAAGATGTAGTTCTAAATGAGATGAGACTTTATTTTTTCCTTCATAGAGCTATAAGCTAGTAGGAAGGGAGACAGAAAAGCAAACAGGCAGCTACAATATTGTGATAAGAGATACCTAGAAGGGACATACAGGGATGAAAATGAAAAACATTACAAATGGAGAAGAGGTTGTCTTGTAGACAGTGGGAATAGTTTGTATAAAGATGTATAAAGTAGTGTGAGCACAGCTCCAGCGTAGCTGGGTATGACTAGGCCCTGAAGGAACAAAGAGTAATAGCAAGGGGAGAGGTATATTGGGACTAAATCCTGAGGGGCATTGTGAATCACATTAGGAGATCTCAGGACTGTATCCTGAGGCCAGTGGAGAGGCAGTATAGATTTTTGTGTGTGCACGACTTTTTTATTATGAAAAAATATATAGAACATAAAATTTATCATTTGAACCATTTGTATGTGTACAATTCAGTAGCATTAAGTACATTCACATTGTTGTGCAACCATCACCACCATTCTTTCTCCAGAACATTCTTCATCTTCCCAAACTGAAACTCCATACCCATTAAACAATAATTTCCCATTCTTCCCTCCCCCAGCCCCTGTCAACCACCGTTCTATTTTCTATCTCCATGAATTTGGCTATTCTAGGTACGTCATATAAGTGGAATCATACAGTATTTGTTCTTTTATGACTGTCTGATTTCACTTAGCATACTGTCTTCAAGGCTCATCCAAGTCATAGCATGTATCAAAATTTTCTTCCTTTGTAAGGCTGAATAATATCCCATTGTATGTATATACCACATTATGTTCATCCATTTATCTGTCGATGGACACTTGGGTTGCTCCACCTTTCGGCTGTTGTGAATAATGTTGCTATGAACATGTGTATACAATATCTGTTTGAGTTCCTGCTTTCACTTCTTTTGGTTATATACCCAGAAGTGCAATTACTGGATCATATGGTAATTCTATGTTTAACTTCTTGAGGAACCACCAGACTGTTTCCACAGCTGCTGTGCACATCCTTGCTGACACTTGTTCTTTTCTGTTTGTTTTTTTTTAAATTGTTTTATAATAGCCATCCTAATGGGTGTGGCATTACAGATTTTTGAGCAGAAAAGAAACACTATCAGATTCACATTTTAGAGAGGTCCGTAAACTGCATGGTGGAGAGTAGATTGAACTGGAGGAAGACGGTTAGAAGGCTTGTTATAGTAATTCAGGTGAGAGCTGGCGGTGACTTGATCCAGGATTTAGAAGTAATTTCAGCTAGAGAGATTTTTGAGGTAGAATCTACTAGATCTTGTGAACCATTGGATATGGGGGAGGAAGGGAAGAAGAATCACAACTGATTTTCAGTTTCCTGGCTTGAGCAACCAGATGGGTAGATGGTAATGCTGATCACTAAAATGGAGAGGATAGGAGAAGAGCTCCAAGCAAGCCGAGCTTCTGGGGATGGAGGGTGGGGCAGTAACAGTGGAAGAGTGTGATCCTTTGAGCTTTCTTGAAAGAATGAGGATGCTGAGTAATACGTAACAATTACATTGAGGGTAACAGTACTGTTGGAGGTTATCCTAGGATGAAAACTGCAGCTTTTAGGTTCAGCCCAGCATGTATTTATTTGCAGAATTGTGCTATGGGCAAGGCACTAAGCCAGGTGCTGTGTCTGTCTTTCCCAAACCAGTAATATACCCACCGAAGCAAATGTGGACATGGATATAGCTACTGTGTAAGGGAGAGCAGGGCAGTTTGGGATAGGTTATGCGGGATGTCCTCGCTGAGAAATTCTGTAAATGAGGATGTCATGTGATACTTTGCTGCCTTTTATTAGTTATTCTACCCAACACGTTTAGGAAACTTAGAACGAAGGTTCTAGAGGCTGATCTCTATCAGGAATGTTAACTCTCTAAATCTATTTTCCTTTTGTGATTTCTTACTTTTTTTTTTTTTTAAATATTTGTTTATTTATTTATTTATGACTGTGTTGGGTCTTCGTTTCTGTGCAAGGGCTTTCTCTAGTTGTGGCAAGCGGGGGCCACTCTTCATCGCGGTGCGCGGGCCTCTCACTATCGCGGCCTCTCTTGTTGCGGAGCACAGGCTCCAGACGCGCAGGCTCAGTAATTGTGGCTCACGGGCCCAGTTGCTCCGCGGCATGTGAGATCTTCCCAGACCAGGGCTCGAACCCGTGTCCCCTGCATTGGCAGGCAGATCCTCAACCACTGCGCCACCAGGGAAGCCCTTGCATGTTGCTTTTTAAAAAATTGATAATCTCAAATACTTAATGAAGCGTTATTCAATTAATGTTTAAGATGTATTCATGACTTGATAAAAGTATAGAGAATTCACATCGCTTAAAAAGTATGTTAAAGGTTGATGGCCTTGGAGCAAAATTGTGTACAGATGGAAGATCCTAGGCACTTTCAATTGCTATTGCTCTTTGCACCTACACCACAAATGCGCCCACCTGGTTGGTATTTTGTTTTATTTTTAAAGTTGTTATTTGTTTGTAAAGTACTTAAACCATAGAGAATGTTTTAAAGAGTCAATCAAATAGAAAATATAATTTTATCCCAGCTCCTTTGCCGCCTCCTTTCTGTCATTCATATTCCCATTTCTCTTTTTCCCACCTTCTGTACTACAGTAAGTTCTGTTTCATCCCTTCTTGACTCTTTAAGCTGTAGTAAATCTATCTAAAAGATTCATTATAATCAACCACTTGTATATGTCTTTTGCTTTTTAAAACCCTCTGTTAAGCTTCTGGTTGATTAAATTAAGATCATTGCAAGGATCACATTTAGGATATTCTCTTTTGATTCCATTTATCACCAAATATTAAGTAGTTCAAATAGATCTCTTTTTTTTTATTTTATTTTATTTATTTATTTATTTTTAGCTACATTGGGTCTTTGTTGCTGCATGCGGGCTTTCTCTAGTTGCGGCGAGCAGGGGCTACTCTTCATTGTGGTGCGCAGGCTTCTCATTGTGGTGGCTTCTCTTGTGGAGCACGGGCTCTAGGCACGCAGGCTTCAGTAGTTGTGGCATGCAGGCTCAGTAGTTGTGGCTTGCGGGCTCTAGAGCGCAGGCTCAGTAGTTGTGGCGCACGGGCTTAGTTGCTCCTCGGCATGTGGGATCTTCCCGGACCAGGGCTCGAACCCATGTCCCCTGCATTGGCAGGCAGATTCTTAACCACGGCGCCACCAGGGAAGTCCCCAAATAGATCTCATTTTAAAGCTTCTGGCTTTTTCATTTGTAGATTCCTATCCTTATACCCATCACTCAGCTGTTGATTAATGTGACTAAGTGAGAACACTAAGGAATTAAAAATGGCAGAAAGTAGTCTCTCCTTACCATGAGACAGAGCCCATACCCATAAGTCCTCAACCTAGCTGATCGTCAGGATCACCAGGGGAGTTAAAGAATAAAATAAGTATGATAATAATAAGGAGAAGTTCCTTTTGCAATAGAAACAATAAAGCACTCAGGAGTTCAGAGGTGAGAAGGATCCCTGGAGGTTAGTAAGGTTAGGGGCAGGCTGAGTGAGAAGAGAGAATTTGAGTGACCCTTGAAAGATGACCAGGACATGATAAAGGGACTGCCTGCAGGACGCAGAACGTAGAAGGTGGGGGGAAGTTGGAAGGGGAAAGCATACAAAAATAGAAGTCTACTTAAGGAAGTGTAAAGAGAAGAGGATGGCCAGAGTGAAGGGGTCATTTGGATGGTCAGGAGAGACAGCTTTTCCTAATTTTACATCCTGAATACAGTCAAGTTATCTAAAAGGCTGAATGGTAATTCAAGTTATCTAAAAGGCTGATTTGCTCTTTATCCTACAAAGGTCTGGAAAATGCTTCTCAGGAGCCAGTTACGTTCCATGTGTGCTGGTTGAAGCAAAGTTTTGAATGATTCATTTGGAAACCTTCTTACTGCCATATTAAAGTGAAAGGGTAATGGTATTATGACACAATTACTAGGGAGTTCTGCATCCAAAAATAGCATACAAGATTTCTAATCCAAACTGTACTTACGTTTTAATTTGGTGTTGCAAAAAGTGTTCTTGATTGTAATAAGGGACTCCATAAATGATACTTGGCAATGGCCATAGACTCATTATCATGGTAGGGAACCTGTGATAGTTTTGGGTGCCTGCCAAATGCATTTTTATTTCTCTGAGGGTGATTTTGTAGACATATGGTCACATTGAATGTTCCCCATGGTACCCTGGAGGAATTAGAGCTATACTGAGTTAAGAAGGCTTGGCACAGGGGGTACCATGGAACTCTAGCATTAGCTCAGCCCCTGAAAGCTTAAATAAACATGGTCCCTGCCTCCCCATACATTGTGACTATATAATTTTTGTAACCTATATTTCCTTTCTCCTCGGGTTCTTTACTAGTTTTCCCATTTCACACTCACTTTTCTCAGAGGTTTTCTTTTTGTTTCCCCTTAGGACACTAGTTACTTTCTATGAAGGAAACTCTTTTTCCTAAAAAGTAAGAAATGAGAATTCTTGTATTATGTTAAAAGAGATAGAATCTACCACTTGAAATCTGGTTCTTCTGTATATGTTGTATCATAACATCCAGGGGTAAATTATAGACCTGAGCATCATTTTCCAAAGGGTCTTACTTTGCTACACCTGGCCTGCAATGCTCCACCCTTCTCCCTTCCCTGAGCCCCGGCAGTTGTGTTATTTTAGTTAGTTAGGAAATTTGAACCAAAAATCACTCTGAACACTTCATCAGCAGTGTAGCGTGAACCTTGGCATTAACACCGATCCCAGAGTCTCTGATTTGCCCAAAACGCCAGACTCAACTCAAATGGCTCTTCTAAGATGTTGGAGCAATGAACGGAGAAATTCAAGGTTGCTCACTTACTTAGCAAGAATTTAATGAATACTTAGTAAGTGTTAAGTGCTGGAGACAGAGGTAAAAACTGCAAGCATGGTCCCCAATTTCAAAGATGTAGAGGTAATGTGGACAGGGTAAGATACTTAGATTTCAGCATGGGCTGACCTCAGATAGATAGCCTTCTTTCATCTACAAATATTGACGGCTGTATTCTCTGGAGCACAAAAGTTAAATATCAGAGCTTTTGCAGGGGCACAAGCCAAAAAGAAGAACCAGACTATGTATCGTTTTCTAAATTCATTTTCTCCGCTTTTCCTCTCTTACCATTGGAAGGTTACTAATAGCTAAATAATCATTTGTCTTTATATACAATTGCCATAAATAGTAACCTGGCCAGGACTGCTTGGCAGGTGTCTTTGGCAGAAAGGAATGGTTAAACTGCTTTCTTTAGACCTGTGATGTTCAGGAGGGTCCAATTAGATTAAAAATTCAGTTCTTCAGTCACGCTAGGCACATTTCAAGTGCTCAGTAGCCAGATGTGACGAGTGGCTACCATATTGGACAGCACAGATACAGAACATTTCCATCACTGCAGAAACTTTTATTGGACAGGACTATCTTTCTTGCCTCTGTTAAAGCAACTGAGATCCCTTTTTAACCTCTGTGGCAGCAAATTGAGCACGTATGATGTAGAGTAACAGCAGTATTTGGCAGTAAATACCCTTTTTGGTCAACATAATTCTAATTAATTGGAGTATGATTGCTTGTATTTTGTTTGAAATATAACACTAAGAAATGACAAAAGATAAAATCCCTTTTCTTCAAAAATCTGAAGGACTAAAGCCCCATATTATAAAAAATCGTAGCCAGCAGGCAATATCCCTCGACATCTTCTAGAAGCCACAGTTACATCTTACAAAAACTTCTGCAGATCAAGCCAAAGGCGAAAGTATCAATTTATTGAATTTTTAGTTGCCTGGGCTTTTTGTTTTTTGTGTTTGTTTTTTATTGAAGTATAGTTGATTTATGGCCTGAGCTTTTTGTAAGTAGATCTAAAGTACAAATGTCAAAACAAATTTTTTCTGAAAGGTAGATAAATAAGTACAGCTAGCCTCTAGAAGTAATTGCTAGTGCTGTATTACAGCTCTCACTTTTCTTTCCTCAATCCTTCCTCCTTTCCTCACTACACAACATGAGGTGGGAAGAGCATGGGCTTTAGACGGGAATCCCTGTGTTTGAATGAATCCTGGCTCTGCCATTGAATAGCTTTGTGATCTTGGGTAAATATTGCATCTCTCTCAGCCTTAATTTCTGTCTCTGTAAAAATGGAATAACAGTGGTTATTTTTTTCACATAGCATAGTGCCTAGAACCAAATTATTAGTCTCCTTTCTCTTCTCCTTCTACGTTTGTTCCTTTCATTTTCTTCTCTTAAATTTTTGTTGTTGTTGTTGTTGTTCTTTGCTGTGTGCACTTAATTCTGTTAGTATTGTGACAGAAATCAAGCTGTTACTGAATCCTGATTTAAATGAATACACGATGTATTGCTTTTCATTCTTATTTATAAATTGCATACTTTTTACCCCATCGACCTACAGGAAAGAGCAAGTGGGAAAGATGGTCACTAATTTGCCTTCTAGAAGAGGAAAAGGGGGGGTGTTGAGAATAAATGGGCCTCTACAGCCCCAAAGACTCAGAGCCTTTATACTTTATATTAATTGTAACATCTGATTATGACAGTTAACTTTAGACGTCTGGTAAGATTTAATCTTGATTTCACTGAAACCAAGGTTTATTTTTACATTCCGTAAAGTAGTCAAAATTAACTTTTTTAAAACAGGATAATGTTTGTAAAATTTAAAATGTTCCAAGCTTGCTTGCCAAAGTAAGTCAGTTTGGCAGTCAGATTGAGTGAAGGCCTATTTTATTAGTAGGACTTCTTTTAGAGACTTCTTTATACTATAAATGAACCAATTTCAGAGTGTGCTATGCCTCATGGAATGCATTGCAGTCTGTAACACATTTCAGACTATGAGCCTTGGTCATCTCTTTCTTTAATAATAAATGTCAGGAAACAATACCCTCTTTATTTCTTGAAATTAATATAACATTTTGGAATGAAACAAATATATTCTTTAATTACCCCCTTTCTATAGTACTCCTACTTGTTTAGCAGGTTCTAGAGAGTGAAGAAAAAAAGAGGAATGGTTCAAATTTTTCTTTTCAGTTAAAAAAAGTTTAAAAAGGTAAAATATTTAGCAAACAGTAAAACATAAAAGACATTGTTATGGATCAGTTACATCACTGATTGCAGGAAAAAAAACCAATTGTACTACTGCGTCTTCTTTCCAAACTTAAGTGGATTGTTAGGTGTAATTTAAAAGACTTTATAGAACTTCACATTTATAGGAGAATTTTCATTGCTGTACTGTGTTGTGTTCTTTTCAGCAAAATTGATTCTACAAAATCATGTCTGTTTTTAAAAAAAACACAAACCAGAGAGTCAACTGCTTGGTATTTTGGAGTTTAGTGCCTGGGGCATCACTGGAACTCAAATATTTGTTGAATGAATGATTATCACTCCCCCTCCCCAATTCTCAGGACATCTTTTTTTACGTGAAAAATTGACAAAGCTTAAATTTTTTAAAAACCTCACAAAGTCAGATTGGTCCCTGCCATCAAGCCATTTATTGTCTAATAGGAGAGAGATGATTGGGGCAAAAATAACCACAGTCTCTGAGAACCAAAATCAGAGTTTAGAGGGGTATGTGAGTCCCAAAGAGGGAGATGGGGTCATAGGATAGCTTAGAGAAAGCGCCATGGGAGATGAAATGGGTCTTTCAAAAACAGACAGGAGACCAACTGCCTGAAATAGGGGAGAGGAGGCCGGCAGCACATGGGAGTGGGAGCAAGTGTGAGGCAGCCTGGCAGGCAGTGTCCTTTGTCTGGAGAAGAGCTCAGAGGAGGCGGCCCAGGGCATTGTGCCTACTGGATTCATCTCATTCGACCTTTGGAGAACAATATGCTATAGTTAGTCAAAGAAGACTGCTCCCCCAAAACAGTGGATTCCAAATGTTGTGGAATCATCATAAAAAGCGCTTATTAAGTATCTAAGTACTTTATATGCAGTAATTACATAGTTCTAATACCTTTGATTCATTGATATTTCCCTAGGCTTGTTTGTTGAACCATTTCTTTTGTACTGCTTTTTGTGTATCTCCAGGGCCTACCAAGGTGCCTGGCATTTAGTAAACACTCAGAAATTGTTGAATGACATGAATAAATAATTGAACATCAATCAAGTCCTTTTTATGCAGAACTCAATTTTGTGATGTCTTGATAGTGAAAATCAGGCACACTGGTCTCCTGGAGTAAGATATTTCCCAAACAGTGGGAGAAGGTTTAAAAGGCTTTGTTCCCTTAACCCTGTTTTATTAATTGTTGTTTGAGTCTGTTTGAGGGGTAGCTCCTGTCCTTTAAATCACACCCCCCCAATGCCTTGGTTTCTAACTTTAAAAAAAAATTACAGCCTCATTCATGAAGACGTAAGAAAGGAAAGGTAAAGACCCTGTTCACTCCCACAGCTCCTGAGCTACTTTCATAAATGATTCTGGAGCCCTTTTGAGGAAGACAGGGAGGGGCCAGGAGACTCTGTGCACTGGGGAGAGTCAGCCCAGAATAACCTTTCTGTTTGCTCAGCTCTGGTCACCTCCAGGATATTTGCAAATCTAGTATAAGAGACTTTATAAGCAGTCAGCAGATTATAGAACTGGTGGACGAAACATAAATTCCTAAATAAGAGTTG
Organism: Balaenoptera physalus; assembly: GCF_965194825.1. Lineage (NCBI taxonomy): Eukaryota > Metazoa > Chordata > Mammalia > Artiodactyla > Balaenopteridae > Balaenoptera > Balaenoptera physalus. The sequence goes on from NC_138882.1 coordinate 22,210,923, forward strand.
GGGTTTTTCTTTGTCCATATGTATTTTATGACTTGGACTAAAACGAGAGGGTCCAGGGCCAGATTTGATGCCATATTCTATGTGAATTTGCTGAGTTGTTGGTTTAGGTAAATTAATTACTTCTCCCCATTTGAATGGTACAGGGAGGGCTCTGATAGTTATCAAATAGCTTGAGATTCAAGCATGATGATTTCTACAGGAATATGAGCAGTTTACTCTTTCTAAACACTATTTTGTGTGTCTAGTAAGAAACAAGGATGGACAGCTAATACATTCATTCCTTCAGACCCTCTTTGTGCATCTGTGGTCACTTGGGCCTGCCCGCCTCCCCCTTCCTAAAACACTGCTTTCATTATGTCACTCCTCTGCTCAGAAATCTTCCATAGTTTCCCCAGACTCCTTGACCTGACAGTGAAGGTCCCTTTAAAGGGATTGGAGTGTTTTGTGGGGGAAGGAAAGGTAGTTCAGGGAGGAGGAATCTTCTAGCCCTGGTGAGGAACGAGGTGACAGATATCAGGGAATAAGATTACTGTATCAGACTTTTTCGCCCTACACTTTAGAAGTTTACACAGAAATCTGATTAATGATTGTATCTTCGTTTCCACTTATATATATAATCGAGAACTAGACTCAGATTATTTTTTTGGTCCTGGCCAACACTAAATATTCTGAGTCTTTGTTTTCTACGTATTATTCTGAAACTTTGTTTTTTAGCTGTCAGCCATTGACCTACCTTATTGGCTACCAGAAACTAAAACTAGTTCATTGTAAAGCAATCGCCAGGAGAGATTTATTTAAATGTATTATTTGATTGTTAAAAGGTCTCAATCTAATGCAGAATTAAACCCTACGTTGAGCTCCAAATTGTATTAATTTATTTTTACCTCCTTACCCCTGACCTCCATCTCCCAAAGCCTAAAATTCTAAGGGAGCAGCATTAGTTATCTAGTGAGTATTTTGGCTTGAGGATTTTAAACTTCATTCCAACATTCCAGCCTCTTAAGTTAGTTAAGTTTCATAAGATTTTTCTGGCTTTCTTATGAGCTTTTCTTGGATCTCCCATTAGTGATGATTATTCACATCTTATTAAGAAAAGTATATATTACACTCTCATTTAGCATGTTTTGTGTGGGGCTCACAGCAACAGTCTGGCATGGGAAGGTTTGAGTTTAAGGGCAAGTGCTTTATAATTTAGTATAACTTTAAAATGTAACACATGGGGCTGTTTGGCTTATAACCTCCAGCTTAACTATGCAAATTTAACTCCATGGGCTGAGGAAGAATGGTTTCTTTCAAGTAAAGCTACTTTTCAGTCATTTAAAAATATTTTTAACTAACCAGTTGTCCTTTTCAGAATGCTAATTGCTTTAAACTGTTTCTTTAAAAAAAAAGAAAAAGTCATTCTTAGATTCCCCTTTTGGGGTGTGCATTGCACAGGACCAGACCATGTGAAATTCTGACCTCCGGTACGGCCCCTCCCTCCTCCCCCTTATAAGTGGCAGAGGCAAAATGTATTTGAAAATGAATTTCCCATGCCTTGCTTCCCTCACCTTTCAGTGAACAGCAGAATAGCTGCCCTTTGACTACTGATCTGCTAGGCCTGGAACTCTATCTTCTTAAGAAGAAATAATTATTTAATTATATAAGAGGAAATTACATCCCTCCCCGTTCTCGCCCAGATTTGTATAACACAGTTCTTTACTTGTTTACTGCAATAACTAGGGGAAAAAATAACACAATTTCTTGCTTGCTTCTTAGGGCCAGGCTCTACTAATAAGAGAATAATTTCTTATTAACTTAAATTGGAACTCAAGCTGTTACATGAAAGCCTGATTTGTTCCAGCTTTACGGAGTTTTGAGTCTGAGTGGGACAGACAGGGAATATTGTACATTATGCACAAAGCATATTTTTCTTATGGAACATCACACAGAAATGCCTTCGTGGGTTACCAGGCTCTGTCACTAATTGATGTAACGCTGAGTAGATCCGATGAGTGTGCAGTTTTGCCTTTCAGCATTCCCATTGGATAGATGTCCTTAAATGTCAGGTATTTTTCTTTTGCCAGCAAGTTTGGTGAAATTGGCGTGGGGATTTATAAATATGTGAAAAATGCACATTTTTATCATTCTTCACAGCAGTCTTTTATCACATCTCTGCAGTATTAATGTCTCCAGGGGAAAAATTGTAAATTATATAACAGTTAAATTGGAGGTGTGTTTTCCTTAGCTAATCAGTAGCCACTGGTTGCTTAAGCGATAAAGTAGACAAAAGTGAAAGACAGCAAAGGAAATTCAGCAGTAGGATTGCCCATAATCCATGGACATTTCAGCAGTTTTCTGCCTTAGACTGGAATATTCCTGTCAGTTATAAAGAGAACTTAGACTGGAATATTCCTGTCAGTTATAAAGAGAACAAATTTTTATATTTAATGTGTAGACATTAATTATTGAAGGTAGGAATGGTCATAATCAGGGGTCTAGATATATCTTGAGAGGTAAATTCAGCATGGGTTTAAATATGATTTTAGTATCACATAGTTTAGAAATTAAGTATTTTATTTTTCTTTAGTTAAAAGAACTAATCTCAGATAGTCTGTTTAAAAGTCATGATTTAAAAGAAAAACAGTTCATCACTGTGAATTAAGTCTATAAAATTTAAACTTAGAGTACACTTAAATGGAACATTATACGTGTTTAATCAAGATTTCAAAATGGGAAGAGATGAAGAACATTTTGAAGAGGTATATCTGCTCTTCTCGCCTACAGATATAGGCTTTGCATGGAAATATAATCACCTGTAAAGCATTTCTATGTTAATAATGTACTTGACTATATCTGGTCATGTAAGCAATTAAGAATATTTAGTTCTCCATCAACACTGCAATTTAGATCATATTTAAATTATTTCTTATTCTGCTATCACATGAGTATCTCTTTTGTGTAATTTTATAACAAAATAACCTTTCTAAGAATTTTAATAGTAAGTTTTATTACAAATATTCTAAAATATTCCAAAATAATGAATGATAGTCTCTGAGTATAAAAAATTTTTCTAAATTGTGAAGTAGAACTTGGTCATGCATTGTACCTGTATTTGGTGAAGAAAATGGACTTTAATGGCATAAGGTCTCAAGTTTATAATAAGAGTGTTAATGATTTTATTGAACCCTTACTATATACCGGACATTGTACTCTGTTTTACATGCACTCTCTATTTAACCCTGAAAACAGCCCAAGGAATTCAGAGCTATTACTGTCATTTCCATTTTATAGATGAAGAAACTATGGTTTGGAAAAATTAAATAGTGTTTAAAAGATTAATTAAATGGCTAATAATAAGCAGTAGAGCCTGGAATTGAGTCCTGGTCTGTCTGATTGTGAAGCCTTTCCTCTTAGTCACATCTCTGTGCTGCTCAAACGTAAGAGCATGAATTTTTTTTTTTTTTTGCTAGATTTTTTTAGTTTTAGCAGTAGTTCAAGAAACAATTACTGAGTGCTAGCTATGTAGTAAGCGCTTGTGCAGATTCATTCTTGAAAGCGCAGAGCTGAGATCCCACTGATCACAGATCACACTCATCACAGATCACACACATAATCATGAGAAGCACAGATAACTTGCCCCAGGCTGCCCAAGTCCTTTTTAGATCACGGAAAGGGTATATTCACAGCACTTCCTTGCACAGATCCCAAGGAAGAATCCTGCCTGATTTCTCCCATCTGTTTGTACCATGTCCCTAGTGTACTTAAACACTAGTGGGGGGACACACACAGTAGGTTCTTGGACATGCTAGTAGTAAGAAATAGATTTTCCACATTTTAGATGTAACATTTCCTTTGTGTCTAAACTGAATTCTCTATCTAAATGTCACACTCCATGCTGTCATCTTCAGGGTTTTGGGTGCCTTTGCTCCAGCTCCAAGACTACCAAACAGTGCTCGCTGTAAGAAGACGGAAACTGTAGACCTTATTATGACTTCATGCAGTCTGGCATAGCTCAGTCCTCACTGCTAACTACTAAATGTACTTCCTCCAGCAGCTTTTTCCACGTACGCCTCTGTCTCTAGTTTACTCAAAGCACAGTTTACTCTCTCAACCCCTGAACCATGGGCAGCTTCACCTACTACTATATTATGAAAACAACTGAAACTTTGGTGGAATGTAGCATAGAGGTTAAGAGGGTGGGCTCTGCAGTAGATTGCCTGGGTTTGAATCCTGCCTCTTAACACTAACTGTGTGAGCTTGGGCAACTTATTTAACCTCTCTGTGCTTCAGTTCCTTATCTATAAAATCTATATCTACCGCATAGGATTGTTTTAAGAATTAAAAAATAGTTTAATATATGTCAAGTGTTTAGGACAGTGTTTGGCACATAGTGAAGTTCTATAAATGTTGACTATTATTATTTTTAATATATCAGTACACTTAATGCTTTTACTTTGTATGACTTCTTTCCTTTTTAATGCCTTGCAGTCTGACTTTTACCATCACTCCTTTCCTGACGATACTGGGGTCAGTGACCTCTTTGAGAAACTCATCTCATTTCTTCTCCTCCTTAGTTCGATAGCATGTAATCCCCGTTTACCATCCCTGCATAAGCTGTCTTCTTTTTTGCATTTCATGGCTCTGTGCTTTTCATCACCCTATGCCTTTCCTTCTTATCCTATGTGCTGTGACCATTTCTGACCTCTCTCACTGTTGATGGAGCCTCCTTTTCCACCCTTCACATGACTGCCATTTCCATAATACCTTGCTTATTGTTTTTTTCTTACCCCTTCTCAACTGTTAAAAATTTCAGATCCCCATTTCCTGTCTGTAGTTCTCATGGTGATGGAATCCCTATAATTCACAATAGGCTGTAGGACATCTTTATTTAAATATCCGGCCAAACAAAGCATCAGAGGAAGAACACTTTGTAATCCTTCAACTGAAGCACTTGCACCCTAAGTTAGCGTAGCCACGTACTGTAACTAGATATTGTTGACTCAGGAAAGATCTTGAACTTTGGAAGAAACTAAAATTTAAGGAAGCAGAACAATATGGATTTTAAAAAATAATCTATTCAAAAATAACATAATGACAGGGGCTTCCCTGGTGGCGCAGTGGTTAAGAATCCGCCTGCCAATGCAAGGGACACGGGTTCGAGCCCTGGTCCGGGAAGATCCCACATGCCGCGGAGCAACTCAGCCCATGCGCCACAACTACTGAGCCTGCACTCTAGAACCCGCAAGCCACAACTACTGAGCCCGCGTGCCACAACTACTGAAGCCCGTGCGCTTAGAGCCCGTGCTCCACAACAAGAGAAGCCACCGTAATGAGAAGACTGTGCGCTCGCCGCACCTAGAGAAAGCCCGCGAGCAGCAGCGAAGACCCAACACAGCCAAAAATAAATAGATAAAAAATAATAATTTAAATAAATAAAGTTAAAAAAAAATAAAATAAAAATAAAAATAACATAATGACAGACAACAATACCAGGATTAGTTTTACTGTAGATCAACAAAGTTCTGTTGCTCATCAAAGGCCTTTTATAGGTAATCTAAGATCACTACCTTCTAAGTCATTTGGACAGGTATTTCTAAAACTTCAAGAGAAAAGATCAACTAAGACTCACTAGGAGTTACCAATTTAAAATGTTACTGGGGGACTTGCTTTTTATCTATGTCCCTAAACTTGAGCTAACCTGAATTTTAGCTGTCTAAGGTACTTAAACTTTTATCTTTGGCTGTCTTAAAAAGGGTGATCCTTTAGGCAAAACTAATCTATGGTGATAGAAGCCTGAATATTGGTTACTTCTGATTATGTTTATTGATTAGAAGGGGCACGTGCGAGCCTTTGGGGTTTCTGGGAAATGTTCTATATCTTGATCTGAGTGGTGGTTACATGGATGTAAAACCCATCAAGCTGAACACTTAAACTTTGTGCCTCTATGGAGGAGTTGGTGAAATAGGAATGGTTTAAAAGAATGACATAAGGGATTTAAGGATCTCTCTCCTTTAATTCTAAAATATCCTTTCACCTTCTTGGCCAGTCTGTATACACTTGGAAGGCAGGGATAATGTTCTCTTAATTTTTATATTCCTGATTGTGCAGTGGGAGGGAGGTTGGAGGCAGGAGGAAGGCTTAAGGGCTGGCATACTCACCTCCTCCCAGGAGAGTTTCTTAGTAAACCAAGCTCCACTCTGAGCTACCACCTTGCTGTTTAAATATGTGTATATTTTTTTCCTTGATTTGAAGATGGCAGACTTAAGCTACATTTTTAAAAATAAATTTATTTATTTATTTTTGGCTGCATCGGGTCTTCGTTGCTGTGCGCGGGCTTTCTCTAGTTGCGGCGAGCAGGGGGGCTACTCTTCGTTGCGGTGCGTGGGCTTCTCATTGCGGTGGCTTCTCTTGTTGCGGAGCACAGGCTCTAGGCACGCGGGCTTCAGTAGTTGTGGCACGCAGGCTTCAGTAGTTGTGGCTTGCAGGCTCTAGAGCACAGGCTCAGTAGTTGTGGCTCACAGGCTTAGTTGCTCCTCGGCATGTGGGATCTTACCGGACCAGGGCTCGAACCCGTGTCCCCTGCATTGGCAGATTCTTAACCACTGCGCCACCAGGGAAACCCCTAAGCTACATTTTATGAGCTTTTATTTTATTTTAAAATTTTTATTTTATATTGGAGTAAAGTTAATTAACAATGTTGTATTAGTTTCAGGTGTACAGCAAAGTGATTGAGTTATACATATACATGTATCTATTCTTTTTAAAATTCTTTTCCTATTTAAGTTATTACAGAATATTGAGCAGAGTTACCTGTGCCATACAATAGGTCCTTGTTGGTTATCTATTTTGCATGTATGAGCTGCATTTTTATTTTGGAATCTGAAAAATATTCTGTGACATAATCACATTTCGCATATATCTTGCCTTATTTTCTTTCCCACTTGCATCTTCTGTTAGCCTCTCATCTTCCTATTTTGGTTCTTGAGAGTAGAAATTGTATTTTTACTTTTTATTGCTCAAAAGTGCTTAGTGAACTGGAATTTCTAGGGTGGAGAAGAGATGACAAAATGAATGATTTAATAATGCTAAGAAAATAAAGGGCTGTCCTTAGGCAGCTTTCCTTAGGGAAGGTAGTAACACATCTTTCCCATCCTTCTGCCAAAGATTTTATGATAGAGGTAAGCCAAGATTATAAAAAGATTTAAGTTTTCCATATGGAAGAGCCAGATGTAGGGCCAGGAAGAAGGAAAAGAAAGGGTGTTTTTAACATTTATGACAAGAGAGAGCCCTTGGATTCTACATATGTAAGCCTTTTCCTCCAAAATACTTCAACCTTTGACATAAGTCAGGTTCTGGGAAAACTTACTGCGCTCAGTTGACTTAAAATTGAATGTGAGTTTACTTTGTAAGAAATATCTGTTCGCAAGGAAAGCATATGGGAAACTTGCTGTAATACTGCCCTTGAGGTTCATGCAGTTAGTTGTCTTGTTATGAAGTTGTTCTGAATGAGCTGAAAAACTTTTGAAATTTCCTTTACAATCTTTGTTCTAGACTGTAATTCAGCATGTGCATGTCATTGGAGAGTTAAGTTTCTTGTATTTGGTTGGGGGCCCATTTAATAACCTCTTTTGATCTTTCACTAACTGAAATTGTTTTCAAGTTACAAATGCAAGAATAATACTGTAAACCTGTTAGTTCTTTAAAGGGAATTAGGATTTCCTAAATATATTCCATCCTGAGACTTGGCTATCTTGACTCCAGAGTAACTAAAACAATGTGATTCTGTGATAAGAATTGGATCAATGGATCCACTAGGACAGGTGAAACAGACCCTAGCGTGTTTAAAACTTTAAGAAAGTAAAACTCCTCAAAAACTCAGTGGGCTCTCGACTTCCACCTAACCCCCATTCTCAAACAGGGCCAGACTTACCTTATCTTCTGATCATAGGCAACCCTGTTTCAGGAAGTGGGGAGGCAGAAAGTGGATCTCCATATTTCCATTACTCTCTCAGCCCAATTTCCCCAAATCTGGCTAACAAAATGGGCACCGACTAACTGAGAGATTTCTGTTACCACTATTGTAGTCCTGGAAGGACCAGTCAACCTCCAAATCCACATTTGTCCCCATTGATAATTAAACCCAAGTGAACAACTGTTACTAGATGGCGCCAAACTGTGTACTAGGACGGATTTGGATGGTTCAGCCAGACCATGGAAATTCAGTCTCCTAGCTGAACAGGTGCACCACGAGCGGCTCGTTATTCTCACAATATCAAATGCCATACATTTTATAAAAATGAATTTTTGGACTCTACTTTTCCCCTTACAGTGAGGCCTTACAGAAAATAATAATCGAAGCATCACAAAGTAATAGATTATTACTGGCCTAGATTATTAGTAAGTGGAATTGGGAAAAACTGACATCTGGATCAAGGATATCTCTTTAACTATAAAAGTAGTCATCAAATTACAAAGGAAAATTCCAGCTATTGAAAATTTTAAAATGCATGTCAAAAAATCATGTTAAAAAACATATCACAAACTAGGGAAATTTTGATGTTTCAGAGCTTTAATACTCTTATAAGTAAAGAGGAAAGATATATATATATATATAAGCAAAAGAGACATAAAGTAATATATTAATGTGATTACAATCGTATATATATGTTAAATAAATTTGGGAAATATAATGGAATATTATACAGCTACTAAAAATCATGTTTTCAGAAGCTTTTAATTACATGGGAAAAACTCATAATCAGAAGTGGTAACACTTTATGCATCCAGTATGGTCCTAATTGTGTGCATACTTACGGCGTATATTTAGGCACAAAGGAAAAAATACTGAAAGGAAATAGATCAAACAAAAAGAATTACAGAGGTTAGATCGGTATAGTAAGAGTATGGCTGATTTTTTTCTTCATAATTTTCTGCATTTTCCAGGCTTTAAGAAAAGTGTATGTTAGTTTTATAATCAGAAAACCAAACTAACATCAAAACAGAAAATACATCTCCTCAGAGTAACCCTTTTAACTTGAGCACTTCTTCATGTTTTCTCTTCTGGTAAAACTCACTAGGTTGGTGAACTAGGTGATTCCTCACCACTTCTTATCCCACCAGCGTCTTTGATAACTTGGCATGATTTCCTACAGTGTTTTTTCCTCCTTTGATACATACTACCAAAAATGCGTTACTACATCACAGTTCATCCATCTTCATATTTATCTAACATTAGCCTGGGGAACTCTGCCCCATCCTCCTACTTAGCCCTTTTTTCATAAACCATTTATCTAGCCATTTAGAAAGCCAGTCTCTCTAGCTATTCACATAAGGAGCCAGCATTCTCTTTCAAAGCATTTTAAAACACTAGTTCTTACCTACCTTATGCGGGGGGTGGAGGGTTTATTGATTATTCATATGAAGTATTTCAACATGGAATTTTGATGAGGGGGACCTGGCTTCCCAGATTTTGCCATGGCAGAGTGTTGAAATACTTATGTGATGACTTGAACTCTCTGAAATTCCACACGAGAATACAGTAGAATTTCACAGCAGGAAAGGACCTTAGAAATAATTTAATTCAACTCTCTTTATATTGCAGATGAGGAACTTGAAGCTAGAGAGGTTAAAACCCAAGATTAATACCCAGTTAATAGCAGGTCTTCTTACTTCTCACTGTGGTCTTTTTAATATGTTATTCTTAGAATAAGTTCCTCAGTTTGGTTTCATGATGTTTGGTATGATAGGTTTTGGGGTTGCAGACAGAATCTATGCCGTTATGAATTGAATGCAGTGAACTTAAAGTTTTAGCCTAGTTGCCCTAGTACCAGGATGTAATGAGGACCTCACCACAGCTTGAGAACACATGGTCCCACCATGTTGGGGTGTTCCTCATTTTTCTTCAGGAAATTCTCGTTTATTCTCAGTCTAATTCTTTTAAGCATAGTTGATTTTTTTTTTTAAACCTCAGACTTTGAGAAGAAAACCCTTTTCTATCAGTATTATTTTTATAAAAACTGTGCTAGAGTTTTGCTTTGATCTTTTTTATTAAAGCTTCTGACCATTGAGTTATATAAATTTAACTTTTTAGTTAAAGGATAAATATGGGAAAATTTAGTTAAGGAAGAAAAATCAGTTTCACTATATGTTGTTGTTCTTAAAAGCATAACTAAAGAATTTCTGTAGAAGTTGAGGGAATAATCTATCCTCATGGCCAGTAAAATGAAGATATCACAACAGCTGCAAGATATTGGTTACACTGTTGGAATTCATTTTGATACAGTGGATTTTTATTATTTTTTTAACTTCCCCACCCCCCTAAAGTTTTTTGGTAGCAGGTGTGACTTTTAACCTTCCAAACTCAAACTTGTATGATACTGAATAACTTGGTGGGGGCCAAAATATGTGGGAAATGAATTTTAAAAAGATTAATAATCTTGTAATGTGGAGCTCAAATAATAGTTCTTACATTGAACAAAATGCAGACATGTTATACTAAAAATTGAAGACCAGCAATGTTGGACAAAATAATTGGCAGGTTTGTGAATTATGATTATGTTTATAATTTTGATCTCTAGTCTAATTGATGAAGGCCTTGTCCTATTAATAAAATAGATAACTTATTTTCAGGAATGCAAATAGACCTTCACTGAGGTGGGTGTTTTTAAAATAAATGTATTTATTTATTTATTTTTGGCTGCTTTGGGTCTTCGTTGCTGCGCACGGGCTTTCTCTAGTTGCGGCGAGCGGGGGCTACTCTTCGTTGCGGTGCGCAGGCTTCTCATTGCGGTGGCTTCTCTTGTTGCGGAGCACGGGCTCTAGGCGCGCGGGCTCAGTAGCTGTGGCTCTCGGGCTCTAGAGCGCAGGCTCAGTAGTTGTGGCGCACGGGCTTAGTTGCCCCGCAGCATGTGGGATCTTCCCGGACCAGGGCTTGAATCCGTGACCCCTGCATTGGCAGGTGGATTCTCAACCACTGTGCCACCAGGGAAGCCCTTTTACCGAGGTTTTACTTAATATACAAACTCTTAGCTGTATACTTTGTAATGAAAATACAAAACATTTTTACTTTTTTACAGGTAAGATCCATAAAATTTTGAAAGTGGAGAAATGTTTGTGTCTTTCTTATCTTAATGAAAGTAATAAAATATATTTGTTGAATCAGGCTTAATGTAAACCCCCAAAATATACTTGTAAAACTATGCCCTCAACTTCCAGATTAACCTTCTGGACAACCCCTTTGCTCTGTAATTCAAAGTATCACTAGCTTCATTTCAGTAAGCACCGCAACTATTTTTAATTCATTATATAGAGATAAGTTAAATGTAGTTTTAGGCATTTCTAATTGTACTTAAAGTACATCATTATATATAAATATTAAACAACCGAGAGTATGGAAGTGTGTTATACATAGAATATATAAACCTTGGTTTATCCAAAATTTCACCAGAATTTTTCTTATAATATATATATTTATTTTAATATTATTGATTATATAATTATATACAGTACATTAATTGTATTAATATATTTTATAATTATATAATATTTTGTAATAAATATATAATTATATAATTAATAACATTGATTATATAATTAATTAATGATACTATATATTATTATATAATACTATATTTATGACAGTAGATACTCATATTTTGATTCACATATGTATATATAAGATTCTCAGAGGTCCTCTGAATCATTAAAGGAAGTTTAAAGGCTTTGCCATTTCTTTTCCTCTCAGCACTGTACACCTAGAACTCTACACTAGCTCCCAACCTGATCTTCTTATCTTTAGCGTTTCCTGCACCTTGCCACCAGATCATTCATCCTAAAATAGTGTTTTCATCGTATCCATTCTTGCTCAAGAAACTTTAGCAGCTTCCTATTTCTATTGCTTGCTTCCTGCCTACTCCAATAAGCTGCCCTCCGCACTGTTCCCTCCTAAGTCCTCCTGACATTGCTCACGCTGCTACGGGAAGGTGTCTGGCATAGGTCTTGGCACAGTGTTTGTTTCCGTTCCCTCTGCTTCCTGTTTATCTGTCTGAAATCTATCTGTCCTTCAAGACCTAGTTCAAATTCTACTTACGTCAAGTTCAGGGGATACTCTTTGGAGTACTCTGTTCCAATATTATCTCCCTGTTCCCCATTCACTTAGTATTTTGTACTATTTAAGTTTCAATTATTTTCTTGTATTATTCTCTAATTGTTTCTTGTCTGGAAGTCACATTTCCCTGGCAAATTGTCCAAAGCGGTGGTTCAAGCTCTGACTGTGTAAGCTCTAATCCAAAACCTACTGAACCAGATCCCTGGGAAGGACCCTGGAAATCCCTTTCTTTATTTAAGCTAACCAGGTGATTCCAATGAAGATCAAATTCCTTGGTGTCATTTGAACTGTGCAGTAAATATTTGGATTGAACAAAATTAACTCTAGATTTTGTATTAAATGTATTTTGTTTTAAGTTCTTTGAAAATTTATGATCTGTGTATAGTGTTACCTATTTTCTTCTACTATATAGTTAGCTGGGATGCTTCCATTCTCCCCAAATTCTGTATCAGTGAGAGAAATTTTCAAAGAAAATATTTCAATCACATGTACCTAAATGAATGCATATACAATTTCCCTTTATAAAGTTCTTTTTCACTTCTCTTTAACTTTACAACGAATTCATGAATACATTCTCATGAAGAATTCAAAAATACGAAGTAAAACTCACTTTTGATTCCTTCTCTCATGGTAAACAATTTGCCATGTTCCCTTCTGAATTTTTAGCGTACATTTACATATTTTGTATATATCATTTTTCCCATAAATGCTGGATGAATTATTTTGAAACTTCTCACTTTGTCTTGGTGCTCTTTCCATATCAGTATGTGTATGTGTGTGTGTATGTTTCTGTATTCATTCTGTACAGTGTTCCATAGTATGGGTGTACCACCATTTATTTAAGCAGCCATTAAAGATGGACCTTTAGGTTGCTCTCACTTTTTTCCTTACTGTAAACCACACCTCAGTGAACATCCTTGCATGTGCACTTTCGTGAACACATACCATTTGCTCTTAAATAAGATTTTCCTGTTCTGCCCTCATTTTCATTTTTGGTTCACAAGCAGTTTCTCATAATCTGCATCAGGGTACTGTCTTCCAGGTTGTGGCCAAAAAGTACAGGATCAAGTCAGAAAATTTGCATTCCAGACCTGGCTCTTCATTGACTTGCTCTGTGATCTTGGACCTTTTTCTTCTTTGTTACGTGAAAACAAAGATTAGAGGGATGACTTTTAGGGCTTCTTACAGTTCTAATGTTTTCTTTTTCTGATTAGGCTTGCAGGTGTGATACCATTTATTTTTATTATATTCAGCTATTAGCAAGCACCATTTGAATCTTGTAAAGTAAATCATAGAGGTTCACAGTGCTTATGAATAAGAGGGCATTACACTTTATTCCTCATTAGTCTTCTGCACTACTGCTTAACTGATGCTTGAATGCCATTTCCAGATGAACTACTCGTAATGGTGGTGGTGGTGGTAGCAGAGGATGAGGGGGAGGGGGAGGAGGGGGAGTTAGACCTTTTTTTCTTTGGATAATGCTCAACAGTTTACAGAAAACTGTTGCTCATACAGCTCATTTTCAGGTATTATCCATTTCTCACGAATCCTGAGAAATTAAAGGACTTGTTCAGATCATTCAGCTAATGAGTTTCAGGGTCCAGACTTGAGCTCACATCTTTTTTCTTCCATATATATATATATATATATATATGTATACATATTCTTTTTCAGATTCTTTTCCATAATAGGTTATTACAAGACATTGAATATAGATCCCTGTGCTATACAGTAGGTCCTTGCTGTTTATTTTAACTCACATCTTTTGATTACTTAGTTCACTACTTTCTTAAAGACAATTTCCCATGCTCAAATATTTATTTAATTGATGCTGAATTTCTTTTTTAACATTTATAAAGAGATTGGTATTTATTACATGCTCTTTAAATATTAGTCCTCCACTCCCAACCTTATCCTTGGTCTCCTAGTTTATTTTATATTTTGTGTAGTAGTGGGACTCTGGTCGGTTACAACAGTTTGAGACAGCAAGATGACCAGTACTTTTGAGTCAACATCTCTTGAGCATTCAGGACATGCATTACGCAAGTAGTTGTGGTTATTGTTATCCTTCAAATCACTTGACACAGACCATAAACATTTAGCTCTGGTGCATGAAGATAAATTAGAGGCCGAGCTTAGCTTGTCTACAGGGTATCTGTTTCATCTTCACGATAGACCCCAAGTGTGCCAGTGATGATTCATGGAAATACTTAGTGATGAAGATTGGTTTTGTTTTTGTTGGAGATCTTTTAAAGAATGCTCATCAAAGTGTGGATTCTTTATTTTCAGATACTTTCTTCCTAACATACCAGCAATGAGCTAAAGATATTGCTTGCAGAATACCCTTTTACAAAAAGGCAATGTGGCACAATCCAATGCGACTAAAGTATGGGACTATTGAGACTAAAATGTGCTACTTTAAGCACTTTCTTATTTAAATTTGGTTACTACCATGAAGTAGAAAAAATATGTCCTTCATAGCATTTTAGTTGTTCAGAAATATACAAAGCTCTTTTTTTCCGTAGCTTTGATTTTCCTGAATGCTAGGAAAAGCTATTTGGAATTTGTGAAACTTGATACTGCCCCTTTCTAAGTCGTGATATTAATTCTGCAGCTATGTCAACAATGGAGTTCTCTAGACGGGTAGCATGTTTTCATGTTTTAGTGGTCCCATTTCCCTCACCCTACAATCTCCCACTGTCTTCCCAAAAATTATCAAAAGAGAGAGAAAAAGTGAGGGAAACCAAAAAAACAGGCCATTTGTAGCTTTTCTACATTTTTTTCTGTTTCTTGTTAACTTTTTCCCTCACATACAAATTACCTTTTAAAAAAATCTTCCTTGCCTCTGTGTATCCCCCAACCCCCACTGTCATGATTACCCCACTCTGCACCCCGCACCTTCCCTCCTTCTGAGAACTTTACAGTGTCGTTAGTTAGTCCCTTGACCGATATATGTGCACATACCACAGTTCACTGGTCGTCGGAGCTGGAGCCAAGGTTCTCAACTGCTGTTACAGTTCTCAAGTGTGAAGTGCTGGGGCAATTAATTACTTATTATGAGTACTGAGTTATAAGTGCTTTATTTATTTTTTTGAAAGCAGAGTTGAGCTTAGCCCTACAATCACGTCAGTGTCATCCACTCGCATACAGAAATGCTCTCTTGAATGGGAGAGAGACACTCCAGCTAGTCATCTGGGGATTGTGCACAACCCAAGCTTATTTACGCTACAGCCTGTGGGAGTGTGTCATGGAGCATGCAAATGTCATCTGCCTTGGGGCTTTTTCTCAGCAGAAAAAAAGGCTACAACCCTAACCAAAGAACAAGCAGATGTTCCCACCTAAGATTATTATTTTTTATTTGTTTTTTTTTTTGGCATGAGTTTTGACCAGACAGTATTAAAAGGTGAATGAACCTTCGAAAAACATGGTTTCTCTCTTGTTTGTTTTTACCAGTTGTTATTTAGCAACACAAGACTGAGGTTAGGGGGAAAAATCATTCTGCAGATTTTATTAGAAAGCTATTAAAAGTAGCAAATCGGAAAGAGGGTACAGATGAAGGGAGACTATTTTTGATCATGAAAGTATGTGGTGGATTCCCTTGCTTGCCTCCTTAAACAGGTATGTTCTGGTAAGAGATTGTAGGGCAGAATTCAAGATGGCAACACCATAAACCATAAATCAAACAGGTTTCATGTTTTACCTGCAGTTGTGGTTTTGGTGTTTCAAACATCTGTTTGTCATGTCCATTAGTATAAAAACTTCAAAGGGAACTTATGTTTTCCCAGGAGGTATCTTTGTGGTAACCTTAGTTTTTCTTTTTCAACTGATGTCAACAATCTCTACTTATTGTCTCAAATTTAACATAAAATGAGGTCTTTACTCAAGCAGAAAGAATGTGATGGATATGTACTTGTTTCTGTCTCTTGGGAGCAAACTAGACATAGATCCATGAATTTCTCAGTTACAAAAAAAAGTTAATGGGGGTGAGTAGGAGGAAAAAGAATATTTACATTTGTTACAACCCAAAATGTATATAATAAAATATTTTTTTGCAACTGCTTGATATGATTTAGCCCAGAGCTATGGCTCTGGGGATCACCTTGGGTCTAAAGACAGCAAAGTCTCTTAACTTCTTGTGGAAATTCAAGAGGTAGTTTTGAGGATGTGTAACTTGAAAACTGGGAGTGAAAAATTAAGGCTTTGTTTACAAGTTAAGTGATTGGTTTCTTTGGTCAGTGTCTTACTCTCCCTTTCTGTAAAAAATAATTTTTCTCACAAAGCTCATTAATAGCTTCATCATTGGTGTTCAGATAGCATGTTCTTTAAAAAGCAGTGTGTGGTTGTGCTGATGGACACACAACTCTGTGGAAGTACTAAAACTCATTAACTTGTACAGTTTAAATGGATTAATTATATGGTATGTGAATTCTATCTCAATAAAATGTATATTTAAAGAATCAATATATAATTATATTTGAGAAGATAGTGGAGTTTTTCCCTTGGTAGATTTACCCCCCAAAACGAGTGTTCTTCATGAGTTCTTCAGTAGCAGACATTTTTATTGAAAGCCCCATTTGTGTAGAGCAAGTTTCAAGTCCTTCACCAGCTCCTGGGGTTGTAGGTGTGGTCTTTCCCTCTGCGCTCAGATGGCCTGGCTCGACCACATCCACAAAATTGATATTGAATTAGGCATGAGAGAAACAACTGTAAAAAATTTGGGGCAAAATCACCAAAACTTAGATTATATATTGTAATTAGTGAACTCAGGCTATTCACAAGTATCTGAAGTCCTCCAAAACTGGAAATCATAGACAATGCAGTATGATAAGTAAGAAAAGATTGGCGGCTGAGTATACATTTAAATTTAAGTTACAATTAGATATTTAAGGAATGTATATGGCACTTTTTTTAGAATTTTTTACTTTAACCTTTCTGATTAGCCATCAAATTAATGATTTCTGAAGCACTGAGGAATAAGAGGGCCTCTATTATAGGATTCAGAGGCACAAACGAAAACTTAGAAAATGTAGTAAAGTGGTAAAGGAGCTTAGGATTGGCAGATAGGAATGGGCTGAAGTTACAAAGTGCGTGTGTGTGTGTGTGTGTGTGTGTAACAGAGAGATAAACAAATAGAAAATAAAACTAAATTTTCCTGTGTTTATATTTATGTCCTCATTTTCTTGCTATCCATTGACTACTGACTTCAAAGCTGTTGAACCTGAGAAAAGTAATAAAAGATGCTCATTCATTAATCCAGCAAACTCTGATCTGACATCCACAAAGGACCATACATTCTACTAGGTTATGGAGATGTGAACACAAATAAGATGTGGTCCCTGGGTATGCTTTTAATGTCAGTTTTTAGCTTTTAAAAGTGAATTCTCTTTATTGTACATATATAAGAAGAATGCACTTTGGGGGGGTTTCTTTAGTAATGCTGTGAATATTCGGTCTCGTACTTGCTCGTAAAGCAACAAGCTCTCTTATGCTCTTCTTACTGGAAACTCTGACTTTAAATTCCACATCTCCCAAAAGAAATAATACTTCTTTTCCTGTATGACAGATGAATACTTTATGATTATCCCTATGTCATTTTCCCCCCTGGTATTACAGACCGACACACACAGGGCTAAGAACAGCAAATTAGGAATCAAGAAACATGAATTCTCTCTACAGCTCTGCTCCTACGACCCTGAATGACCAAAGGCAAACTGAGGCCCATCTCTACAAATAGGACTGGGATGAAATTGGAATTGTCTCTTCTCTAACATTGTTCCCAGTGCTTGCAATCTCTGGAGTTGTTCCATCTCCTTGAGTTTAGTATTTTTAAGGGGCTTAGACTCATTAACAAGGACATGTACATAAAGCATGAAATTTAGAACATATGCATCTTTCATGTAAACAGATTAATGCAAAGTACGTTCTAGAATGTAAGTTCCATGAAGTTTGGGACCCTGTTGGTCTCATTCATGGCTGTAACAGGAGTTAAATAAATATTTTTTTAAGAATGAATACATGAATATATGTATTGAAACGCAATGGAGAGGGAAAATATGAAAGGAAACTTTAGATCTCAAAGAAATTCTAAAATAGGGCTCTAACTACTGGAAGAGTAATAGCTTGAAGTAGAAAGACTAGAAGATAGATTTTTCATTTTGTTTGATTTCCTCAAAGTATGGGACAGCCTGGTGGAAGATTTCAGGTTAGGAGAGAGTACACAGGTAGGAAATTTATTCATTTATTCAGCCAATATTTAAGTATACTCTCAGTATTAGTGTAATGGTGATCAAACTTTTTGATCTCACGACCCCTTTACACTTTCAAAAATTATTAAGGATCCAAAGGTATTTTGTTTATGTGGGTTGTATCTGATATGTGCCATGTTGGAATTGAAACAGAATTTTAAATTTTTAATTTAACTTAATTGAAATAATGACAGTAAGCCCTTTTACATGTTAACATAAATAATATTTTTCATGAAAAACAATATCATTTTCAAAATAAAAAAAAAGTTTAGTGAGATGATTAGTATCATTTCACATTTTTGCAAGTCTCTTTGATGTGTGGCTTCAGAGAAGACAGCAGGATTCTCATACCTGCTTCTGCAATCGACTGCAGTCTGCTGTTCGATTGAAATATACAAAATTATGGAGAAAACCCAGCCTTAAACAGGTATGGGGGTTGGAAAAGGGAGGCCCTCACAAACTCTGTGCAGGATCTCAGGAACTCCCAGGGGTCTTCATCCCACACTGTGAGAACCACTGTATTCCAGAATGGTGAAACATGAGTAGTGACATGTAGCTGAAGAAGGAATACAATATTTCTAGTTGAAGAAGGTATTGATGTCCTATTTAAAAAAAAAAAAAAAAGATGTTGGGGGATCCTTGATAAGTAAGAAGCAGCCTGGATTGGAGACTTGTATGTGGCTTCTTGTTGTGAGAGAGATGAGGGAGTCTGTAGCTGTAGGTTTGGGGAATGTTACATGGTATGACTATGATTCCCTTAAGAGGGTGTGATAAGAGTCTGGGAAGATGCCACCTACTGGTGTACAAGATGTTCAACATTCATTGTTAAATCCAAAATCTCTCAAACAGAATCCTTTTTAAGCCTTCCAGGATTTTTTCGTAAAGAGAGATAACAAGTAAAATGTTGAATACATATATAAAGCATTTGTTTATATTACAATGCCTTGTTTCTGATTGTTTTTCCTTTGCTTTTTTTCCAGCCCATCCAGACCTTTCAAGTTACCAAAAAGGTAAAGTAGTCTGGATTATCTTATTAAATAAGTATATGCTTTTCCCCTTTTAGTATTTTCTTTACATTTTGCTGCTGTTTTCGCCTTCCTCGTTCATATTTTTGTGAAGGAAAACTAAATTTCCTCTGAGTTGGCTGCTTGAGGAATCCTATATCTCCAAAGGTGGTTTTAATCCCAAGGTAGACGTTTAGCCTTTAAATGCTATTTGGGTTTAATCATTTATATTTGCATAATTATTTTGAATTCTTTCCTGTAATGGATTGGCTTCTCAGTGTCCTCCTTATTAAGAGAGAAACTGTTCAGCCAACTACCATGACTTAAATTCATGGCAATTTATTTCAGCTGGGTTGTCTGTGTTTCTAAAAATTTTGCTATCATGTTAAGATGGAAGTATTCTTTTATGTGGAAAATTTTAATTTTAGTTTTATAGTAGAAAAGCAAAATTTTAAATGGACACGTGGTTCTGAAAAAAGCATTGTCTCATCAGCTGTCCTTGTGCATTGTGGTTCCAGATATACTATTATTTAAGAAATTCTTAGTGATCTTTGAAATTCATTTGCTGAAGAAGCTCAGATGCTAATAACTCTGAAGCCTACCTCAGGAGAGCCATCCTTTCTTTGGAGTAAAATTACTACATAAATTGTAATTAGTAAACTCCTTTCACATTTAAAAAATATTTTTAAAATTGTACTAAAATAGACATAGCATAAAGTTTACCATTTTAACCATTTTAAAGTGTACGATTCGGTGGCATTAAGTACATTCACATTATTATACAGCCATCGCACCATTCACCTCCAGAACTTTTTTCCACTTTTCAAACTGAACCTCTATACCCATTAAATAGTACCTCCTCATTTCTTTCTCCCCCCAGCTTCTGGCAACCACGATTCTACCCTGTCTCTATGAATGTCATTACTCTAATACCTCATATGAGTGGAAGAGTACAGTATTTGTCCTTTTGTGACTGGCTGATTTCACTCAGCATAATGTCCTCAAGCTTCATCCATGTTGTAGCACGTGTCAGAATTTTCTTCCTATGTAAGACTGAACGATATTCCGTTGTATGCATATACTACATTTCATTTACCCAATTTTGCAAAAAAATGATGGAAAAAAGATGAAGGAAAGAGGTTTTACAAGTAAATATGGCATATGAAGAAAATGAATTTCCATTTTTCTAGAAATAATAGGGTATTCTTAAGTGACCAGAAGTTTTATATTTTGAAAGATTCGTATATATTTGTCTCTGTTAATAGAGTGGTATTTTTAAAAACCTGAATTTATTCTTTTCAGTATATACACATATAAATACAACTTCTTCCTAAAATTAGCCTTTTCTGATTCCCCTTTCCTACCCCAGCTGGAAGTACTCGCCTCCTTTATTGAATTCACAAAACATTTTATCTGTATCCTTCTGTTGACCTGGTTTTGTAGGTATTTGTGCACCGGTCTGATTTTCTGAATTAGGCTCTAAGTTCCTTGAGGATAATATCCATGTCTGCTATTATTTTATTCCCAGAATGCCTGCCTTCTTACTATGTAATGTTAATTGTTGAATGAGTTTATTACTTCACAAGAAAGAAAGAGTTCTGTACTGTTTTCCTCTGTGAAATTCCATAAGCTTCAATCATTCCTCCCACTAAATTGATAGTTGATGCCACTAGAAATGTTATGATTAATAACATTTAGAAATGGGTACCCTTAAAGGCCAAGAGGAAAAAGGGAGAGATATTAAAGGAAACAGAATGAAGGAAACCGAGGAAGAAGAGATTTTTTAGGAAGCAAGCAGTAGCTAAAGTGTTAAATATTGCTCAGGTCAAAGAAGATGAAAACCAAGAGAGTTAGTTGACTTTGGCAGTTTCAGAAGAGTCATGAGAGCAAAAGCCAAGCTATCAGGGGTTAAGGATTGGGTAGTTGGTCAGGAAAAGGGGGCCTCAAGTCCAAGGTACTCATACTCTCTAAAGCCTGGCTCTCTGCTCAGAAAGGAAGGGGTGAAAGAGAAGAGTGTTTCCAGAAAGGCAGCAAAGGGCAAAAGAAAAAAGTCTTTGTAAGCTGAGAGGAAAATTTACCGTGGAGGGCCTTATTGTAATACAAATGGCCCATTTGAAACAGGCCCCCATATAATGTCACTACAGCATAAGTTAGCCCTGTAAGACACTTCATTTGTTTTAAGTTATTTCTGATCTTTTCCCAGAATAAACCCAATAATAAGGTGGCTGAGAATCTATGAGGATATTTGAGGGACTTCCCATTGGATCCTCATGAAAATCCATCATGGTAGGAACCGTCTGGACCAGGGTGCCAGGCAGCCTGCCCACTTACTCAGATCCACAGTTTACCCACAAACGCAATCCATTCATTCTGCTCTCTGAGCCCTTCATATCTGTACTATTTGAGACTTAACCTACTGAGAAGTGCCATGGATACACTTTTTTATAGAGCAGTGCCGTGGATAGCGAACTGCGAGCCTAACCTAAGCAGCTGATACAGCAGTAAGTAGGGCCTTGAGGAAAACTGTTACCTGGTCAGTCACTGGAAAATGACTGCCTGCTGTCACCCAGGAGTTACAGAAGTGGATTGCGTTTACAATTATGTTGTGTGGTCTAAAGATTTACAAAATTAAGATCAGGCAGATGAAAGACAAGTGCTACATGGTACGCAGAGGAACATACTATAGTAAAAAGAGTGGTCCTTTGGAAAATTCTTCCCATGCACAGAAAAGAATGTGCAGGTTCTTTATTCAAATTTAAACTTAGAATATACCTGGAACCCAGACTCACCATGAAGGGAATTAGCCAAAAAATATAGCGATAAAATTTAGAGGTCATTTTTAATTTCCTTTACTCCTCCAGTTTTCCTGCTTTATTAGATTTTTGCCTTAATATTACAACCATTGTCTGGGTTTCGTATTATACATGAAACTTTTGTTTCCCACGTGGTGCCCATAGTTACACAACATCTTAGAATAGACAGCAGGAAACAGAAATAGCCTCAGCAGTTTTGTGGTATTTAGGAGAAACCGTTGTCTGAATGACATTTACTCAAAATAGCTGGGGCTTTCCCCCACGGTGCTTTATGTCCTCAGGATGGTGAGTCCATTTCTTAAGTGCTAACAGTTGTCTCTAGGAAAGGTTAGCATGTGAAACATCTGCTTTGTGAGGAAGTGGACTTGTAATATAGTAAGGTTAAACGTGTTTGGAAGAAATGTGCTGAAATCACTAATGCCGTAAAGTTTCCATATGTAGTCAATGCATGGATATGGTATAGAGCAGTGCTGTAAAATCAAAACCAAATGTTTTCAAAGGCAAGAAAAAGCAATTATTGAATGAGGTTTTTAAGGTTGCTATGCATGTGTGCAGATTTTTCAAGAACACAAACAAAAAGTCATTATATGGGTAAATTAAACCACGGTATGAAAACTAAGCAATTTGGGGCCCACTGCCCTCTATTGATAACATGTTTGTAAGTAAAAATGCATAACTTCTGGTTCATTTGAAAGAAAATTGATCCATTTAACATAAAGTATAATGAGTAATTGTGTAAGCCTGGGGCCATTTTCATTTCATAGGGCTGATATTTTAAAGGTCTAAAATGTAAAGGACTCTTTAAGTCTGAAGCAATGAACAGAAGGTCTCAAATGTGCTATTGACAAAGGACTTTATTGCTTCAAACCGATTACTTTCATCTTAGTTTGCATTTGGTAGAAGAGGAAATGAAGTATAGAGAATATAAGCTTTGGGTGTGTTCTAGAAATACGAACGCTTCTGACCACTTGGTGTTTACATTTGAACAACTACAACCAGCGTATTGTGATTTATTTGTTTTCATTACGTTCAGAATTGTTCTTAAAAAGTTATTCCATCTTATCTAGCATAATTTTTCCTTAATGAGTTTTTAAATGCAGAATTTACAGTCTAGTGAATAGTGTTCAAACTTGAAGTCCTTTGGGTCTAGGTGATTTTGCATAGAGAAATTAACTATTAGTGTGGCTTAGGAATTTAATTTTCAAATGACAGTTTGGGGAAGCATCTGTTTGTGGCAAATTGACTTATTCCTGATGTCTTCTGTTTCTCTTGTGTTTGAAGCAAGAGACGATATCATAGTGGTTAAGAGGCCAGACTCTAGAACCAGACTACCTAGGTTCCTAGCTTTGTGACCTTTTTTTTTTTTTGAGATATTATTGACATGTAACATTATATTAGTTTCAGGTGTATAACATAATAATTTGATATTCGTATGTATTGCAAAATAATCACCACAATGAGTTTCGTTAACATTCATCACCACACGTAGTTACAAATTTTTTGTCTTTCTTGTAATGAGAACTTTCAAGATCTACTCTCTCAGCAACTTTCAAGTATGTAATACAGTATTATTAACTATAGTCACCATGCTGTACATTACACCCCCAGGACATGCTTGTTTTATGAGCTGGGCCAGCTTGTGACTTTGAACAAGTTATTTAACCTGCCTGTGCCTCAGTTTCATCTCATAAAGTTGTTGTGAGAATTATATGAGATGATAATCTATGTAAAGCATGAGAGCAACTGGAACTCCTAGTGGGTGCAGGCTATTGTTCTTTATTTTCCTAAGGTTGCTTTTAAAAGAACAGTAATGAAAAATGCCTGTGCGAGTGCTCCCTTAAAGCATAATTATGTTATATTTTAACTTCCTTATTACAATTTAATTTGAATATCTCCGCAAAGCCAGATCTATGAATTTGAGAGATCAGAATATAAAAATCAGCCGTCTATTCTTAGAGACATATAATAGTTTTTTTCAGAATGATGGTTAGAGCCACTAGCTTGCTTTAAACTGCTAGCATGGTTTTGCAGAAAAACTCAAAGTATATGAGCAAGAAGCCTATTTCAAATGAGCCAGAAACAGCCATCAGAGCAGCCCAGTGAGCTAAATAACACTGTTGAGAATAATTGTCCACACGTTAAATGTTTCATTTTTTTCTCTAATAAAAATTCAAGAAATCTGAAGTTGGCAGAATACATTTTGAATTTTAGAAAAGTTCAGTTTAGTCAACTTCTATGGAGCGCTCAGTTCTTATTGAGATCTGGAAGCATCAGGTTAGGAAGGCATGGTCCAGGATCTTATGGAAGGGCCCAGAAACAGATATTTCAATGGAAAGTGGTGAATGAGGGTGTGGGAAGGGTGTTGGAAGAAATGGCTTAATGGTGGGATTTGGTAACAGAGAGGAGTTTCTGAGGTGTAGTAAGAAACTAAAGCCAGGCTGTGGTGATGAGAGAGTGAAGGGAGGATAGGTGCATACATGGGTGTTTGTTCATCTAATCAATAGATAGTTACCAAGCACCTTTTAAAAGGCACTGTTCCAGGCACTGATACTACACTAAATCAACCAGTCAATCAATCAATAGTCTCTGCCCTCATGGAGCTCACAATCTAGTGGATAAGTTCATTATAGTTTTAGCTAAATGGAAGGTTAATAGGTTTATGGGGAGGTTTCAGTTTGGTTTGGTTATTCTTATGACTTACACTACCTGAACCTGTTTATGGGCTGAGCTCTTTTTCAAGAACTGTTGGAGTAAAAGTAGGGAGAAAGGAATAACTGGAGAAACAAAAGTTCTGAAAGAGACTGCAAGGAGGATGGAGCCTCTGTTAAAATACATTTCTTTCCACTTAGAAAGTGTAGATTTAAGAGGTTCTTTTTCCCAGGCACAGATGTAGCAGTGAAATGTTATTTGTCAGGAATGGACATTATTCTTGCTCTCAATAGCCTGTAGCATCTGACCACTGCTACTTTATCACAAAAAATGAGAGGACAGTGATTTTCCCGTTTTCTACTATAATTATGTATAAATACTTATAATCTCATGAGATCTATTACTGATAAATACCTGTGCTAGGTCTGAAATAGGAAGATTTAACAAATTGCTCTCTTAGGTAGCAAAAAAACTTTACTCTGCTTCTAAGAGGCTTTCTTTGTGATCTCTCTCTGCTTTTGTAGTTATGCAGCCCTGATAGCAGACTGGCCTGTGGTTGTCTTGGGCATGTGCACCGTGTTCATCGTGGTCTGTGCCTTGGTTGGAGTATTAGTGCCAGAGCTTCCTGATTTCTCTGATCCATTGCTGGTAAGGAGAATTGAGCCAGTAGAATCTGTTTATTTTCTTTAGCCCTCAATCATCTCAAAAGATTAAGTATTTTAAGACATGTTGCATTATGTTATTTAGTATCCCATCTCTTTTAAAAACCTTCTCAAGCCATCAGTAAGTATACACTTCTCTTTCTGAAAAGTAGAGACATGTCTGTATTCTCAGGTTCTTAAAAGGGGTCAGGTAACTTGCTCACCATCAAAAATCTGGAAATTTGCTTCTTGGTCTCCATGTTTAAACTAAAATGCAGAAAATTAGAGAATCTGCAGACTGTAAAAACGTCTTCAAAAAATCTTGAAGACTGAGTGTCACCTTTTTTCCCAAAGACGTTAAGGGAATTTCAGTATTACTGAGAGATAGCAGGGTCTGTTTTTAAGTAAATGTCCCTCGGGAGTGGAATAGTGAGGAAAGTATGAGCAAGGATAATGATAAACTCTTTGTAAAACACTGTTGCATGCATAACACAATTTAATTTGACCATGATTTTTTTATAACATAAAAATAAATGCCAGGTATGAATTTGGAAGAGAAGCTTCAGATAAGCTTTTTTTTTCCTCTTTCCTGAGACATGTAACATACCAAAGGATCAAACTGTTTGTCACAGTAAATAGGTGATCATTATTATGTCAAGTCATCTTGTCTTAATGCAGTTCACCTCTGGAGTAGCTGTGAGGAACGTGTATATTTTCTGTTGAAAGCTATACATCACCTTGACATTGCCTTCCCGAGCTGTTATAACTATACTTAGCCTGAAATGAAGTACACTAATGGGAATTTGTAATATTTTGCCTTAGGGTTTTGAACCAAGAGGGACTGCAATAGGCCAGAGACTGGTCACATGGAATAACATGGTGAAAAATACAGGATACAAAGCAACATTAGCAAATTACCCCTTTAAATATGCAGATGAACAAGCCAAAAGGTAATCATTTATTAACTTTTAGACAAACCACTGCTAACGAATTCCACTTTTAAACATTGCCTGAGCAAAAAGATTACATCTAAAATGTGTGGCTCAAAATCTTTGCCACTGAATTTGTTGAAATTGTCACTGTCTTTTAAGATTTTGTTATATATTAGTGAGGGTTTGGGGTTTTCTTTCCTTTTTCAGAAGTGAGAAAATTAATGTTGGTTGCTTATGTTCATCCTTCCAACTTAATATCAAGCGCTTAATAGGTCATGACTTTGAGGTTGTATTGTTACCAGTAGGCTTCTCAGCCTTGAAATAGTGAGGACTTGATTGAAGATCAAACTGTGTTCCATTTCAGCCATCGGGATGATAGATGGTCAGATGATCATTATGAAAGAGAGAAAAGAGAAGTTGACTGGAACTTCCACAAGGACAGCTTTTTCTGTGACGTTCCAAGTGAGTGGCATCGTAGATGACAAACCTTTCAGAGTTTCCTGGGATTGAACATGATTGATATCCTAGACTGTCAAGAGTAGGTGGCTGGTCACACAGCTTCACTGCTTCTATCATGCTGAAAGGGGTTTTAGCTTAATTAACTTGTAATTTTACTTCTCTAGGTCAGTCAACCACTAATCTGAATTTATTTACCTAAAATTAAAAATTAATGAGAGATGATTGGGTTATATTCGGTTTTAAGAAAGATATAAGTCTAATAAAATTCTTGACCTTGCCCAAAATCTCAAGGCATTTAAAAAATTCCTTGTACATTTTTTGGATTGAACCCTGAAATAATCTACAGTATTATCAAAAATTTATATCTAAATTTTTGATTCATTCAAAAAACCTGTATTAATAGCCTTCTTGTGCCAGCCTTGTCATTAGACATTACAGGCAGCGAGATGAACAAAATAAAGTCCAGAGGTCCAAAGCTTGAATGCCTCAGGGACCTAGCTCATATATGAATGAGAAAAGTGAGCTGGGTTAAGAATGCAGGAAGTGATGGTGATTGAGGAGAATGCAGCAGAATGTGGCCTTGAAAAAACGAGGGCCCAAAGATCGTAAGAAATTCCCGGAGGCCAGGAATCCAGATTTCAATGTGGAATCACCAGATCTCTAAATGTTGGCAGCAAATTCACTAAATAAAATTCGCTGTAGCCTAGAGTCAGCCTGGTCTCTGTGCAGCTGCCAGGAAGGAGGAGTTCACGGCCTCAAGGAAACATGTGTCACTTTGGAAGTCATTGATTAGCCCTCATGGTTACGGATGAGGAATTGCAGTAACTCCAGTTTCTGATTGAGTGAATATTAACATTGAAGCTCTTCAGGTTTCAGCTTTTTGTTGTTGCTGTTGAAAATCCTTCTAAAATATGTTTTTCCCCTATCTTCTTAGTAAGATCACTAGAGGACCTGATTGGGTCTTTGATATTTCTAGATCTTGTCAAACCTCAGGGTCTTTATTTGTCTTGAAGACAAGAGTTTACTAAAGAAAACTTCGTGACCATGAAGTTTTTCATGTAATAAAGCTTTATTCATAAATTTGCAAATTGATTTTCTTTGTCAGCACCATTAGGCATCTTAGATCATATAAAACGAATCTACTCTGTTTCAGTTGGTTCATATTAATTTTTTTAATGGCTGAGGAAGCAGAAACAGTACTTACTTAGCACCCGTTTTTCAGTACCGCATTTAATTCTCACACCTATTTGGGAAAGTGTTGCTGTCTTTATTTTACAGATGAGGAACCAAACCGAGGCTCAGAGAAGTTGTTAGTTGCCTAAGATCATCCAGCTAGTAGATGACAGAACCTGGCTACACCCAGTTCTAACTCTGAAGACCATGCTCTTTCCAGGATATCACACAACCTCCCTTATTCAGAAACATATTTTGTATTAGTATAATTTTCAAAGTGTTTCTTCTAGAACTCTGAACACTCAACCAGAATGAGTAGTATGTCTGTGATCCTGGCCAGCGTTCTGTGTTTAGTTGACTGTTTTTAGTGCTTTTAAGCTGATCACTTGCCGTCTTTGCTCTCTAGTTAGCTGCCAAAGAGGACATCCTTATAATCCATTCTTGATATTCCCTGGTGCATCGTTCTTTGATTTTATATACCATTGGGGTGGTGTGTTGTGAAATTAAGAGGGAGGCGTTCAGTTGATTTTCTGCTGAAAGTTCTTACGGATTGCTCTTCCTAATTACAGTCTGATCAGAACTAGATATGTTACATAACTACTACGATTTTTAAGATATAGTGAGCAGACAAAGGCTTTGAGCTAAAGCAATATTATAGCGTTACTCTTTAAAATTTTTTTACATTTTTCTCCTGGAGTTTAATGAAAGACAGGATTCCCTACTGCTAATGAATTGCCCAGGTGGTTTCCCAGTTTGAATTATTTCTGAACGCTGAGTCTTCTGAAATAAATGAATAATTTATAAACCTTTTTCTTTTTTTTTTTTTCTCCTATCACCAGGTGACCGATATTCCAGAGTAGTATTTACTTCAGCTGGAGGGGAGACATTGTGGAATTTACCTGCAATTAAATCAATGTGCAATGTAGATAATTCAAGGGTATGTAAAGTAAAACTGAAATATGTTTAGCACAAATAAGGTTATACTTTTGAAACTCCTTTTACTGCTGACCCTGGTGCCTGATCAGATGAAAGCATTCAAGTGGCTTACCTACCGAGGAGTAAACACCAGCAGAGTGGCTTCGAATTCTTTCGGATCCCAGGATCAAAGTGTCTCTGCTTCCCCACCTTTAAGACAAACCATCTTCCTTAATAAAGAACTCTTTTTCTTTCCCACTCATGTTCTTTGTCCGTGATAGTCTTTTGTATTATTTCACAGCTTATTTCCTTTCAGGATAATAGTTAAGCCTTTTTTTTTTCTTCTTTTGTTGTATTTTCTCTTCCTAATCTAGTTTCATTGTTCACTCCATTTTCCCCCTGAGGCGATTGTCAGCATCTTAATGATGCAATGAAATGCTCACCTTTCTGGCAATCAATGGGTCATTTGGGCCGATGACCTCAAAGGAAAATTTAGGGCACAGGCTAGGAAAGGGGACATCAAAGGGCATAAATACAGTATCTATGGAAATGGCCAAAGTAATCCAATCCAGATTGTTCCGAACTCTAAACACCTGGCTGCTTTACAAGACAGAAAGATGCAAGAAGACAGCGCCAGAAAGTGTAAAGTCACCTACCGAGCTTGGAAGAGCTGTCAATTTCATGTGTTCAGAGGTAGTTTCTCCAAGTAGAAACTGCTGTCTGATGTCACTAATGGCCTTGCCCAAGCACAGTAACCAGGTAGAAAAGGAACTCGTGTTCTTAGCATAATTCTAAAATGGAAAATCACTGGTCAGTTGAAAATCTAATCACATGCCCTGCTAAGAGCTAGACTGACAATCCAGTGCAATGACCTGTTCTATCAACAGGGCTTCTTAATGGAACGGGAGGTAGAAAGGACTCTGAGGTAACCCACAGACCAGCATCTCACTGTGCTGATATAAGTACCTTCTGAGAACTGAGCGGCTTACCAACTAGGTCACCTAGTTAGTTGGTCCCAGATCTCCTGACTTTATTCTTCATTCTGAAATGCTCTTTATATATTTTGAAAATAACTTTTACGTTGATTAGGATATCGGGATTTTCTGTGAGTGACATCTTGTCTCTGTGCAGCTCCAAATAGACCAAAGTCACAAACTATCTATAAACAACCCAAAGTTTCTTCATCAGTGGTCAATTTTTCTTTGTCATATTTTCTTCTGTTCTACAGCTATCAGTAGGTTATTTAGAGGTTATGGACATACTTCTCCTTGTTGTGGGTTACAACCCTTCTCATACAGAAGGTTAACTCTAAAGTAGTGTATATGTAGAGCACTTGCTATGTGCAAGGCATTATGCTGGGTACTTAACTTCTCTCACAATGGACCTGTGACCTTGGAATAACACCATTTTTTTTTTATTGGAGTAAAATTGCTTTACAATGTTGTGTTAGTTTCTGCTGTACAATGAAGTGAATCAGCTATATGTATACCTATATCCCCTCCCTCTTGGACCTCCCTCCCCCTCTCCCCCGCCATCTAGGTCATCACAGAGCACCGAGCTGAGCTCCCTGTGTTATACAGCAGGTTCCCACTAGTTATCTATTTTACACATGGTAGTGTATTTATGTCAAACCTAATCTCCCAATTCATCCCACCCTCGCCTTCCCCCTCTGTGTCCACATGTCCATTCTCTACGTCTACATCTCTATTCCTGCCCTACAAAAGGTTCATCTGTACCATTTTTCTAGATTCCACATATATGCGTTAATATACATTTTAACAGATGACCAGTTAAGTTTAGAGAAGTTAAGCCAGTCTGGTTACTTTATAATCACACCTTGGATGAGAACAGTTCATTAACTTCTATACCTCTTAGATCTCGTTATTCTACTCTTGAAGTTAATCTTGAGACCTTCCCTCCCTGGAAGACACTAGAGTGATTGAATTCACTCAGTTGATTAAAGCTGATGTTTATTGAGTGTTGTTAATATTTGTCAGGAAGTGTTCCAAACACTTTAATGAATTATTTCGTTTAATCCTCATGACAGTGTTAGGAATGAAGCACTATTATTTTGCCTATTTTATAGATGAGAAAAGTTCACACAGGTGGCAAGTGGCAGATGCAGGATTTCAACCCAGCCAAGTCTAATTCCAGAGTCTGTGCCTTTACCCACCATTCTTTATGCTTCCATAATGCAGATTACCACTCCCCCTATTTGTGTTTTGCCTTGTTTGACTGTATTTACCATTTCCCACTCAACTGAACCTCAAAGAATCATCATGGCCTAAAATAAGTATACTTTTTAAAAAGATCCAGCAATTTATTCTATGAATACATGTTAGACTCTTATGGACTCAAAAGCCAGTAAGCAGTACTGTGCCATTATAGCTTTCATAAGTGAAAACAGTATATTATTTTATATATATTTCAGATGATAAAAATCAGCATCAATAGGTAGCTTACAAAAAGGTATACAGAAAGGATAAGATAAAGAAGTTGAATGAATTACATGAAGGGACAATAATGGGAGGAAAATAATAAAGCTAAGGATGCGATTGAACACAGAATAATGCGTACCCCACAATTCTGTATATTTGAGCGGTGGTGAGCTTCAAACTTGCCTCTAACCTCCCTGGCAGCCAGAGCAAAAAGGAATTCATGATCAGAGACGAAAGTCACTTAAATAGAGTAACAAATGTGTTTTTTAGAAGAAGCCCATCTTTTCCTCACACTAAGACAGGAAAGGATTGTTCCCATAGGCTTCATAAAAGAAGTGTGATGTTGTGAAGAAAGTTCTTAGCAGGTTTACGAGAGGTACAGTATTGATTCTTAGTTGGTTTGTAAACCATATCTCAAGTAGGTTGGTAGCAGGAAAACATTATAGCAGAAGCATTTCTACAGGGATAAAGCAATGAAACCTAAATACGGAGTTCCTAATGGTTTGGCTTGATGCATTTGCAAAATTTAGACTATCAAAAAGAATAGATGTCTGCTTGTCTGAGTTTTTTTTTCCTACTGGGCTCATAATAAGGATTGGATAGCTGTGAGTTCAAGTCTGTAATCCCTGGCAGGAACATAACAATTTGTGATCCTCTTGTGAAAATTTGAGGAACGGACCCAAGACACGTACATCTGAATGAATGGTCAAGCCAATTGTAGATCCACACCAATAAATGAATAAACAGAATCAAGGCCCCCAAATACTACCTCAAGGAGCATGGTTGTAATTTTAACTTTTTAAATTAAATACTTTTTTTCCAGTTGCAAATGCCCTTGTATTCTAGTCTCAAACTCTGCTCTGAACCCAGAATGACATATGTTTCTCATAGAGATAATGTATTCAGTGATATCTTAAATAATAACTATTGGTCAACAGTTCAGATTTCAGATTATTACTGTACTTTTTTGAGTCTCCCAGCTCAAGACCCTTTGAGGATTTTTATTTGTTATGACGGTTTGAGCAAAATGTGTCCTGAGGCTACTTGGCAGTCTTTCCCTTTTTCCCCCCCTCAAATCCTAGCTATTGTACCTAACCACTTGGTTATTAACAACTATCGAGTTGAATGGGACACACACCAAATGGTACAGAGCAGAAGAGCTTAATTGTTGGTGGGTTGACTCCAGAAAGCATCTGGTAATCAGTGTAATGTCACGAGACCAGGTCTTTCAGTGGTCGCCTGCCTGTGTTGATAATACATTGAGTTCAAATTCCAGATCCCATTTAAATTACATGCCACTTACACTCATAGTTCAGATGGGCACTGGTTTCCAGAGTGAAGAGCTTCTGTTTCTGATGCTGCGCCTACCTCCTCACAGAAATGCTTGTTTTCTTAGACTCTTTCAAAAGGAGCCTCAGTTGCCTCCCCTGATCTTCTTCATTACTTTTTTCTGCACTTTGACATTCCTACGGGACACACTGGCAGAGAGTCATTAGTAACAAAGAAGTGTGTGTGTCTCTAATCTTGACTCTGCTGGAAGCCCTTTACCCTATTTCTTAGTCTTTACATAGTGTAGATGTTGGAGCTCAGAGGAGTCAGCTTGTAGAGGGATTTGAAATTTGGTGCCTAAGACCCTTTTTACTCGGGTAGCTTTTGTGGACAGCTGGAATGCTCCCCTCACACGCTTAGAGGAACCCCAGAAATGTGTTTCCTGATGCTTGTTTTAAAGAGAGCTGTGGAGCCCTTGCTTTCCTCTTCCTCTCTAGGCTCCCTTCAACTTTCAATACATGAGGAACTTGGTCACGTGGGGAAGGAGTGTCTAGCAGTTGATTGAACGTGGTATTAAGGGCTTAATTTTCTTCCCTTTATTCTTTCCTTAGCTTCTTAGCATATCTCCAACTTGGCCATTAGTTTTGAAAGTTAAGGTATCACTTAAAACTCTGCTGGTTTCTTCTTTTTCTCTCCTCTTCCTTTGCTCTTATTTGAAGCCAACTCCACCCCTGCTACTATCTAACTAGGGAAGTGTGCAAAGACGTGTTATCACCACATAAGCAAAATGATCCCTAAAAATCCTGTTTGTGAATACCTAGAATGAAAAGGGCATTACTCATAAGAGTTGCAAGAAATTGCTCTCATTAACTCCATCCTTATTTTTATAAACTTCAAAGATTTCAAAATCATTCCTATCAATCCCTTTCCCAAGAATATGGCAAAGATGCAGCTGCCTCCTGCATAAAGATACAACTGCTTGCCAAGCTCTTTAAGCCCCACAATATAAAATATGACTCTGTGTTGAGTTACCTCAGTCCCAGATGACTAAGTTGTGCCATTATCCCATCGCACTTACAGACTTTGGCACTCTGTCCACAGGTTCATATAGTTGGATGGATGGATGGATGGATGGATGGGGACATACTCCCTGAAAGCCTAGACAATCCTTGAGCTCCATTCCTTTAGATTCAGGGCACTGGCATCCAACTCAGGATAAATGTTTTCTCTCTGTCCTTATTTCTTACCCCGTAAAAGAGTCCTCAAAAACTGTTTTCCAAAGGTTGTACATCAGCCATCACCTTTGAATGTGAGGACTGGCCCTCCAGAGGCTCATTAGCATTTATTTTTGATAGCAGTCATCAAAGTAGTATTTAGTCTGTGTTTGTCATGTCCAACTTTTTAATCTTTGGTCAGATACACACATAAAAAACCCCTGCAATTCTTTGAAAGGGTTATTCAAGGACAGAATTCTGTGCTTTCTTTTCCAGTTTTAGCTGGCAACCCTATTTCCTTTATCTTTGCCTTTTGGTTATTTGAGCAAGTACAAATATGTCCCTTCTAGCTGATAGTGGGTTTCGTAATGGATACAGTTCATTTTCTTCTATCTGAAAACTGTCAGACATTGGGGTTGCGTTACCTTTCTTTCAGTTCACCAGGCTGACCCCAGGGACTTGCCTGGTTTTTCTTTGTGGGGTAAACCTGGTTATCTGAGAGATGCTATTCCAGGGTTTCCTGTTATTTATTAGGTGGTTCAGTTTCCCCTGAGTTAGCACATGTGAATATTTTTACCTAGAAACAATTAAATATTAATTATCCTATTTTATGAAATGTCAAGTAATTATCGCTCTTTAAAAATGAGCTTAAAAATTAAACCTTTGTTAAAATCAACATTATTTTAGTACACTTGTATAATAACCCTTTGACTCATTTTTCTTTACCCCCAATAGAGTATCTTAAAAAAAAAAAAAAAAACCCAACTTTTTATTATGGAAATTTTCAAACAGAGGCAAAAGTAGAATAGTAGAATGAATCCCTATGTGCAGGTCACCCAACTTCAGCAATTCCCAATACGTGACCAATCTCCTTTCATCTACACCTTGCCCCTGCAGAATAAGTCCCAGTAAAGTGTCTTCATAGCCAAGTTACTAGTAACTTGGTTCTTGGATAAGCCGAAGTTCTAAAGAGGTGAATTGTGCCAACTTCTCTTCTACTTTGAGAAAATATTTCAATGCATGATTGATAAAGCCTACTTTAATAAAAGGGAAAGGGTGGTTTTAATCTTATTAGAAAAAAAAGATACTCATGCCCTTCTTGAACTTTGGAGTTTCTTCCCTGGAACAACCTTTGGTAAATAGAGCTGAGGGAAAGTGATAGGAGTGGGTCGTCTTTAGCCCTGGCACTTCCAGAGAAGTCTCTGGACAGGCTCAAGAGCAGGGGGATATTTCTTATTCTCACCCTCAGGGATGAGGGGCCATTTGTAATTTATAGATTTTTAAGATGATGGGATTGTGCAGGCTTCACTCTAATCTTAGCAATGCCAGCTTTGACATTGGAACAAATTTCAATTTTCTATAACAAGAACAGCCATAAGAAGGAAAGCCTTCTCCAGGAATAGTGTTCTAAATGAAATACTGTCCATGTTAAATCCAGAATTGTTATACTTACTAATATGCAGCAGACCCCTGTTTACCAAAGCAGAAAGTTCCCCAAAAGGAGGGAGTTAGCCAACTTGAATAAACTTTGAAAGATGTGGAAGAAATAATTAAATTCCTACTGAAGTATTTTATTACTTTTATATGTTTATTTAAAATCATATATATATGTATATATATATATACACACATATAATTTTAATTTAGAAACATTTTCCCCCTCTACTCATATATCAGGAAACAGTTTTATTCCAGGTTTTTCATGCGTCTTTGGCATCACTCCTCTGATATTACCAGAATCACTTTTTTGAGTCTGACAGTTATCTAGAGAATATCATCTCTGCCTCCAAGTTGATTGAAATATAGTACCTTTGTCACCAAAAATTTCATGCTGATTACCAGAAATTTTAGGCAAAGCCACAAATTCATATTATATATCAATTGGGCAATTGTTCTCTTAATTAATCCCATAGGTATACATGCATAAGCTTCACAGCCTATCCATTTTATTGCTTTTTAAAGTGACTTTGAAAAGGCTTGTTTACTAAAGAGGTGTTAATTTTACCTCCTTTTTGAAACCAAACTGGCATTGACTGAAATTGTTTCACACTTGTATGTCATCCCCAAATAGGAGTTTGTTGTTCAAAATGAAGTAACCTAGTGAGCCCTCTGCAGCAGAAGAGAGCAGATTTGAGGGGAAATCTCACCTTGTGTTCAAACTGATACCTAATTCAGAGAATGATTCTATAACTTCTGTAACTTTCCTGTCCCTCAAGGCCACCGTCATTCAGACCTTTCTGTGAACTGATTTTAAACGTCAGTTCTTCCGCGTGTCTCTGTCTCTGCAGATCAGAGCTCATCCCCAGTTTGGTGATCTCTGCCAGAGGACCACAGCTGCTTCCTGCTGCCCCAGCTGGACGCTGGGGAACTACATCGCTATTCTGAACAACAGATCATCCTGCCAGAAAATCGTCGAGCGAGACGTTTCTCATACCTTGAAGCTACTTCGGACCTGCGCCAAACACTACCAGAACGGCACCCTGGAGCCAGACTGCTGGGACATGGCAGCCCGGAGGAAGGACCAGCTCAAGTGCACCAACGTGCCACGGAAATGTACCAAGTACAACGCTGTGTACCAGATCCTCCACTACTTGGTGGACAAAGACTTTCTGGCCCCAAAGACAGCCGACTACACACCCGCTTTAAAGTACAGCATGCTCTTCTCGCCCACAGAGAAAGGGGAGAGCATGATGAACATTTACTTGGACAACTTCGAAAACTGGAACGCTTCCGACGGCGTCACCACCATCACCGGGATTGAGTTTGGGATCAAACACAGTTTGTTTCAGGATTATCTTCTGATGGATACTGTGTATCCTGCCATCGCCATCGTGATCGTCCTTTCAGTCATGTGTGTCTACACCAAGTCCATGTTTATCACTCTGATGACCATGTTTGCCGTCATCAGTTCCTTGATCGTGTCCTATTTTCTCTACCGCGTGGTGTTTAACTTTGAATTTTTCCCTTTTATGAACCTCACCGCACTCATTATTTTGGTGGGCATTGGAGCGGATGATGCCTTTGTCCTGTGTGATGTCTGGAACTACACCAAATTTGACAAGCCTCACGCGGAAACCTCAGAGACAGTGAGCGTCACGCTGCAACACGCCGCCCTCTCCATGTTCGTCACCAGTTTCACCACGGCGGCTGCCTTCTACGCTAACTACGTGAGCAATATCACAGCCATCAGATGCTTTGGGGTATACGCGGGGACAGCTATACTGGTGAATTACATTTTGATGGTCACATGGCTTCCGGCCGTGGTTGTCCTGCACGAGCGGTATCTTCTCAATATCTTCAGCTGCTTCAAGAAGCCCCAGCAGCAAATATACGATAACAAAAGCTGCTGGACAGCGGCCTGTCAGAAGTGCCACAAAGTCCTTTTTGCCATTTCGGAAGCGTCTCGAATTTTTTTTGAAAAAGTGTTGCCGTGCATCGTCATTAAGTTTCGCTACCTATGGCTGGTCTGGTTCCTGGCCTTAACTGTGGGCGGGGCCTACATCGTCTGCATAAACCCAAAGATGAAGCTGCCCTCTTTGGAGCTGTCCGAGTTCCAGGTGTTCAGGTCGTCCCACCCTTTTGAACGTTACGACGCCGAGTACAAAAAGCTTTTCATGTTCGAGCGCGTCCACCACGGAGAGGAGCTCCACATGCCCATCACGGTCATCTGGGGTGTGTCCCCAGAAGACAATGGCAACCCCCTAAACCCTAAGAGCAAAGGGAAGCTGACCTTAGACAGCGGCTTTAACATCGCCAGCCCAGCTTCCCAGGTCTGGATTTTGCAGTTCTGTCAAAAACTGAGAAATCAGACATTCTTTCACCAGACTGACGAACAGGACTTCACCAGCTGCTTCATTGAGACCTTCAAGCAGTGGATGGAAAACCAGGACTGCGACGAGCCTACCCTGTACCCGTGCTGCAGCCACTGGAGCTTCCCCTATAAGCAAGAGATTTTCGAACTGTGCATCAAGAGAGCCATCATGGAGCTGGAGAGGAGTACGGGCTACCATTTGGATAGCAAAACCCCAGGGCCGAGGTTTGATATCAATGACACCATCAGGGCAGTCGTGCTAGAGTTCCAAAGCACCTACCTCTTCACACTGGCTTACGAAAAGATGCATCAGTTTTATAAAGAGGTGGACTCGTGGATTTCCAACGAGCTGAGTTCTGCACCCGACGGCCTCAGCCACGGCTGGTTTGTCAGCAACCTGGAGTTCTATGACCTCCAGGACAGCCTCTCCGACGGCACCCTCATCGCCATGGGGCTCTCCGTGGCCGTGGCCTTTAGTGTGATGCTGCTTACGACCTGGAACGTCATCATAAGCCTTTACGCCATCATTTCGATCGCCGGGACTATATTCGTCACCGTTGGTTCTCTCGTCCTGCTGGGCTGGGAGCTAAACGTTTTGGAGTCGGTCACTATTTCGGTTGCGGTCGGCCTGTCTGTAGACTTTGCCGTCCATTACGGGGTTGCATACCGCTTGGCCCCGGATGCCGACCGAGAAGGGAAGGTGATCTTCTCTCTGAGTCGCATGGGCTCTGCCATTGCCATGGCCGCACTCACCACCTTCGTGGCTGGGGCTATGATGATGCCCTCCACGGTTCTGGCTTACACGCAGCTGGGCACCTTCATGATGCTCATCATGTGTATCAGCTGGGCTTTCGCCACCTTCTTTTTTCAGTGCATGTGCCGGTGCCTTGGGCCGCAGGGTACCTGTGGTCAGATTCCTTTACCTAAAAAACTCCAGTGCAGTGCCTTCTCCCACACCTTGTCGACAAGTCCTGGTGACAAGGGACAAAGCAAGACACACACCGTGAATGCTTATCATTTAGATCCCAGGGGCCAAAAAGCTGAAATGGAGCACGAGTTTTACGAATTAGAACCTCTGGCAGCCCACAGCTGTATGGCCTCCGAGAAG
Organism: Balaenoptera physalus; assembly: GCF_965194825.1. NCBI lineage: Eukaryota > Metazoa > Chordata > Mammalia > Artiodactyla > Balaenopteridae > Balaenoptera > Balaenoptera physalus. The sequence continues at coordinate 22,249,682 of NC_138882.1, forward strand.
ACCACTTACGAAGAGACCCACATCTGCTCTGAATTTTTCAACAGCCAGGCAAAGAATTTAGGGATGCCTGTACACGCAGCTTACAACAGCGAACTCAACAAAAGCACCAAACATGAAACCAGCTCTGCCTTGTTGCAGCCCTCTCTTGAACAGCACACCATGTGTCACTTCTTCTCTCTGAATCAGAGATGTAGCTGCCCAAATGCCTACAAACCTTTGAAATATGGCCTGCCATCTTGCCAGCAGATGGGTGACTGCTTGTGCCACCATTGCGCTCCGACTGCCAGCAGCTTCATGCACGTCCAGAACGGCCTGGCCCCTCTGAAGGCTGCACACCAAGCCCCCGAGGGCTTCGTGCATCCCATCCCACACATCCACCACTGTCCCTGCCTACAGGGCAGAGTGAAACCTCCTGGAATGCAGAATTCTCTGCCCAGGAGTTTTTTCTACCACCCGGGTCAGCACATTCAGGCCCAAGAAAAACTCAGTAAGACCAGCGTACACAGTCTTCAGAGCCTAGAAGAGCATCTTCCAAAGATGGCAGAGCCGTCGTCACTGGTGTGCAGAAGCGCTGGAGCTTTACACAAAGCATGCTGTGCACCTGAGACTCACCAAAGGGGACTCTGTAAAGACAGAGACATCGGGAACGTGGAGGGCAGTGGAGGGGCTGCAAACAAGGACTCCAGTTCAGTGAGTCCGACTGACAAGGCAGAAAGGCAAGTGGAGCCAAGCCTGTCACAGACGGATGTCATCGTAAACTCACAACACTTAAATCAGAATGAACCCAAATTCATCTTTAACCATTTAATGGGGGAGGCTGGTTGTAGGTCCTGCCCAAACAATCCACAAAGTTGTGGCAGAATTGTGAGAGTTAAGTGCAGTTCTGTGGACTGTCAAATACCAAACATTGAAGCCAACGTGCCTGCTGTATTAACACACTCGGAACTTTCCGGCGAAAGTTTGTTAATAAAAACACTTTAATAAATATTGTATTAAACCAGTGCCTCAATTGTTCCTTTGAAATGGAAGTAAAATCCAGAAGTTTAGAAAGGGAGTCCAAAAATACAGGAACAAGCATGTTTAACTTTGTCAAAAACCATGAGATATTTTTAGATTCCATATGAACAATCAACAAACTCACTTATCTAATAAGTGTTAGCCATTTGGAATTTTTTATTTTCAAAAAGTACAGTTGTTTTTTTACATTTATACCCAGCTTGAAAAGTTATTGTCTCTCTCTCTCTAGCCTCTCATAGCAGTGAGTCAGAGATTTAGAGTTTGAATTATCTAGAACTTTCATTTCTCCTTGGCAGTTATATTTACCTGATACCCTTATTCTGGTGCCTTTGGTTGTCAGTAATAAGGACTTTTGATGGCTCAAAACAAACACTGATTTTAAGAGAGCTACTTCAGTTGGGCTCCAGTAACTAAACAACATTAAAATTTCTATTTTTGGTGAGGCTTCATTCAGAAATGAATCACCAAGCGTTTAAATAGTGCATTCTACCTGTCTGCACGGGTAGACTTTACATGAAGCCAATGACCCATTTATATCCAAATTGGTGTCTTTTGTCCACATTAGCCAAAAGGTACAGTTGTTCCATGGTTACATCTACTCACCCAGGAATCATGGGCACCATGTTGTGTCAAGCGACAGTGATGTTAGTGTCACAGAAGGGAAAGCACAGATGAAGAGAGGTGATTACCTGAAATTGTGCTACATTTCTTTTTATTTTTTTTAATTATTTATTTATTTATTTATTTATTTATTTATTTATTTATTTTTAATTTTTGGCTGTATTGGGTCTTCATTTCTTTTACGAGGGCTTTCTCCAGTTGCAGCAAGTGGGGGCACTCTTCATCGCGGTGCGCGGGCCTCTCACTATCGCGGCCTCTCCTGTTGCGGAGCACAGGCTCCAGACGCGCAGGCTCAGTAGTTGTGGCTCATGGGCCCAGTTGCTCCGCGGCATGTGGTATCTTCCCAGACCAGGGCTCAAACCCGTGTCCCCTGCATTGGCAGGCAGATTCTCAACCACTGCGCCACCAGGGAAGCCCTGTGCTACATTTCTTAAGATAAGTTGCATCTTGACCAAGAGAGCCCCAGATCAGATGAGCCCCAGCTCATCTGACTGCCCCTTGAAGCAGTCAGAATAGAGGAACTTGTTCTATGCAGGTTTGTTTCCATCTCTGCCCCTCAGGGGATGTGTCCGGACGGCTGCTTTCTCCTGGGTTCAAGTGTCTCAGAATGTGCACGGATGATTTTACTGGGCAACTAACACCTGGAAATGCTGAGCCTGCAGCCATCATCTTAAATGACACTCATGCGTCTTGTATTAACTCAAGCTCCAGTCCTTGAGCTGTTGGAGCACACTTTCTGGGTAATTCTTCAGATGACGTAACCTCCTTACAGGGTGTCATCTGATACTGTGTGCATTCCTGCCCCAGACAGGGAGAGTTCCACTGCATTCTTCTTCCTTCTGGGAAGTTTGGTCCTCTGAAGAATATTGGAGGGAATATTTCTAAATACAACGTTCTTTCCAAAAGTTATTTTCTAAGAATGGTTTTCCAACTTAGATCTGCGTGTTATTCAGGACCTGAAAAAAGCTGTCAAGAGTTGGAAGGGCGGGCTTCCCTGGTGGTGCAGTGGTAAAGAATCCACCTGCCAATGCAGGGGACACGGGTTCGAGCCCCGGTCCGGGAAGATCCTACATGCCGCGGAGCAACTAAGCCCGTGCGCCACAACTACTGAGCCTGCACTCTAGACCCTGCGAACCACAACTACTGAAGCCCACACGCCTAGAACCCGAGCTCCGCAACAAGAGAAGCCACCGCAATGAGAAGCCCGTGCACCGCAACGAAGAGTAGCCCCCGCTCGCTGCAACTAGAGAAAGCTGTGCGCAGTAACAAACACCCAACACAGCCAAAAAGAAATAATAATAAATAAAATAAATATTAAAAAAAAAAAAGAGTTGGAAGGGGTCTCGTGATTCATTGACTCCAACCCACCTGCACCAAACCACATTTCCGTTCAGTAGCTTTCCAGCTTTTGCTTGAATACTTCAGTGACAAGAAACTTACTACCTGACTACCTTGGTTGAACCCAACTCTGTTGTCCTGTAGTTTTTCTACACTGTTTGGTCCTCATTCTGTTCTCTGAAGTGAAAACACACATCTTTCATCTCTCTGCCAGATGGCATCCCTAAAGAGATTTGAAAACAGTAATCATGTCCTCCCACTAACATCCCCAGTTCACTCAACTGTTCTTCTCATGACCAGGTTTTAAGCATTTCAAACACTGACTGAGCAATTATGGTCTCTGGATAAGTAAGGTTATCAAACTCCCTGCCCAAGTGTGGTACCCAAAACAGACTCCAATACAGCACAGGAAGGAGGACCAGCCCCAGGGAGACAGGATGGTACTTCTGGTAGTTCACTTAGAGATGGAAATAACTTCTGGCTCAAGCCTTACAGCTGCCTCTCATGCAGCTTCAAGGAAACTCAGCCCACTAGGTCTCTCCCACACATACTGCTGCTAAGCTGCCTCTTCGGACCAGTTCCTTTGTAACCCTGACGTTCAGGATCATATGTGCATCTCTAGTGCACTTAATTCTTTTTTTTTTTTAAACATATTTATTGGAGTCTAATTGCTTTACAGTGGTGTGTTAGTTTCTGCTGTATAACAAAGTGAATCAGCTATATGTATACATATATCCCCATATCCCCTCCCTCTTGCGTCTCCCTCCCACCCTCCCTATCCCACCCCTGTAGGTGGACACAAAGCACCGAGCTGATCTTCTTGTAGTGCACTTAATTCTGTTAGAAAAATCCAAGGAAGAGAAGGGAACACTTGAAAATAGGACTCACAATCCCCAACACTAGATTCTTTGTTTTTCTTCTGAAATGTGTAAACATAAAGTTGGCCAGTGAAAATGTAGTGACCCAAAAGTTTGTTGTGTTTTTTTTTTTTTTGCTTTTTTTTTTTTTACTGAGCATGGACACAGATTGAATTGAAGGGCAAAGGAGAAGCAAACTTCTTTCCAGAGAGTCCAACCTGAAAGACTTTCAGGTGAGCTGTCATTTCATTTAGAAAATAAAAACTGGAGTGAAAGGGCCCTAAGAGGAGGAGAGGAGAAGTCCTTTGTCTTCTCCCTCGGGCCTCAGTCCTGGGCTGCTCTGCACCTGCTCTGGTTCCAGGATGCCAGAGGGGCCTGTCTTCCCTCCCACCCCCACCCCTTCTGCTTAATTACCCTCAACCTTGACTGTGGCCGGAACCTTGCCACATTGATTTCATCTACAGACTTTGGACTTTGATTTGACTGTATTTTTCATGCAGGAATTTTCTAGAGAATTTGTTACCTGGGACTAGAAAGCTTTAAAAAAAAAATTATTCCTCATTGCTGGGCAGCAAAGGATCACTATTTCTAGCTCCGTTTCACAAAGACATTTCATCCATTGTCCTAGAGGGACTGCAAAGCAGAGAAGAGTCTAAATTGTACGTAGGGGAAAAGAGTCCTTTCACTGTGAAATATTTGTAACTTGAAGGGTATTTGCTCATGAAAAGGATGTCCTTACTCTCTGTTACTGCAACAGAACACACCTCTGAGGTTCGATTCCGTGTTACCAAGTTTGTTCCTGACTTCTTCCTTGCAAGGTCACTTTTTAAATCCCTACTTGATTGAAAAGTGTAATAGGCCAAGAGCACAAAGTTTTTCACAGAGAAGAGCTGTATTGTTTGAAATAAACTATGCAAACAATTTGAAATAGTTTATTCAAAACTATTTTTTTCCCTTTTTTTTCTTGCAAGATAATATACAGAGCCTCATCTGTGTATATTCACTTCTTGTGTATAATTCCTATAAAATGCACATCCTCCTAAAACAACGTCCTTTAAAGTTTGCTAAGCTGTTATTATATTAAATTTCATTACGATAATCTTTGCCCCAGCCTTAATCATTCCCAATTTAAAAACTTTTGCAACGGGTGATTTGAAGAGTAGTTTTACAAATGTGGTCTTACAGGAGATTAGGAAGTGTTCCTCGTTCACATAGTCTCACATGGAAACCATCTTTCTGCCAGGGGTTAGGACAGATTCTGAAGGAAATATGAGGAAACAATGAGTTTGAAAACAGCTGTGCCTTTTCTCTTTAATGAGGAGAGTCATTTTAGAAGAAAAAGTTAAGTCTATGTTAAAAAAAATCCAAAGACTCCATTGGGTTTTCTTCATAAGATTCGGACGTAGTCATGAAAATAGAAATTTGTTGAATCTCAAGAGGGGAGTTTTTTCTTTTAATGCAGAAAGAACTATCGTGTTCAAATACCCTTTATACCCTATTGGGTATTTCCAAAATGTTTGCTGGCATTTAGTTTATCTCTAGTTGTTATGTTAATCTACAGTGTTTTTTATAAAACAACCACTTTCATTAATGTTTAATTTTGTACACTAAGAAGTTTCCTATCTTTGCATTGAATATATAGGAAAAAAAAGATAAGTAATGTATATCCATGGTTGATTAGTGGAATCTTGTGCCTTTTGTTCTTAACAATATTTTAACTGCCCTAATTTTGGATTTTTCATGGGAAAAAAGTGTCATTTCTCTTTTCATCGGCTTTTGAAAACACAGCATGCACATATAAAAACAACTCATTAAGTAACCAAAATCAACACCGTTTCTTTCAACTCCCCTAATCCATCAGTTAGAACATGAACTTGACAACACAAGTGCCAACTAGGACATGGTTTCCTAACTCAGCAGAGCCTGGTGGATGTTTGCTGCCCATAAGTCTGACTTCCTGAGATTGGGGGCACGAGAGTGCCGTATGAAGTTGGGAGTGGGGCAGGAAATAAAGCAATGATATTCTGAGTTCAGAAGTCATAGTATAAGAAATGAGTCTTCCAAGCCTGGACGTTCCACAAGGATTTTCTTTTAGGGAACCTTGGGAACCATATACTTTTAATTTTCAGTAAGAAGATAAGTCAGTGGCCCAACTTGTGAATAGGAGCTCTGTAGAGCACCTGCCCTCTTCTTAGGGGATTTAAGCCAGCGTTTGAAATGCTGGTCAACACCTCCACCGTTCTCACCTGACACCTAAAATTGGATGCATTTCATGATTTTGTGCTTATTATTAATGAATTTGTGGTATCCCTGACCCTGTGACTATCACGGTAAAGCTGGAGTTGCACTTGATGTCCTCAAATCTACTGGAATAGCTATACTGTGACATTTACTCCTCTAATCATATTTTTTTCCACGTAATTTTCTGACATGTAATCTACAGCTTCCAAAAAGTGAAGGGTAGATTCTTTGCAGCAAGAGATATTTTTCTGTGGAACCGGGTAAGGTTCTTATAAGAGCTGGTTTTAATTTGCAACAAAGTAACAATCAGGGTAAAATTTGCTCAACCTCTATCCACTAATTGGACATTTTTGATCAATGAAATGGAATTGAGCTTTCCACTATTTAAAGGGGAAAGGATTTGCTACATAAATCAATAATCTAAACACGATTACAAAGAGCCCTTTCAGCCTGCTTAAGAAAACCAACCTCTAAGAATTTAAAAAACTACTGTAGTGTTACTGCCTTTGCAACATCACATGATCGTTTACAAATATTATTGATTAAAAAAAAAACAGGTCCAGTAGGAGTACCTCTAAGCAAAACTTTACCAGATGTTTTCAATACTAGTTGAGAATATCAAATAGCATCTGTTTTTAAATAGTCTTAAATGTGATCTTTGTTGGATGCGCCCCACTCCCGTGAGAGCCATTGTTCTACCTTGGGAAGCTCTCTGGTCTGCGGGGTGACCTAGTTCTCTGCATTCTGGCAGCAAGCAAGCGCTTAATTCAATGTAGCCTTAAAGGAGGAGATGTGTAAAGCCACAAGCTTTATCTTCCCTCCTGCACAATTTCCTTTCCTGCAGAGATCTGAGGAAAGGCTTTGAGAAACATGCAAATCTCTGGCAATGTCCTCACTCAGACTGAAGTTCACTCACGTTTGTTCTTTTCTACAGTTTGATCCCATTACCTTCAGTTTTCTGAAGAGTGTATGTGTTATTAGTCACATATATCAGGTAGGACAGATAGATACTCAATAATCTTGAATTGCTGATTAATTCTTTCACAGATCCCAACTTGAATTTCTTTGCCCTGCCCTGAAAAGGACCCTAGGCTGTGATTGGTAGGTACAGTAAATTTCCTTTGCTGAATGACTTCCCGGCCAATCATGACAAATTATACAGCACTTTGGTAAATATCTACACGTTGCCATCAGAGAGTAAGCAGAGGTTAGAAAAGCCCATTTTGAGACAAAATTCAATCCTTCCTCTGAATCACTATGATTCAGAAAACTAATTTAGGCACAAATCCTGCCTTGGTAACAAAAACTGCAATTTTTTTCATCTGTGGGTTGATTCTTTAAAACCACCCTGGGCCGGGAGAACTCATCTTGAGCACCGTCAGAGATGGACGGAAGGTTTTATATTCTGTGTTTTGATGTCATATTTGGGTCTTGGGAGAATCCGACTAATCAATCTTTTTAAGCAGTTTGGGCCATTCTGAAGGGAGCTGCAGGTAATTAGAGTAGGGAGTCTCTCTGATACCAAGGTTTGCCATCCGCATCCACCACCTGCTATTATAATTGTCTGATTATCTGTCTCTCTCACTAGACTAAACTCTTGAGATCAGGCACTCTTCAGCACCTTGCTGTGCTGAAGTAACAAAACTTTACCCAAAGTCCGTTGCATTCAGGGCACAGCGGAGGGCCTCTGATGATGTAGAACCTCTGCTTTCAAGAAAGCTTAAAAAGTCCTTAAAAAGCAAAATTGATGCCCTCCAAGAAAAAGGAATTTGCAAAGCAAGTAATTGCACAAGTAAGACATTTTTTTTTTTAGTGGGAGATATGAAAAATATTGAAACTAGGATTCAGATAGACTCAAACATTTTTAGAATCAGCCTGATATGAAGCAGCAAGGCCTTAAAACATATCAAGGGATTTGGAGTTTAAATACCAAAGACTTAGGTTGAAGAGCAAGACCAACCACTTTTGAATACCTCAGCTTCCCCATATATAAAGCTGATAATACCTACCTCACAGGGTTGCAAGGATGAAATGAGAGGAGACCTGGTAAAGCTACCACTTATAGACATCACTGTCCCGGGAGTTGTTATGCCCCTCATGTCATTCTGGTCTCATTGGAGCACAACCTGCAAAGACTGAGCAGCCATCCTTGGTGAGCTGATTCTGTGTCACAAAGATGCCATCTATATACCTGCCTGCGTTGCAACTATTGTGTATATTGTAGAGTACGTAAATGTGTGTACATACATGTTTTCAGTATATATATTTGTGCAAATACTTCAGTATAATAAAAACTTTATCCCACTCCAGTCTGTCTCACTATGACTGACCATCATCCTGTTTTAAATAAGCTGTATTTACTTATGTTCCAAAAGTTGTATCAATGTTTTCATCCACTATATTCTTGGGGTACCACAGAGATATTTTCTACCCCAACTTTATAACCTATGTTGTTTAAAGTTATCTTTCGTATTATGGTTGTAGAATATTTGTTTATAGTTTGTAACTTACCTTTACATGATCCTCATTTAAATTAATTCAACCTACACTGTGAGGTGTCTGCTAAGTTTTGAATGAATGAATAAGTAAACTGATGGATGGTTGGGTGGATGGATGGATGTGTTACCAAGCCCGAGCTCGTATTGCTCGCCACACCAGAGGCCAATAAATTGAGAGACGAGTTGTTGGGACAAGGAATAGTCACTTTATTCGGAAAGTCAGCAGACCAAGAAGATGGTGAACTAGTGTCCCAAAGAACCATCTTACGCAAGTTAGAATTCAGGCTTCTTTTATACTAAAAGGAGAGGGGGTGTGCTTTGTTGCTGCAAACTTCTTCGTGCGAGAATCCTTTGTTCTTACATATGTCCACTTGAGTCAGGTCATGATGTTCCTGTAAACCGCCAACAAGAAAATATTATTCTCTTTTCTGAAACTTTTTATCTCTATATGAATGGGAAAGTGTTATACCTTTAGAGGTCAGAGCCTTGAGAATGGCCTATCCTGTACATTTCAGACTATAGGCAACACTCTTAACTTGTAGCAAAAGCAATAGAATACAAAGGTTAAAGTAAAAGAAACAGAGCCAATATGGAGTCAGATTTGTTCTTCCCTATTACAGATGGATGGTTGAAGTAGTCTAGACAGATATTTTTGCCCTATTTAATGATGAAATTGAGGTTAAGGGACTTAACTTCATCACTCAACTGACAAGTGCCAAGCTAGGAGCCCAAGGTTTTTTCCAGGATATGAACATACCATGATTAAGTTATTTTTTAAAATAATTAATCATTCCTTGATATTATCTTAATTTTAACAGTCTCTATGACTACTCTCATGATGCAATTATTCATTAGCCTGTTAATCTTTATTTAGTTCTTATTCAAGGTAGATACATATTTTTCTAGGTTTTTTTTTTTTTACTATTTATACACATGAATACTGCCACATAAAGTTCGTTTCATGTTTATTTTGAGGAGTTGAAAAACAAAACTCAAGATCCACAGTGGTTTTTACTGCAATGAACTGAACTGAAAATGAAAACTTCAGAAAAAGGACAAACACTATTCACATTTTTCAAAAGATACATTTTATTTTAAAATCTCCTAACGTGGAATTTTTACTAATACAGACTGACTTTTCCTTGACTTGCCTGTCATCTATTGTACAATAGATTCACTCATTTATGCAACAGATCTTGCTGAGATCCTGCACTGAGCCAACTGCTGTCTCAGGAGCGGTACCTGCAGACAATAAAGTCCATGCTTTCCAAGAGCCCAGAGGAGTAACCAGATCTTTACAAAAGACAAATGACTGCCTGGAGGAAAAAGCAGTTTTATAACACCTGTAACAGACGGAGGATGAATATCTCTATCATACAAATCGAAAAGAAAAGGACCCCCAGTTGAAAAATTGGCAAATGGTATAAACAAGCACTTTACAGAAGGAGGAATATAAATGGACAATCTGCTCACTAGATGACTTAACATTTTAACCAATCAGGTTGGCCAGAATTTTAAAGATGGATAAGGTCCAGCATTGGAGAGAATGTGGGGAAAGAGACACTGTTTGGATGAGTGAAAATCAACACAATATTCTGAAAGGGCAGATTCTGACAATGATTGTGAATGTTTATAGTCTGTGATACAAGAGTCCCATTCTAGGAATCTTTCCTTCAGAAAGGACGGCATGAGTATCATGCAGATGTTCGTGACAAGAATTTGAAACAAACTGAATGTCCACCAACAGACCCCTGGTTAAACAATACTATGCAGTTCTTTGTATTGCCCTTAAGAGATGATGCAGATATTTATAAGCTAACTATGATATATTGTTAAGTGGGGAAAAAACAAAGAGTTGCGAATCAAGTGTTTAGTATGATATACACAGACCTTTTAGCAGAGGGTCCCTTTGGGGAGTAGAGTCCAATGTGGGACTAATTATTAACGAAGGAGTAATTTCATGTTATTTATATACTTTTTTCAATGTGCTTATAATATAAGTGATTTTAACTTTGTTTTAAATATTTTTAAAGTAAGAAAATTGGGAAATTCCCTGGCGGTCCGGTGGTTAGGACTCCATGCTTTCACTGCCGTAGCCCGGGTTCAATCCCTGGTTGGGGAAATAAGATCCCACAAGCCACAAGGCACGGCCAAAAAAAAAAAAAAAAAAAGAAAAGAAAAACATTAAATGTCCAAATGGCACCGTTCAGCATAATTGCTGTAATCGAGGTGTATACAAAATGTCATGGGAAACAGAAGGGAAAGGGGGAAGAAATCCTGAAGGTTTACTCTCTATCCATGTAGCCCCTTTGCATCCATTAACCATTTAATCCCTCAATAACCTTTTGAAGTCAGCAATATTATCCCTATTTTATAGATGTGCAAACTGAGAAGAAAAATCAGGAAACTTTTGTAAGATCACATAGCTATGTAGTGGCAGAACTAGATTTTTAACCCAGTCTGTGACCTGTCTCTGCCACATTCGGAAAGCAAAGACTGGCGTCACCAGCTTGCCTAAGGGTGAGCTAGACAGAGGAGACAGAGCCTGCAGTGTCCACCTGGGTCACAGGAATCTGTCTCTGCTGGATCCAGGAGGTGCCTGCCTGGCAGGCCACCTGCTGTTGCCCGGCTCTGCCTGGTGCTGTTACCGAGTCCAAGCTGGTACTGATCGCCGCAGCACAGGCCAGTAAATTGAGAGACGAGTTGTTGGGACAAGGAATAGTGACTTTATTCAGAAAGCCAGCAGACCAAGAAGATGGTGGACTAGCGTCCCGAAGAACCATCTTACGCAAGTTAGAATTCAGGCTTCTTTTGTACTAAAAGGCGAGGGCGTGTGCTTGGTTGTTACAGACTTCTTCGTGCTGGAATGTGCTGGAATCATTTGCTCTTGCAGCTGTTAGTGCCGAGATCTGGTCACAATGTTCCCATAAAGCTTCAACAAGACGATTGTTATTCTCTGTTCTGCAACTTTTTATCTCTATGCGAGTGGAAAAGTGCTATGCCTTTAAAGGTCAGAGCCCTGAGAATGGGCTCTCGTGTGTATTTCAGGCGATCGGCAACATTCTTTTACAAAAGGTGCAGAGCCAGCATGACTAAGCGCAGGTCACAGAGCACAAGGGTCAGAGCTAAGGGAATAGATCCAATATGGAGTCAGGTTTGTTCTTCTCGGTTACGGTGTCAGCTGGCTGGGTGGCCAGTGGGGTTGGTCAGCTTCTTATCTGGGCTGCCATCAGGTGCAGAGGTAAGGCGGCCCTGGAGGGGGAGAAGGGGCCTGTCTTCTGCGGAAAGTGACGTGGTTTACTGTGGGTTCATTCTTACAGGGTGCCCGGGGCCATGCTGGCCTGGGCCCTTTCTTGCCACCGTCCTGCTTGCTGGTATTTGCCTTGGACCCCCGTCCCCTGCTTTCTCACGCTGAAGGCCCTGTGGCGCCCACCTCACCCCCTGGGAAAAAGCCCACTGGGAAGCGGCTGCCTGGAGTTGGGCAGGAAACACGCAGGGTGCAGGGAGAGAATGGGCTGCTCCTCCTGATCTAGGGGCCGGAGCAGGTTGAGAGGAGTAAACAGGAGGCCGCCCCAGCCCTGGAAATTCCTGAGCGCGCTATTTCTTTTTAACTGGAAAGAAGGGATATCCTGACATTGATCAGCGAGATGGGCCCTGCTCGGCATCTTTTCCAGACCCACAAGAGGAAGGGCCGGGACACGGGCTTTGTCCTGTGAACCCAAGGCCAGGACGCTCCCAGGCCAGGCTTGGAGGGACAGCGCAGAGGGAGACCAAGGGCCTGGGAGCCCTGGCCGTGGGGATGCAAATCCGGCTCCACCCCCCTCACCACTGGCAATTGAAGCCCATCCCTTCGCCTGCCTGGGTCTGGGCTGTGAGTGGGAACAGCGCTGCTTGCCTCCCCAGGCTGTGTGTGACCTTGGTCCCAGGTGGGCATCCTCTAGGACACCCACAGGCTTGTTCCCCTGTCATTCAGAAGCAACGTCTTGGCTGTGAGGGCAGGAACATGAATGGGGGCCACCTGTCCCAAGGCACTTGGTCTCGCCACACTGGTCCCTCTTCTGCAGAGACCCTGGAGGACAGAGCCTAAGGGGACATAGTGGCCACCTGGTGACCAGGAACTGCAGGTCTGGGTTGGAGCCTGGGTGGAGCTGGGGACACCAGCTGGGAGCTGGCCCACATTGCTGGTCCCTGTTAGACACACACAGACCCCAGCCAAATCTGCAGTGGGGACCCTCTGAGGACGCAGGGAGGACCCCCGAGGAGGGGGCACGAACCTCTACTGTGTCTGGGCAACAGGGCAGAGCTGGAAATGGACAGTGAGGCCCGATAGCCACCAGCCTCAGGTGCCTATTGAGCGCCTAACATGTGGCTTGGGTGACTGAGGAACTGAATTTTGAATTTTAATTTATTGCCTCTTAAATGGCTGCACATGGCTAGCGGCTGCCGCAGTGGACAGTCCAACCCAGGCCTCAGCGGTTCTCAAACTTTCATAAACATGAGCATCACCCAAGCAGCTCGGTGAACAGTGGAGTCACAGTGGACGCTCAGACACCGGGTTTCCGCAGGTCGGGAGAGAGGCCCTGAGGGGTTGGTGACGAGCCGTCCAGCTGACTCGGTCACCATCCACATGCCCCTTCCCCTCCTTCGTTCCTCCCAGGCCCCGGCCTTCTCCGTCACTATCTTCTTTCTTTTTTCCCTCCACCACTTAATTTCCATTCTTCTCTGCAAATCTAACTGAACAGGCCAATGAGTGCTAAAGGGCTGTGATGCAGGCTTGATGGTGGAGGACCGGGGTGCCGAGGCCAGACTGTGCCCACTCAGCCTGGGCCGGTGGAGTCAGACGGACTTGTGAGCGTGGACACTAATTCTCTGAATCTCGGTTTCCTCATCTGAAGAGGAGGGTTGTAACACTTACGGTCCAAGACGTCTGAAGGGCTCAGTGGCACATGGTGGAATCCAACCGTGGCAGGTTCCTCCCTGCATCCCTCAATCCCTCGCTCTCCTCTGGTCCCTTTCAGTGAAGAGGCACCCCAGCAAATCCAGCATCTCACCTCGTGCTTCTCGTTAGATCACAGACCCACCACTCAGCATCCCCTTTCGGCCCATTGTAAACACTGTCTCTACTTGCCCCTCAACATGTTTGAATTCTGAACTTTTGGGGTTTTCATAAGAAAGGGCTTAGCCGGTAAACTGAGGGTTTGGGCTGGGAAAAGTCCTGGGCTTTCTCCAGGAGGCTGGAGAGCATGCCCCCATCATGGTAGATCAAGGGCATCTGAAATATCCCAAAGGCCTTGGGGAGGCCCCGGGCATTTGACGAGGGTATCTGGGTGAAGTCAGGAATGACAAGCATTCTCAGAAACCAGTAGCAACTGACTGGGGCCCCAGGACCTCAGAAACGGCCACCGCATCTCAGCAGTTTATGGGGTGAGTCTGGGTCCCGTCGTGAAGTCTGGCAACCATCCGTCCCCTGCTCTGGGGCCCCCAGGTCCCTGCTTCCCGACTGAGAGAGAATCACTTTGCAGTGAGGAGATGACCCTTTAATCCCAGCGCTGCCCCCTCCCCAGGGTCACTGTGGAGGCTGGTGGTTTCTGTCTGCCAAGCTCTTCTCAATAAATTATAGGCTTCTCAGCTTTCTCAGAGCGATCTTATTACCCCTGGTGTGTTTCAGGTTCAAATAATGCAGTCCACCTTCCTGGAAACTGGATATTGGGCTATCCCAGGGCCAGAGCACAATTGTTGCCTGATGTGGGGAAGGAGCCGGGCTGGGAGGCGGCGGGCGGCCTCACCTCAGGTCAGGGGGCCAGAGGAAGCCTCGGATTCCTGAGGAAGGAGGGCAGCCGGCAGACCTCATGGGATCCAGACGCCCCCCTGGAGCTAGGACCAAAGTCAGGGCCGCCTGTGATCCTGGCACTCCTCTCGGCTCCCAGGACCCCCTTGGAGAGAGGTGAGAGGTCGCCCTCCAGGCGAGGAAGGCTGGGCATCCCCGGAGCCGGCCTGGCCGCTAGGCCCAGGGCTGTCAAGCTGCGCGGCCTGGGGATCTTACAAGAATGATGCGCCTGCACGGACCAGAATTTCCATCTCTTTCCAATCCAGTGGGAAGATTTTTGTGAGAGGAATCGGGGTGCCTCACGGAACCCTAGGGGAGGCTCCCCGGGGGGCTGGTACCCAGACAACTACCCCCAGCCAGGCTCCATCTCTGTCTCTGGGGTGACACGATCGCCTGTCTTTGGGTCGGCCTCTCTCCATCTCCTCTTGCTTGGTGTGAATCCGCTTCCTCTGCCCTTCGTACAGGCTGATCGGGGCCGCTCCGAATGGGTCTTCTGCCCTGAGGCCACAGCCCCAGACGCTCTGCGCCCCGGGCTCCCGGAGTCCCAGCGGCAAGCTGCACACCTGACAGCTGGGTGGGCCAGCCCGGCCCCCGGGGTAGGTGGGCCCTCCTGTTCAATCAGCCCCATGGCGGGGAGCAGAGTCACCAGGAGGTGGCCTTGGCCTCTCCCCGGGCCGCATGGGGGAGCACGGCAGAGGAAGGAGGGCTGTGAAGGCGGCAACAACACCGAAAGGGGCCTGTTGCCAGAAGCTTCCTACACCCTTTCAGCTCTAAAAGCACAGAGCGCTTACCTACATTTACCTGTCAGCACACCAGCTAGGCCCTGACAGGGCAGGGAGAGCCGCAGAGCGGGGGGGGGGGGGGCGGCAGACGGCCCTGCCTGGCCTCTCCTTATGGGCGGCAGGAAGCGCCCTGTCCTGGCCCGTTGCTCCCTTACTCTCCCAGCCCCGTTCAAGGACTGAATTCCACCCCAGGTCATCAGTCTCCAGCTCTCCCAGCACCGGGTTCTGACCCAGGGCCAGCAGGTGCTTCCCCAGGCACTTCCTCCCGGAGGGCTGCTTGGGCTGGGTTCAGGGACCAGCCCATCTGTGTGCTTGAGGATCGCCTGGAAGCTGCCTTGGTCGTTGCCTCTCCCTAATCCAGCCCCAGCAGCTGAGCTGCCCCCAGGGGATTCCCTGGCCTGTTGCCTGGCCTGGCCGGCAGTCTCCCCAGGGTCCCAGCTTCCCGGGGAGGCAGCTGCCCCTGTCCATCCCCCGCTGCGTGGTTTGCATCCCAGAGGCCCCGGGAAACTCACAAGGGTAGGAAGGCAGAACTGGGGGCCCCCAGGGGCAGGAGGAGGCACGTGTGTGTTTCCAAGCTCCCCAGGCAGGGGCAGGATGGAGAACCCACGAATGAGGCCCGTACTCCTCAAATGTTCCGGGGTGTGTGTGCATACCCTGGGGATCTTGTTAAAAAGAAGATTCTGAGTCAGTAAGGAGGAAACGGGGCCTGAGATTCTACGCTTCCAACAGGCGCCAAAGCGGTACTGCTCCTGCCAGGTCCTCGGGCTCCCTGTGGAGAGAGAGGGACCGCAACAGGGGGCCCAACCAGAGCCTCAGTGGCTGCCGGGCAACAGAGACCAGGATGGGGTCCCCACGGTGTACCCAGCCTGGGGCGTCCCTCCTCTGCTTCTGCAGGGATTGGGCCACAGCCCTGCAGCATCTCACTGCTGCGTCCTCAGAGCCGGGGCTTCTTGCTGGACAGGCTGGGATTGGGGCTTGACATGAAAAACAGCTGGAGCCCAAGGCGTTCACACTTGCTCAGATTTCACACTGTTGTGATTTAGGATTAGCAGGAAGGAGAGGCAGATCAGATGCTGCCATCATTAGAGGCTTATCTCCCCCGGGGCCAGCCCTCAGCCCTGCCCTTCCCTCCTTCCGGCTCCTCTCCTCGCTCTCTCAGCTGCGCTGGGCCCACCCTTCCTTAGGGAGCGCCAGGCGGCCGCAGCTGGTGTGGGTTTCAGCTGCAGGATGTGCCTTTCTGAGTCTAGTAGCCTCGAAGCTCTGGCCCCGCACGGCCAGCGGTTCAGGCAGCCAGGTGGGCTCTGGGCCGCCCACGGAGAGGATGTTGGGTGCTGCCAACAAGCAGGAGGCCCCTGGGTCTGTTTGGGGTGGGAGCACCTGCAGGACTATGGATTTGGGCACTTTGAAATCCATTCTGTTCAGTTCATTACTTGCATGCATGCACGCGGCGATTGAACTCTACCTTGTGCTATGGGTGGGGGGCTCAGTGGTGAGCAAGGCTGTGACCTTGCCCGCAGTCTGGTGAGAAGGAAACCAGCAATCAGAGTGTGAGAGGGCCCAGCTGCGGCTGTACTCAGGGCCGTTCCCCCAAATTCCAAGTACAATCTAGTGCCTTAAGTGTGCCTGTGGACCGGGCAGGAGCGGTACCCCTTTGGCGCCTGTTTGAAGTATGGAATCTCAGGCCCCGTTTCCTCGTTACTGATTCAGAACCTTCCTTTTAACAAGATCCACATGGGATTCTCACACACCCTGTAACGTTTGAGAAGTACGGGCCTGGTAGGTGGGTTCTTCTTCCTGCCCGGGAGGTTGGAAACACACACATGGCCGGTTCCCTCCCCATAGATTCTGATCGAATTGGTCAGGATGCAGCCCTGGCATCAGGGTGTTTGAAAGACCCCAGGGTGATTCTAATATGCAGCCAAGGCGAGAACCACTGGTCTAGAGGGAAATCCTTCTGGAGGAAACGACATGCAAGCTCACTGACTCACTCGTATACTTTCTCACTCTTTCGTTTGAACAGTCCCATTGATTCAGCGTCGAGAGGGTGGAGAGAGATCGGAACACTCCAGCCCTTCACAACTCACGAGCGGAACACAAGCATCACCAGAATCAACTAGAGAACAGAAGCAAGGGACAGATTTCTTTTTTTTAATTTATTTATTTATATTTATTTTTGGCTGCGTTGGGTCTTTGTTGCTGTGCAGGGGCTTTTCTCTAGTTGGCGGCGAGCGAGGGCTACTCTTCGTTGTGGTGCGCGGGCTTCTCATTGGGTGGCTTCTCTTGTTGCGGAGCACGGGCTCTAGGCCGTGGGCTTCAGTAGTTGTGGCACTCGGGCTCAGTAGTTGTGGCACACGGGCTTAGTTGCTCCGCGGCATGTGGGATCTTCCCAGACCAGGGCTCGAACCCGTGTCCCCTGCATTGGCAGGCAGATTCTTAACCACTGTGCCACCAGGGAAGCCCTAAGGGACAGATTTTAGGGCACAATTCACAGAAAGTTTAAAGCCCCCAAGGCAATGCAGTGAGTCCCACGGCTGGGAGTGGTCAGGAGGGAGGTCAGGGCGCACTGGGTCTCCTGGCCAGGGTCATGGGCACAGAGAGAGTTGGGGCAGCACAAGCACAGTCGTGGGTTTGGGATCTGGGAGGCTCGGGGCCGGGTTGGGGAACGGGACCCACTTATTCCGGGCTGCTGTGGATGGGAAATGGGCACCAGAGTGAAACTGCCCAGTGGGAAATGTCTCGAGACCTGGTCTGGACTAAATGGGGCGGGGGGTGGGAATTGTGGGCTGGGAGCCACGGGCTCACTTGTCTGGCAGAGCGGATCAGGAAGTTTCCCTTCCACACCCAGGATGTTCTGACTCCTTGGCAATGAGCCGCAGAGACGGGCTCAGGATCCCCTCAGACTCATCAGCCTCCTCCTGCGGACTCAGCATCCGGGGCGTCTGGTGTGTCCTTAGTCGGTGATGTGGGCACTGGGGCCTCACGTCACTGATGTGCCTGCTCCAGAGCGCGGCCTCTCTTTGTGCTTCCTTGCAGAGCCCCTTGTGCTCCGGACACAGCGAATCCACCGCTGACTCTAGGGCCCGGACCAGGCCCGTCGCGGACAGTTGTTGGAAAAATCCAAGTGGCCAGCAGAGTCTGATCACTTTCTTTCCTGTAACTTCCTTGGATTTTTCTTCCTCCTTGGGGATGGGAGGAAAGTTGTGTTTTTAAACCTCACATCCCAGTAGCCCTTCCTTCCCGGGGGGTAGTGCGGGGAGAGCAAGCCGCCTGCGCTGGTGGCCAGGGAACAAGGGGTGCCCAGGGACAAGCACGTTCCGGTGCCTCGTAGACCCGAGCCACGTCGTCCACCGCGTCCGTCTGTCCTCTGCTTCTTAGCCGGGGCCCAGCTCTCCCAGGTGGAGTCCTGGGCTGCACACACCCAGGTCCCTCACAGACTTTCCGGGATCCCAGTTCATGGCACTAATTGCTGGTCTGTCCTATCTTCCTCCAAGGAACTTCAGACGGCTGGGAAGGTTTTCCTCCCCATTTCGAAAGAACATAATAACTAAGCATTTGGAGGTGAAGATGTTTGTCTATGTTCAAACTGGCTGCTCTGTCGGGAAATGACAGCAGCGCTGCCAAGAAGAGCCGCAGGCAGTGCTGGTGGCGAGGGAGGTCGTGTTCAACAGAAACATGAGCGAAAGCAACGTGGACCCACCAGGGCAGGCGCGCAGCCCCTTCTCAGCACCGTTGCAAATTCCACATCTGGTCCCGGGAGAAACATATGCAAGGGCAACTGGCACCTCATCTCTGCCACCCCTTGGGAGTCTCAGGCATGGGGGGCGGGCAGGCTGGCTTGACCCTTCACCTCCAGGGCCAGCCCTCCCCACAAGCGGAGCCAGGATCCCGAAAGGACACCCCATTGAGAGGTGTTCGCCAGCACAAATGTTTCCTCTTATTCTCCCTAAGCTCCTAGGCTGTGGAATTGCCTTCCCCGAGGCCTCTGGCCTGGGAGACACACTCGGGTCGGCTGTGGCCCAAGTAGCCGCTATCTGTGAGCCCAGGGCTGGCTTCCCAGGCCTTCTAGGAGCAACTGCGTGTCTGGGATCCTCTGGTGACCAGACCGACACTCGGGTCAGGGGAGATGGGGTGTGAGGGTGTTGGGGGCGGCGCCTGCCACATGGATGGCCTGAAAGCGCCACGCCCACACCTGCCAGGGTCTCCCGGGCAATCACCATGGCTCTGGGTCGCTTCCCCACCCCTGTCCAGCTCCGGAGCAAGGCCTGGTCACCCTCCATCCCCAGGGCCAGGCTCCAGGCCTGCTAGCCCAGCAAGGGCCTTTATAGAACGGTACTTGCTTGGTGCCTCAGCTGCCCATCAAGTTCTCGAGAGAAGGGACAGTGCTGGGTCTTAGACACCTCGTTCATCACAAGGCGACACTAGCCAGACAACGGCCAGCATGACCGTAGCTACTGTTTTCCAGTGCCTCTGTGTACCTGGCACTTTATATCCATTGCTTCTAATTATTCAACTAGGCACTAGAACTTCCATCTCCAGATGAGGACACTGGGGCTCTGAGAGGGAAAACGACTTCCCTAAAGACAGAAGCAATGAGAGCCAGAACTGGGTTTCGCACCTGGATTTGTCCTCATGGCCCGTCTTGTTCCCACCCAGTCTCTCCCGTACTGCAGCCATTAGGTGCTCCTGTACCCGCTCCCACCCTCTTCCTCTCCCCATCTTACTGCCGTTTCCCACGCTCACTCGTCTCTGGAAAGAGTACCGTGAGAACGAGCTGCCTGGGAAGGGCCATGATCCAGCCTCCGTCACCAGGTACCTGGCTGAGAAGGGCAGAGGGGCTGGGGGCCCTGCGGCTCCCCACGGGCAGCCTCGCCAGCCCTCGGCTTAGCAAATACAATCTGGGCCATATCTGTACCAAAAAAAAAAAAAAATTGGTTTTTTATTTGATATTCAGATTTGACTGGGAGTCCTGCCTTTTACCTGGCCACCTGGCCCTGGACCCCTACTCCCCTGGAGTCCTGTGGGGAGGTGAACCCCAGGGACAGACAGGGAAGGAGCCAAGGAGAGCAGGGAAGGAGAGGTGGGGGCGCGGAGGGCAGGAGGAAAGAGAGGCTGAGAGAGGAGGGTGAGATGGCTCCCCGTGTCCAGCCCGGTCCCAGTCTCTCCGCAGGCAGGGAGGGCTGGGGACTGAGATCCCACGGCAGGCGGGGCGTGGGGGGGGGCTGGAAAGACAGTGCCTCCTCCGCCCCCCGCGGGGCCTTCTCAGGGAGACGATGGAGGCGGGGCGTCCAGCGGGCGGCCTCTGGGGTGTACGCTCCAGGTGCACCAGGGAGTTAGTGCCTCCCAGCGAGGAGGGCCCAGGAGCTGTGCTTGCTTCCCTCCTCCTGCCAGGGAAGCAGTTCCAGGGACAGAGCAGGGCCAGTGAAGGAGGGCTGAGCGTCCGGACTGGAGATGTCGGCCCCGCTGCTTTCACCCCTCGTCCGAGCTGGGACAGCCTCCGGTGGGCCCTGGAAGAGGGCCCTGCGGGGCTGGATCAGGGTGTTCCTGGCCTCTACCCTCGAATCCTCCGGAAGTTCCCTTTGCTCCTCCTTCTCCTGGAAACATAGTCTCTGCAGCTTTTTAAGGCGTGATTACAGGTTTTGCCCTGTGGCTTTTCCGGCTGGGTGTTTCTGCTTTCAGACACAATTGGGAGGCTTCTGAGCCTCTGGTCCCGCCTCCCTCTGCGTTGCTGTGTCTGTGGGATTCCTGTAACCAGGCAGACCTATTTCCAGGTTCAGGAAAGGATGGCAGCCCGCCTGTGTCAATGCCTCTGCCACGTGACGGGACTGGCCCCAGGGCCCAGCTCTGTGTCGGCGGCCCCCCGCCCCCAGCGTTTCCTGTGAGGCTCACAGGCGTCCTCTGTATGGCTGGCAGCCCCCACGGGGCTGCAGTCGTTGGCAGGGGCCCCGGCGCAGCAGCAAGGCCGGGTCCATGGGGCCCAGAGGGGTGTGTGGCATCCGGTAGAGACCTGTAATGTCCAGGTTGCTTAGTAAGGACCAGGCAGGTGGACACGGGAATCCGCAAGATGTCAGAGGTGGATGAAATAGGGCACTGGTGATGGCAGTGGTGGGGACCGGGGAGGCCGGCTCAGTGTCCTACCATCCCACCAGACAGGGGGTCCTGTGGAGGCTGAGTCTGACACTGGCAGGTAAAAAATGATGCTCACAGGGCCCTGGGAAGAGTGTCTCAGGCCCATCGTGCTCTGGTTGTCAGGATCGAGATTAGGGTGAGGCGAGTGAGGTGCAAGGGTGCAAAATGTAAGGAGGCGTCACGCTCAGGGCCAACCCCGCACTCCCATGACCCTGAGACCTAGGAGTGAGCACCTCCTTAAAGTGTGTACCTCGCTCACCTCAACCCAATCCTGGCCCTGCTGGCTGTGTCTTGGGCGACCCAGCCAGTGGCTCCTTTGGCTCCACATGACAGCGCAGGTGGGGTGTGTCATGGTCTCTGGGGTTGGGTGGGGTCTTCGCCCTGTCTTTACGCACCTGTCCTGATGGGACCCCTCAGCGGGCCCATGGCGGTTACTCCCCGTGTCCCCATCTCAGGGAAGGGTAATATCCATTCACCCAACTGACCGAAACAGATCCCTGGAGACCTTTTCCTTCCTTCCCACCTGGACAGCTGTGTCGGGTCCTAACTGGTCCCCCAGTCTCCAGTCCCGCCCACACCCACCCATTCCTTCCAGTCAGCAGGGAGGACTTCCTAAATCCCAGATCTGGCATTTCCTCACCATGGCTCTTCTGTTTGAAAACTAAAGGAAAGGATGAAGTGTGGTCTTTGTGGGGGAGGAGTTCCCACAATTCTTTATCCAATAGAGCTTTGTTTTCTGACTATAAGCATAGTAAATAGGGAACACAGTGAAGTACCAAAAAATAAAAAGAGGATTAGTCCTTTTGGTCCCGTGAAGCTCAGATCACATGACTTACTTTGGCCAATGAACTGTCAGTAGAGGTGACTTGTGTCATGTCAGGCAGAAGCCTCCAGAGCCAGTGTGTGATTTTCCATGCTCTCTTTGCCCCACTCTGAGGGTATGTATGTGTCTGACATAGATAAGACCTATCACTGGTAAAAGTGGCCTGGATGGAGGGTAATGAGGCCGCATCTCCTGATTACTCTCCTGCCTTAGCTGGTCAGCTTTGTACGAGAAGCCATCCCATCCCAGTGCAGCCACCAATTCTGACCCAGCAGCAAGAGAACGTGGATGGCTCCATCCATGCCATCTCCCCTTCTGGAAAGATAATCCATTCATTGAATAAATTCTTACGGTGTGACCAGGCACTAGCCAGCTTTCCAGGACACAGAGGTGAACAAGCAGACAAGGGCAGGTTCCTGCTGTCAGGGAGCTTACCTCTGTGGGCACCTGGACACACAGGTAAGTAAAATAATGCATTAATTGCAGACACTGCTAAGTGCTTCGAGGAAGAGAAAACCAGGCAATGGGTGTGTAGGGGCAACAGGAGAGCAGAAAGAGTGACCAAGGAGGGCCTTTCTTGAGAAGGTGACCTGAGCTGAGGAACCAGGACAAGGACCCAGCCATGGCAAGAGGCTGGAAAGAGTACCCCAGGCTCTGGGACACATTTATCACGCCCAAGGAACAGAAAGCGTCCAGCGTGTTGCTGGGGAGTCACAGGAAGGGCTGGGCTGGGAGGGGGACAAGGCTGGAGCGAGGCAGCAAGGGTGGATCATGGGGGCCATGTGCCCAGTGGGGATGTGACTCTAAGCGTCGTTGGGAAGCTCTTAGGAGGGCTGATACCCTGAGTGTGACCTGCTCTGATGTACCTTGACTTACCTGTTTGAAAGCTTACTTTGGCTATTGGTAGGAGACTTGATTGTAGGGGGGAGAGAGAGACATTGATGACTTCGACTCAGGTGGTGGCAGTGAGATGGGGAGAAGCACACACACTTGGGAAATCCTTTGAACACAGAGCTGATGAGATTGCAAATGGATTGGTTGTGGGAGGTAAGACACAAAGACATCAAAGGTGACTCCTGAGCTTTTACCTTGAGAAGGTCCAAATGCCACTAAAACCTGGACAGTAATATCTCCTAATGGAAATAACAAGAGATTTTTAATTTCCTCAGCTGTTTTCCTAAGAGGTTATTTTTAATGAAGCAGGGTGAGGGCTGAGGTTTGTGTCCCCCTCACACTCTTTTGTCTTCGCCTGGAGGAGGGAACACATGGCCTGTGGTGAAGCCTGAGGAGGAGGATGGCGTGTAGAGGGTTCATCTCTCTGCTTCCTGCCACGTGCCCAGAGGCTGTGGTTTATTACTGCTGGTTTTGACATGAGTCTTTACTGGCATCTGATCAAGCTTGAGAAGGTCAGGGGGTTAATTTTGTCCTGAAGGCAGGCATTATGCCTGGCATCTACGCAAGAATTTAGAGTATGTTGAGATCTCTCTGATGTCCAGCTTTGAGTGGAAGGGTGCTTAAGGCTACACTGGAAATAGGACTTGCTCTGCCCTCAAAGACGTGGGACATGAGATGACTGACACAAGAACTCCTGCTCCAAGAAGTTCTTAAAGCACCAAGTGAGATATTTGTCTAGGTGGAGCTGCAGAGAAGCACAGTGTATGTGCCTGGTTGGCTCCCTAAGGATTTAGGGCTTGCCCTGGACTCAGCTTCCCCTCCCCCCTGAGAGGCAGCATACCTGTTCCTATTCCTGTTCTCAGCATCTTGTGTGGAGAATGATTAGAGAAGCAATAAAACTATTGGTAAAGATGCTGAGGTGGGGCAGGGCTGGGGTGAGGGTACAGGTAACAGGTGTTCTGTTGAGATGTGTTACGATTGTTCCTTTGGTACCAGTTCCTATACTTCATTGCTGGCTTTGAATGTGGGACTGAAGCAACCACATGATATAGCTGTGAAATGGGTCTGTTTTCTCTTTTGACATTTCTCCTCTCATCCTTTCATCTTTAAACAAACAAATAAACAAGAACAAATGAACAAAAATTCCTAGATTAAAAAAAATATATTCTCATTTAAAAAAAAAGTCAGTTCAAATGTCCCACACTTATTCAGTCTCATTACCCAGTTAACTACCAGTAACAAAAGCATTCTTCTAGAAATTTTTCATGCATAAACAGTATATAGGGCTTCCCTGGTAGCGCAGTGGTAGAGTCTGCCTGCCAATGCAGGGGACGTGGGTTCGAGCCCTGGTCTGGGAGGATCCCACGTGCCGCGGAGCAACTGGGCCCGTGAGCCACAATTACTGAGCCTGCGCGTCTGGAGCCTGTGCTCCGCAACAAGAGAGGCCGCGATGGTGAGAGGCCCGCGCCCCGCGATGAGGAGTGGCCCCTGCTCGCCACAACTAGAGAAAGCCCTCGCACAGAAACTAGGACCCAACACAGCCATAAATTAAATAAATAAATAAATAAATATTTTTTAAAAAAACAGTATATATACATACACACATATGGAATATTTATATAATATAATATATAGCATTGTAATATGATATAATTTTGAAATGTAAATGTCAGCAAACTGTAAGGCTCTTCTGCATCTTTTTTTTTTTTCACATACCTTTTTAGAGTGTTCTACTTCAGCATATATAGATCCATCTCACTTTGTCAGCGACTGAATAACACTCCACCAAATTGCTATACCACAATTTACTTAACTGGTCTCCTACAGTGGATAGTTAGGTTATTTCCAGTTATTTGATGCTGTAAGAATCAAATCAATGAACATGTACAAAAACACACATAGTTAAAGTTAAAAAGTGAAATAAACAAAGACTTCACTCATTAAGAAATGAGAGAAACAGGAAGATGTGGCCTGGTAATCTCTAAGAACTAAAACTAAAAATGATTAGTGGTCGGTAATGCTCTCGGGATGCCTGATAGAAACAAACACATATCCCTTCTGAAGGATGAGGCTTTCAACCTCAGGCCAACAGTCCACTGGAGAAAGCCTAAAAATATGAGCTCAAAAATTTCAAAGTACAAAAATAAGCTAGCAAAAACAGCAAACAGAAGAATCAAATCCCCAAGAAAATCAGATATTAGAATTATCAACTGTAGGCTATAAAATATATATGCTTAAAATTATTATAGGAACTTAAAAGTAAAATTGAAAATATAAGAAAAGAACAAAGTTACTATATTGAAAAAAATATCAGGTCAATTGAGAAAAAAATACTTCTAGAAATAAAAATAAGATAGGGGAATTTAAAAACACAACCAAAAAAATTAATTATTTATAAATAGAAGAAACAATTAGTTACCTGGAAGATATATCTGAATAAATTACTCAAAACTTGGTGCAAAGGGCTTCCCTGGTGGTGCATTGGTTAAGAATCCACCTGCCAATGCAGGGGACACGGGTTCGAGCCCTGGCCCGGGAGGATCCCACATGCCACAGAGCAACTAAGCCCATGCGCCACAACTACTGAGCCTGTGCTCTAGAGCCTGTGTGCCACAACTACTGAGCCCATGTGCCACAACTACTGAAGCCTGCATGCCTGGAGACCATGCTCTGCAATAAGAGAAGCCACTTCAATGAGAAGCCCATGCACTGCAATGAAGAGTAGCCTTCTCTCGCTGCAACCAGAGAAAGCCCGTGCACAACAACGAAGACCCAACACAGCCAAAAATAAAAATAAATAAAATAAATAAATTTATTAAAAAAAAAAACTTGGTGCAAAGAAGAAAGGAGATGGAAAATATGAAAAAGAAATTAATGACATGGAGGAGATTATGAGATGATCTAACATTGTATAATTGAAGTTCTTGAAAGAGACAATAGAGATTGGGAGAGAGGCAATATTCAAAGAGATTTTTTTTTCTGAGAATGTTCCCAAATTGATGAAAGATATGAATACTTAGATTCAGGAAATAATGAATCACAAGCAAGATAAATAAAGATAAGTTTACATTGAGATACACTGTAGTGAAATTCTCTGGGGGAGACCCTCAGTCTAACTCATGTCCTTTTTTATTCTTGTGCTAAATGCGGTAATGGTAGCGACAGTAAAACATTATTTTCATTTTCTACTTTTCAAAGTATTTAATAGATATGGTCTCTAAAGATGTCATAGGAAAGGCCTTTAACAGATGAGAAGATGCATGTCAAAGATGAAGGGACTAGTTCAGGGCCAGCTTGCTTGGCAGCAGATGAAAGACTAAACACCTGGTCTCCTAACTGCAACCTTGTCCACTTTGTGCTCCTAAGAGAAAGTGATTTGGAAGCCTACTCCAACTCTAGAGGCAGTTGCACTTTAGAGGCTATTAAGTGGGGGCTGGAAGGAGAAGATTCCTTGATGTGGGGAAGGTCCCAGGCTGCAAGGTCAACTGCATCCAAACTTACCCTTCAGTACCAGGATAACTGAGATGCCTCCTGCCTCAGCTGGAAGTTGTTGCCTGTTGGGGTGGGGGGATGGGGCCCAGGGGCTGTGGGAGATAAATTCCTTTCAGCTACTTTGGCTGTGGGCCTGGTTATTCCTGTTCAGCCTTTGATGTTCAAGTGGGTTTGACAGTCTGTGGAGAAAGCCACTGCTAGTGCATCAGTGCATGCTAATTGCCTCTCCTAAGTCCCTGAGGCCTTCACTGCCTCCCTAGGGCTGTCTTCCCACTGATGCAGGGAACTGACAAGCAGGAGGCACTTCTGCTTGAGGAAGAACTAAGCCCATCCATGAGTCAGTCTTGCAGCTCTTTCTCACTTTCTGTCTCTAAGAGATTTTGGTTGGCAGTGGTTTTGCCATAGGCTGTGTGATGTAGTGAAAAGACAGTGGTTAATAAGAGTCAGAAGTTATGGGTCAGGTCCTGGTTCTGCCACTTGTTTACTGGGCTTTGGTTTTATAATTAAGAGTTTGTTTCTAACCAGGAGAAGAGTGTGTGTACATGAAGGAGGTGGGGATGTTTGTAGTTTGCAAAAGGGATCTAGGATAAGACTTCAACTTGCTATTGAGGTTGTCACTGAATAGCTTAAAGTTTCTCAAATAAATAAATACAGGAAGGGACGAGCTTTTAATGTTTGCCAAAATGGGACATGGGTGGAAAAGATTGAAAAACACATAACAGGAAAATCTTGTTGGTGGTATTACGGGATGAATTTTGTCCCCTCAGAGAAGAAATGCTGAAGTCCTAACTCCAATCCCGCAGAATATGACCTTATTTAGAAACAGAGTCATTACAGATATATTGTAATAATTAGTTATGTTGAGATGAAGTCATACTGGAGTAGGGTGAGCCCTAAGCCAACATGACTGGTGTCCTAATAAGAAGACGGTCATGTGAAGAGGGAGATACAAGGAGAAGCATGGGAAGACAGAGGATTGGGGTGATGCATCTATAAGCCAAGGAATGCCAAAGATTGCTGGTAAACCACCAGAAACTAGGAAAAGGCTGACCGTGGAGATGTCTCTTAAGCACAACCAATCATATGCTCCTGGTGCTGTTTCTGAATTTTGAAGAAGTAAATAAAGATTCTGGATCAGTTAGAGACTTCTTTTTAATGGCGGCTGCAGGGAGTCTAATGGCTCAGTAGCTGGTGCCAGCAGTGTTAAAGCAAGCATGCAGGGATGACTACTATGGTCCTACTGGCTGCTGTACTACACTTGGGCTGGATCTCCCCCTCCCTCCCATTTCCTGGGCAGACACGTGTTCCAGGCTTTCCATGATTCTGTGAGCTACTGGCCCTCCTCTACTTAAGTGGAGGCCATTTCTATTGTTTGGAACATAGAACACTGATCAGTGCTTTACAACCTGTAAGGTTCCTTTCAATTTTAAAGGATGACTACTCTCCATATAGTTTATCTTTAATTACCAATTAACATTTAACCCAGAACCCACAGAGTGCCAATTCCTAATCAGATGGCCATGCTCAGAGAAAGGCTACTGGTTGATTCTCCCCAGGGTGGAAGGCTCACGCAGAGTGCAAAAGGACCAGATTTCAGATACGACAAGTGAGCCTTTGGGGCACAGTCACATGGGCTACAGAGAACTCCAGTGATCATCTCATCCAATCCTGTTCTTTCCTGTCGGGAAAAAATATGAAAGACTGAAATGGGTAAACAAATGATTACTGAGTGGCCTGTCTAATGCACCTTGTACAGCTCTGTAAATTGTAGAAAACTGCTAATATGCAAATGATTTTTTTTTTTTTTTTTTTGTCCACAGAAAAGCAAATTAGTTGTGTACAGTAGGATGCAACTGATTATTGACTTGTTTTGGATCTATTTGTAAATTCATTTCAGCATCCTTTATCTGCCTATGTATATTGAACCAGTAACATCATATTGGTTCCCTCAACAGTTAGTGAATTAAATAAAATGTCTGGCATGTGTTCTTTTTGTTCATTTTACGTCAGTATGAGAGTCACAAGTATACCCTCTTTTAACAAAACAAACGAGAGATATGGGTCTTGAGATGCTTAGTGACTCACCCAAGGTCAGAGTGTTAGTCTCGGTCCTCTGAGAAGCAGATGGCAAGATGGGATTAACCATGTATATATTTTATTGGGGAAATGTCTATGAGAGAAAACAAGGAGGGGACTGAGAAGGCTGGGTGAGTGGTCAGACCACAATGCAAGTGTGACCATGAGTGAAGAAGAGTGGAAGGCAAGTTGGGTTGGAGTGTCCTTGACCTTGTGCAGTCTAAGATAGGCTTGTCAAGGCCATTGGGAGCCCATGAGCCAGTCAATCATCAGAGGAGTCCTGTGACTCCTGGCTCTTCCTGGAATTCTTTGGCATTGCTTTCTCCCATTTTTCTGCATTCCCACCTGTTTCATACATTTCCACAACTGGGCTTGAATATTTGGGGTCTTTCCCCTGTGGAAGAGGGGATTCTGGGACTGGCCACATGGCAGCCAGTTTGGGACATGCCCTCTGGTGACTGCAGTTACTCTCTGACCATATGATGGCACTGTCTCAAGTTCAGCCTAACAGATCATGCCACTCCCCACACTAGAGTCTGTTTGGAAGCCACAAGGAAGTGAGTATCCTCAGAGTGACTGTGATTTGGTTGCACATGTTGGGAGAAGCAAGCAGGGACCAGCCCTACGCACTCAAAATACCCTGAGGTCTTGCTATGCTCCTCGGCTTGGAGGCTTGAGGGTGCCTTCCAGGTTAGCCGGCTCACATCAATCAATGGAGATCTTTTTGGTGCTTCTGATGATAAGTTCCCTCAGATGGACCCCCAAGAACATGCCAGAGCCCTACCTCTTGGTGAGGCAGCTTCCCGTGCATTGGAGCGACCTTTGTTCCCTGGGGACTCCTGATTCTTGAATGCTGTGGGATGAAGGATGTTGCCCATGGTGGGGGGTCGGGGTGGTGTGTCAGAGTCTATTCTTTCCACACACAGATCCTTGTCGTTTGGGACCATTCTGTGGAGCTTTCGATGTGTTGGTTTGATGTCTTCTGGTTTTTACCACACAGTCTCAGGTGTCGAGTTTGGGGTGAAAGGGAGATGGCCAAGTGCTTGTCAGGGTGGGGAGCACAGCAGCAGCCCTACTCTGTGACGTTAGACGCTTTCACATTGCAATGGCCGTTTGAAAGATGCGGACATCACACCTAGGAAGATAAAGCTCTCCTCTCGCTTTGTCGCAGATTGAATCTGGCGCTGAACTCCCTCAACTGCCAGCCCCTCTGTGCGTCTACTCCCCAGACCTCTGTTCAGGTACGTGTTCTTGCACTTACAAGTGGGCGTTGGATGCCTGCTCTGTGCGCTCAGCCCCGGTAGGCAGGAATAACGACACGGCTTCTCCACGTGCCCCTGTCTTGGGAGAGAGAAAGACTGAGAAACTGCTGGGGGACTGGGCGAGACGTGCTGTAGGACCCAGAGGGCACCCAACCCAGGAAGGCATTCTGGAGGAGGTGACATTTCAGCTGAGTCAGGAAGGACAAAGAAAAAGTGGCCTGGCAGAGAAGCAGGGATGGTGGAGGGAGGAGGGCATAGGATGTTGGAGGTGGGGGTTGGGAGAGTTAGGGTGTATGTGGGGCAAGCTGACAGGTGAGTCTGAGCAGGCAAAGCAGACACAGAGGGGCCTGAATGCCACTCCAAAGAATTTCTTCTGGAATCGCGGGGCACTGGAGGTTTGTGCGCACACCACGACACGATCAGATTCACATCTCTCTGGGCACACAGACATGTACCTGAATAATCTCCTTTGTCTTAATCTGACACCTCGAACGAGCAGGAGGAGGCAACACACAAAGGGGTGTAACTGACTCTAGGGACGAACCTTCTTTTACTCATTTTTAGGCAGATTTACGCTTACATTTGTGAGACCCAGGGCAAGAGTCCCATCACTGAGGCCCACATACCATAGGTCTAAATATCTTCAAGTTATAAGAAGCCAACAAACCATAAACTATAATGTGTTCTCGTCTCCAACCTTGACAAACATACCTTCGTAACAACTGGATGGCCAGAATTTCGGATTTTGAATTCTTTGGTGTCTGTGCCAGAAGGGAGTGGTGCTCAGAGAGCTGGCCAAACCCACCCCCTTCCCTTCCCAACCTCTTTCTTTTGAGGTTGTGGAGGCCTTGCTGGCACACATGTGCCTCCCCGCTCCAGCCCAGGCTCTTACCTTGTTTCCATCTCCCACAAATAACTGCCTTTTAGCCATCTCTTGGGAGAGGTAAGCCAGGGGAAGAGTCCTGTGCAGGTCTTAGAAGCAGCTCTGGACCGTGTGGGTTGGTAATGTAGGGGGTCCTGGGTTCACCAAACAGGATCTAAATTCCAAAGGCAGGGCATGGGCTCTGGGCAGGGCCATCCCGCTGGTCATATTGACTCTGCCCCGCGGGGAGGGCTGCAGCCTGAGGAAGCCCAGGGGAGGGTCTTCTACAGCACAGGTGTCAGGGCAGGAAGCCCTCTTGTCTAAGGTGGCAGGGACACTAGGCCTCATTTGGCAAAAGAGAAAGTGGCTGTGACGTGGGCAGGGGCTGATGCCCCCTGCAGAGGGTTTCCACCGGGGACAGGACGGAGGCCCTGGTTGGGGACCCAGGTCTCTCGTAAAACTCCTCCACTTCAGCCTCTAGCTCCCACTGCTTGGCTGGCTCCTGTGCTTGGTGCCCTCTGGGCCTCGAGGGAGGAGGGGCAGGCGGGGGAGGGCTCTCCCCACAGCCCGGCACAGCCCATCTCTTCTCCCTCAGGTTTGCCTTAAATCTGTTTACATGCATTTCTACTGTTTGTCCTTTTCCTTCCACGAGTCTGGCAGTCCTATTTTTGAGGGTCTGGGCAGGGACCAGGGCTGAGCAAGTCCAGCCAAATCACACAGAGGTTTATCTGCCTTTCTCAGCCACCAGCACTGCTTATCTTCTTGCTCCAACTCCTCTCTCTCCCAGAAGAATGGGTCCTGTCTTCACACTCTGGGCATCGCAGCGGGGGCGGTGGGGGGGGGGGGGGAGAGAGAGAGAGAGAGAGAGAGAGAGAGAGAGAGAGACGGAGGGTGGGTGGGTGAGGTGGAGCCTGAGAGGGAAGAGAGCTCGGCTGGGCCTTGGAAACCAAGAGGAGGTTTATTCCATCGCCTAAAATTGAAATATTCATCCTGGGTTCTCTTTTTGGGAACACTGACGTGTAGGATTAATTTATGACTAGATCCCAAACAAAACAGTCTCTAAGCCCAACACCCAGTAACGTCCCCATTTAGCTCCTCTGCACTTTTCTTCCCCACCTGGCAGGCCTGGGCACACTGGCTCTCAGTGTGTTCACCTGAGCGCAGGCCGGCCTTCTCTGGGCCTCCACTCTGCCCCGTGTCTGCTCTCTCCACAGCTTAGGCCCCGACACCTTAGTCAGCATTCAGCCAGTGTCCTGCCTTGTTCACAAACACTCGGGAGTCCCCTGCTTTTAATCTGTCAACTAGTTATTACGCTTGGTAGATGGTGGGCTCTGATTCTGCACCTGGGAAGCCCTGAGGAGGCCTTGAGAAGCACGGGCTGGCCTTCCTTGTGTGGCAAGCCCCACACAGAAAAGAGACCCAGAGACGCAAGGAAAGTAGCACGAGCTGCCTGACTCAGGCTGTCTCCTCTATGGCACCCAAACATCTTTTCCTAGCCTCACCAAGTCAGAATGTGAGAACTGAAAGGACCTTGGAAACCCGCTGATCTTACAGAGAGGGAAACTGAGAGGGAAGTGAGTTGCCCAAGGTCATACTTCAAACAAGGATTTAATACCAGTTTTCTGCTGTTTTTATGCCAAATAACCTCAGAGGGCCTGGGTGATGGAATCTGCTTCCCTGGTGGGCCTTTCAGGAGACATTCACCTTTGGCCTCTATCCTAGGGTGAGGGAGGGGCTGATAAGAGCAGATACTATGTCAGGCTCCTGACCTTCAACCCTAGGAAAAGCAGGGAAGACAGCATGGCATTCTCCCAGAGCTGCAGGAATGGGGGGCAGAGTCTACAGTGATGACCTGGTGGGGTGGGGAAGTTCCAGGCAGGGACGGGGCTTTGGTGGGCTTCCTAGGCCAGACCCTGGGAGTGGAGCTTATCTGTACTAGATTCCCTGCTCAGCAACTGAGTGCATTCTATTCTTCATCATTAGCATCCCCTCCCTCCTAGATCCTTACAACTGCATAGCAACATGCCATAATATCTTCCATTTTAAGCAACTTTCCTGTAACCCTGTCTACACCTGCCTCCAGCCACTGACCCATTTCTTTGCTTCCTGTTATAGCAAAACTTTTCACAAGAGAGTCTTTCCTTGCCATCTCCCATTCGTCTCCTCCCATTCTCTTTCTTTTTTCTTTTCTGACTTTTTTTTTTTTTTGAGATAGTCACATACCTTGAGTGCATGAACCTTAAATGTACAGCCCAGTGACATTGTACAGATATAATCACTACCCAGATCAAGACATCCAACACTGCCAGCTCCCAAAAGGCTTCCTCATGCCCCTTCCCAGTCGTACCTGATCAGCCCCCTCCCTACCCCAAGAGGAAACGACTCCTCTGGACTCCAGACTAACACTTCAGGGGCGGTGGCATCATCTTGGATGGTCAGCTGGTGTCCTGCACATGCAAAAGATGACCACCTGTCCACAGACAAGAAATCGTATCGCCTGGGAACATTTCCACATAGAAGAGGAAGTCCCCTGGGAGAGGGGGGTGGTCCCAGAGTGCTTGGATGTGTGTATGGGTGGACCCCAAGGGAAAGACATCCACATGAGAACACTGAAGAGTGTTTGTGGGTGGTGGAACCCTTGGGGACTTTACTTGGAGCCTTTCAGCTGTGGATATGTTTTCCTGCTGCCAGCAAAGGAACTCTTGCAGTTTATTGCGTTTTCCTTATTATTCAGTTTTTCCAAAATGTGCATTTGGAAGCCCAACTTGGATTAATTCTTTTTTTTTTAATATCTTTATTGGAGCATAATTACTTTACAATGTTGTGTTAGTTTCTGCTGTACAACAAAGTGAATCAACTATAAGTACACATATATCCCCATATCCCCTGCCTCTTGAGGGATTAATTCTTGAAATCTAATAAGCAAACCATATTATTTGGGGGATATATTAGGAAATCTGGTGTTGAAACAGAAATCAGATGTTCTTTGATTCATGGTTCATTACTTCCACATGTAAACGAATACATTTTCCTAAAAATTTCACACCCTTACCTCTGTAATTAAGTTCCATTCAGCATACCGAGTTACCATTCCAAATGCTCTATTTATTTGTCAAGTATTCATTTGTTTCCCTATTTTTGTATCATTCTTTTTATTTAATGCATTTTTAATAGGATTCTTTTTTATCAGTTACATTAGGCATCATAATCTCATGTACCCAGGACTCAGTCCACATATAATATAGCTGTTATTCTGAGGAACAATGGTTTTGGGACATAAGAGAAGGTGGAAAGGAGACAATATTCCTGGAGAAAGAGAAAGATTTCATTAGATAGAAGATGGAACCCATGGGTGGGAAGGTTGGACTCCAGATGTTTTCTTTCAGAAGCTGGAAACAGTGAGTGGTCATGTGTGAATATATAGTGGAGAATCTGGAGGGGCTGGAGAACCCGTGAGGCTCCCATGGACTTATTAACCCCCAGCTGTGATGTCAGGAAGCCACTGTTGGCCCCGGACCCTATGTGGCCAGTAACCCTGTCCTTTAAGTCCTCTTTGTAAGGCTTTGTATTTGCAGGAGTGCTTGAAAGTGCTAAAGGATCTGTGGGAAGGATTTTCCAAATTGATGTCAAGGACTGAATTTACAGGATATACCCTAGCTGATAGCAAGGCAATCCTTCACTCAATTTAATATGGTTCTTGGCAAGATGGACTTGAAAGCTGAAAACAACTTCTATAGGAAACCACCAAATAATGCCTTGCTCCAATGTCTCCTCCTGTATCTGTTATATTTTCACTGTCCCTTCTAAAAGGCTCATGTCACTTTCTTCTTAGAATTTAGTAGTAGGAAATTTCATCTTTCCTAAAGACCTTGTAAGCTTCCTGTGAGAACCATGGAAATATGCCACTTGGATCTCCCTCTAAAAAAGGACTTGCCAATCAGCTCTGAGGTGTGCAGTCAGCTGCGAGCCTCCAGCTGCAATGTTTGAGCTAATGCCACACTCTTCCCAGGCAGCCCCCAGCCAATGACAGAGCAAGGCAGGGGCCCCAGGAAATGACTCTTTCTGTCCAACTTGGGACTCTACTAAAGGCACTTTTTCACCAGAGCTCCCCTTTGGGCCAGCCAAGACTTTCTTGGAGCTGCACAACAGTCAGGGGCTTTTCCTACCCCATCCTTTTTCCTCCCCCTCTCCTCTGCCTATCACAGCCCTCACAATGGGAAGGCTTACTCCTGCTCCTTCCTCCCTTTATCTTTCACATGCATCACCCCCAATAAATCTCTTGCACTTCTAACTCCATCTTTGAGTCTGCGTCTCAGAATGACCCAACTGACACACTATCAAAATCATGACTCCCTTGATTTCCTGGAATCGAGTTATACCCTTAATTGCATTGTCCCAAGTCAGCAACTCTGAAACTGTTTTGCAGAACAACTGTGTTACACACACACTAAAGATAAGATACATTTCCCCAAAACTTTAATGTAAAAAAGCTCTGAGAAGTCTTGCAATAAGTACTTCTTTTGGGGTTATTTTTGCTTAACACAAGTTTTCACATATTTGAACATGGACTCCCTTTTATACGATATACTTATTAACATCCCATGCAACATTAGTGTGCCTTAAAACACTGTTTGGGAAATGCTAATCTAGGTGGTAGGCATTTAAAAAATATGTATTCTTGTAATCTTCTTCCGGTCTGTGGTTTGTCTTTTCATGCTCTGATGGTGTCTTTTGATGAGCAGAAGCTCTTAATTTCAATGAATTCCATTTTATCAAACTTTCTTTTGTGGTTAATTTTTTGCATCTAATTTAAGAAATCTTTGCTTACTTCAAGGTCATGGAAATATTCTTTCATATTTTATTCTAGCAGTTTTATCATTTTTTGACATTAGGTCTATAATTAATCTTGAATTAATTTTTATATATAGTGTGAGGTGGAGGTCGAGATTCATGTTTTTTTTCTTGTAAAAATCTAATTGTTCTGGCACTATGTATTGAAAAGACCCTTCTTGGGACTTCCCTGGTGACACAGTGTTTAAGAATCTGCCTGTCAATGCAGGGGACATGGGTTCGATCCCTAGCCCAGGAAGATCCCATATGACGTGGAGCAACTAAGCCCATGCACCACAACTACTGAGCCTGCGCTCTAGAGCCTGTGTGCCACAACTACTGAAGCCCACGTGCCTAGAGCCCGTGCTCCACAACAAGAGAAGCCACCACAATGAGAAGCCCGCACACCACAATGAAGAGTAGCCCCGCTCGCCGCAGTTAGAGAAAGCCCATGCACAGCAACAAAGACCCAACGCAGTCAAAAATAGATAAATAAATTTATTTTAAAAAAAGAAGAAAAGACCCTTCTTTTTCCCTATTGAATAGCAGTCATAAACCAAGTGACCATATATATATATATATATATATATATATATATATATATATATATGTATATATATATGTATATATATATTTGAACTCTGCATCCTGTTCCATTGGTCTATGTCTATCCTTTCACCACACTCTTTTAATTACTGCAGCTTTGAAATTAATTACTGCACTTTGAAATGTGCTTACCAACTTTGTTCTTCTTCTCCTGAACACTCTTTTTTTTTGGCTGCACCGCACGGCACGTGGGATCTTTGTTCTCTGACCAGGGATCGAACCCACGCCCCCTTGCATTGGAAGCATGGAGTCTTAACCACTGGACCATCAGGGAAGTCCTGACATTCCTGATTAATCTAGATCCTTTGAGCTTGTATATAAATTTTTAAATCAGTTTCTCCATGTTCTTAAAAAAGCTTGCTGGGATTTTGATTGTGATTGCATTGGCTCCATAGATCTAGTTAGGGAGCATTAGCATCTTTAAAATATTGAGTCTTTCAATTCACAGACATGGTATACATCTCTATTTATTTAGATCTTTAATTTCTTTCCACAATATTTTGCAGATTTTTAGTATAGGGATCTTGCACATCTTTTGTTAGGCTTATTCCTAGATAGCTGATGTGATTTTTTAATGTAAATAACATTTTAAAAATGTTCCAATAAAAAGACATAGAGGGGCTGAATGGATATAAAAACAAGACCCATATATACGCTGCCTACAAGAGATTTCAGATCTAAAGATATACACGGACTGAAAGTGAGGGGGTGGAAAAAGATACTCCATGCAAATGGAAATCAAAAGAAAGCCAGGGTAGCAATATTTATATCAGACAAAATAGACTTTAAAACAAAGACTGTTGGATAAACAACAAGGTTCTACTGAATAACACAGAGAACTATATTCAATATCTTATGATAAACCATAATTGAAAAGATATAAAAAAAGAATATATGTATATATAAGAAAAAATATATATATTTACTATGTCATGTTAATTTTGTTGTACAGCAAAAGAATGTATATATATATAACTGAATCACTTTGCTGTACAGCAAAATTAACACAACATTGTAAATCAACTAAGCTTCAGTTAAAAATATTGATTAAAACAAAGACTGTAACAAGAGACAAAGAAGAATACATAATGATCAAGGGATCAATTCAAGAAGAAGATATAACAATTGTAAATATATATGCAGCCAACATAGGAGCACCTAAATACATAAAGCAAATGTTAACATACATAAAGGGAGAAATTGACAGTAACACAATAATAGTAGGGAACTTTAACATCCCACTTATATCAATGGACAGATCATCAAGATAGAAAACCAATAAGGAAACACTGGCCTTAAATGACACATTAGACAAAATGAACTTAATAAATATATATAGAACATTCCATCCAAAAGCTACAGAATACACATCGTTTTCAAGTGCACATGGAACATTCTCCAGGATAGACCACATGCTAGGCCACAAAGCAAGCCTCAGTAAATTTAAGAAAATTGAAATTATATCAAGCATCTTTTCTGACCATGACACTGTGAGGCTAGAAATCAACTACAAGAAAAAGTTTCAAAAAACACAAACGTGGAGAGGCTGAACAATATGCTACTAAGCAACCGATGGATCACTGAAGAAATAAAAAAATACATGGAGATAAATGAAGATGAAAACACAAAATCTATGGGACACAGCAAAAGCAGTTCTAAGAAGGAAATTTATAGCAGAATTTAAGCCTACCTCAGGCTTAAACTAATAATAGAAAGATCAATGAAACTAAGAGTTGGTTCTTTGAAAAGACAAAAAAAATTGATAAACTTTTAGTCAGACTCATTGAGAAAAAAAGAAAGAGGGCCCAAATGAATAAAATCAGAAATGAAAAAGGAGAACTTACAACTAACATCCCCAAAATACAAAAGGGTCATAAGAGATTACTATGAACAATGATATGCCCATAAAATGGACATCCTGGAGGAATGGACAAATTTCTAGAAATGTACAACCTTCCAAGACTGAACCAGGAAGAAATAGAAAATATGAACAGACCAATTACCAGTAATGAAATTGAATCAGTAATAAACTCCCAAAAAACAAAAGTCCAGGACCAGATGGCTTCACAGGTGAATTCTACCAAATATTTAGAGAAGAGTTAACACCTATTCTTTTCAAACTATTTTTAAAAAATTACAGAAGAGGGAATGTTTCCAAACTCATTCTATGAGGCCAGAATCACCCTAATACCAAAACCAGACAAAGATATCACACACAAAAAGAAAATTACAGGCCAAAATCACTGATGCAAAAATCCTCAACAAAATATTAGCAAACCAAATTCAACAATACATTAAAAGGGTCATACATCTTGATCAAATGGGATTTATCCCAGGGATGCAAGGCTTGTTCAATATCTGCAAATCAATGTAATACACCACATTAACAAATTGAAGGAAAATATCATATGATCATCCCAATAGATGCAGAAAAAGCTTTTGACGTCCATTTCTGATAAAAACTCTCCACAAAATGGGTATAGAGGAAACATACCTCAACATTATAAAGGCCATATATGATAAGCCCACAGCTAACATCGTACTCAACTATGAAAAGTTGAAAGCGTTTCCTCTAAGATCAGGAAGAAGACAAGGATGCCCACTCTCACCACTTTTATTTGGCATAGTATTGGAAGTTCTAGCCACAGCAATCAAACAAGAAAAAGAAATAAAAGGAATCCAAATTGGAAAGGAAGAAGTAAAACTGTTGCTATTTGCAGATGATATGATACTCTACAAAGAAAATCCTAAAGACACGACCACAAATCTACTAGAGCTCATCAATGTTTTTGGTAAAGCTGCAGGATATGAAATTAATATACAGAAATCTGTTGCATTTCTATACACTAACAGTGAACTATCAGAAAGAAAAATTAAGGAAACAATCTCGTTTACCATCACATCAAAAATAATAAAATACCTAGGAATAAATCTAACTAAGAAGGTAAAAGACCTGTACTCAGAAAACTATAAGACACTGATGAAAGAAATTAAAGATGACACTAAAAAATGGAAAGATATACTGTGCTTATAGATTGGAAACAGTAATATTTTTAAATGACCATACTACCTAAGGCAATCTACAGATTCAGTGCAATCCCTAACAAACTACCAATGGCATTTTTCACAGAGTAGAACAAATAATTTTAAAATTTGTATGGAAACACAAAAGGCCCTGAAGAGCCAAAACAATTTTGAGAAAGAGCTGAAGGTATCACACTCCCTGACTTCAGACTATACTACAGAGCTACAGTAATCAAAGCAGTATGGCACTGGCACAAAAACAGACATATAGATAAATGGAATAGGATAGAAAGCCTGGAAATAAACCCATGCACTTATGGTCAAGTAATCTACAACAAAGGAGACAAAAATATACAATGGGGAAAAGGCAGTCTCTTCAATAAGTATGCAGGGAAAACTGGACATCTACATGTAAAAGAATGAAATTAGAACATTTTCTCACACTATATACAAAAGTAAACTCAAAATGGATTAAAGACCTAAATGTAAGACCAAAAACCATAAAGCCCCTAGAAGAAAACATAGGTAGAACACTGACACAAATTGTACCAATGTTTTTTTGGGTCTGTCTCCTAAGGCAAAGGAGACAAACTCAAATATAAGCAAATAGAACCTAATTAAACTGAAAAGCTTTGGCACAGCAATGGAAACCATTGACAAAATGGAGAGACAACCTACTGAATGGGAGAAAATCTCTGTAAATGATATGACTGATAAGGGGTTAATATCCAAAATACATAAACGGCTCATTCAACTCAATATCAAAAAAAAAAAAACCAAAAAACCACCTGATTAAAAAACAGCAGAAGGCCTGAATAGATATTTTTCCAAAGAAGACATGCAGATAGCCAACAGGCACATGAAAA
Source organism: Balaenoptera physalus (assembly GCF_965194825.1). NCBI lineage: Eukaryota > Metazoa > Chordata > Mammalia > Artiodactyla > Balaenopteridae > Balaenoptera > Balaenoptera physalus. Next base: position 22,289,724 of record NC_138882.1, read on the forward strand.
GATGCTCAACATCACTAAATTTTCAGAGAAATGCCAATCAAAGCCACAATGAGATATCACCTCACACCTGTCAAAATGGCTATCATCAAAAAAGGCCACAAGTAACAAATGTTGGTGAGGATGTGGAGAAAAGGGAACCCTCATACACTGTTAATGGGAATGGAAATTGGTGCAGCCACTGTGAAAAACAGTATGGAGGTTCCTCAAAAAACTAAAAATAGAACTACCATATGATTTAGTAATTCCACTACTGGGTGTACACCCGAAGAAAACAAAAAGACTAATTTGAAAAGACACATGCTCCACAATGTTCATAGCAGCATTATTTACAATTGCCAAGATATGGAAGTAACCCAAGGGTCCATCAACAGATGAATGGATAAAGAAGATGCGGTATATACATACAGTGAAATAGTTCTTAGTCATAAAAGAAGAATGAAATCTTGCCATTTGCAGCAACATGGATGGACTTGGAGGGCATTATGCTAAGTGAAATAAGTCAGATAAAGAAAGACAAATACTGCATGATATTGCTTGTATGTGGAATCTAAAAAAAATAAATGAATGAATATAACAAAACAGAAAAAGACTCACAGATATAGAGAAAAAACTAGTAGTTACTGGGGGAAGGAGCAAGATAGGGGTAAAGGATTAAAAGTTACAAACCACTATGTATAAAATAAATAAGCTACAAGGATGTATTGTACAACACAGGGAATATAGCCAATATTTTATAATAACTTTAAATGGAGTATGACCTATAAAATTTTTGAATCAGTATTTTTGTACACCTGAAACTATATAATATTATAAATCAACTATACCTCCATAAAAAATTTCCTTTTCCAATTCTTCGTTGCTAGTATATACAAATACAAGTAATTTTTTATATTGACCTTCTATCCAGTGACATTGTTAAATTCACTTATTAATTCTTATGGTTTGTGTATTGTTTTGGATTTTCAACATACACAATCACGTCATCTGCTAATAGAGACAGTTTTACTTCTTTTCAGAACAACTGCTATATTTTTCTTTCTTTTGCCTTATGGTACAGTGTTAAATGGAAGTGGTGACATTGGGTATCCTTGTCTTTCTCTCCATAATAATGGTAGAAAGTGCTTTGATGACAAAAGCACTTCTCTGGTGCAAGGTAAAGTAATTGCATTTGACCCTACACAATCCTGTCTTTCCTGCACTGAGACAGCAATCCAATCAGCACTGTTAACTCTTGCCAAACACCGCATTAGTGTCTTGGATATAGCTAGGGCCTTCATCTCCCAGCAAGGAAGGAAAAGGGAGATATTGTTACCACTGTATAAATGGAGAAACTGGGTCACAGCATTAAATCAAAGCAGAACTAGGGACAGAATCTATGCTGCCTACTTACCCACTGCCCAGTCCCCTGGGCCAGGCTGTCCAGAGACCATATATGGGTAGAACTGGGCTGGGCTGGTGCTTGACCTCAGGCCTAACCATTCACTTTTGTGATCAGAAATTGTGTGTTGAAATGGTTTTGTTTTCTGTGACAGTCACCATTTCAGAGACTCTCAAAACACAGCACTCTCTCCAGTGGCACTAGGAAGAATATAGACATGGCTCTGCCCCTCTGACCCCATTTGTAAGATGGGCACATCAGTCCTGGTCTGGGTCCTTCATAGTAATTTTGGCTGTCAGATCCAAAAAAGGGTTGGTCCTTGGCTGAACTCGGAGTAAATTCATTTGCACTGTGATGGTGCCTGTACCTTTGTTTCTGTGTGATTTAATCATTTGCTTATGATATTTAATAAAAATCAGACATCACATCATTGGTGTCTTTCTAAAGCATCACCACTGGCCCCATTCGTGATGCTGGTTGGTGATTTTGGACTAGCAAGTTGAACTGAGAGAGACTGATCCTGTTTTTATGTCTTCTGTCCATTTCTAGACTAAATTGGGGGCAAGTCTGAATCATTTGTCTTATCTTTTGGCTCTACCTTTGATCTAATCACTTCTCACCACCCCCAGTGCTAGGACACCATCTTCTCTCCCTGGATTCTTATACAGCTGCCCAACATTTGCTGTCAGTTCCCCTCCAAACAGCCAATGTGAGCAATCACACTCAAAATCCTGTGATGGGGACTTCTCTGGTGGCGCAGTGGTTAAGAATCCACCTGCCAATGCAGGAGACACAGGTTCGAGCCCTGGTCCGGGAAGATCCCACATGCCGTGGAGCAACTAAGCCTGTGAGCCACAACTAGTGAGCCTGCGCTCTAGAGGCCATGAGCCACACCACAACTACTGAAGCCCACGTGCCTAGAGCACGTGATCTGCAACAAGAGAAGCCACCGCAATGAAAAGCCTGTGCACAGCAACGAAGAGTAGCCCCCACTTGCCACAACTAGAGAAAGCCCACGTGCAACAACGAAGACCCAACACAGCTAAAAATAAATTAATTAATTAATTTTAAAAAATCCTGTGATGATCTCTCATTACACACAGGGTAAGCAGAGCACAATTTCTGACCAGAGCCCACCAGGTCCTGCAGGAGAGTGCCTCCTCTGTTCTGTGCCAGATCACATCTTCCCACACAGCGATAGCCAGGCTGACCTCTTTGCTCTCCCCCAAATAGTCCATGCTCCCACCTTGAGCACTTGTTGTTTTGTCTGCCCGATTCGATGCTCTTTGCAGACACGCACCAGAAGGACTCACTCTCCCAGGTCCTCAGGTCTCTCTGCTCAAAATTCACCTCATCAGATTGGTGACCACTTTATTTAAAATAGCCCCTCTAATCACTCTGTATCCTCTTGCATGACTTTATTTTCAACACAACGATTATACTTATTTGTTTTGTTGATCACTGTGTGTTGCCCCATTTTAGGATATAAACTCCTTGAGGTCAGGGACATGTCTGCTTGTTTACAACTCTGAGTGTCCAGAACAGGGCTTATCATAAGTGCTTAATAGATGAGTCTTGAATGAATGGCTGATGAATCACGGGTTATGTCCAGGGGTGCCAGCAATTTCTGGTCCTTGTTCAGGCAAGGAGTCTGCATTAGAGACAGAGTTCAAGTGGCAGGTGTCCCAGCAGGGAAGAAGAGCTGAGCCTAGGAGGCTCCATGGTGTTTGGTGGCTTGGAAAAAAGGTCAGCAGACAGCTGCCTGCTGGGCTCAAGAAGGCAGGTCTGTGTTTTGTTGAGTTAGTTGTGCACGTGTCTCCTGATTACAAGTTTCTGGAGGTGCAAACCTGTGTTTCATTCTCTTTGTATCCTCAGTGCTAAATACAGTGCCTGCCACAGAGATGATACTCCATAAGTATTTCTTGAGTGAACAAATGATTGACTGAATGAGCAGCTGGTGTTTCCCAGGCAATACCAGTTTTGTGGGCTGAGTTGTGTACACTTCCCCCAAGCTCATGCTTCAATTCCTAACCCCCAGGTCCTCAGAATGTGACTGTGTTTGGAGACAGGGCATTTAAAGAGATGAGTAAATTAAAATGAGGCCATTAGAGTGGACCCTATTCCAATATGACTGGTGTCCTTATAAGAAAATGAGGTAAGGACACAGATGTGTACAAAGGGAAGACCACGTGAAGACAGAGGAGAAGACAGCCATCCACAAGCCAAGGAGGTCTCAGAAGAAACCAACCCTGCTGACACCTTGATCTTGGACTTCTGGCCTCCGGAACCATGAGAAAATAAATTTCTATTGTTTAAGGCAGGGGTCCCCAAGCCCCAGGCCATGGACCAGTACCGGTCCGTGGTCTGGTAGGAACTGGGCCACACAGCAGGAGGTGAGTAGCGGACGAGCAGGCGAAGCTTCATCTGTATTTACAGCCGCTTGCCATCGCTTGCATTACTGCCTGAGCTCCACCTCCTGTCAGATCAGCAGCGGCATTAGATTCTCATAGCAGCGCGAACCCTACTATGAACTGTGCATGTGAGGGATCTAGGTTGCGCACTCCTTATGAGAATCTAATGCCTGATGATCTGAGGTGGAGCTGAGGCAGTGATGCTAGCGCTGGGGAGCGACTGCAAATACAGATTATCATTAGCAGAGAGGTTTGACTGCATAGAGACCATAATAAATCAATTTCTTGCAGACTCATATCAAAACCCTATCAGTGAGTGGCAAGTGACAATTAAGCTGCATCTGGTGGCAGGCTCTATAGTGGCAAGTGAATTGATGTACTTCAACTGTACAGCTGCATCTGCTGGCAGGCTTAAAGTCAGAATCTGACACTTATTTTAGTCCGTGCATGGCCCACCCATTATTTGATTTACCACTTCTGTCTGCGCCTATTTCCTGCACTGCACACTTGTCTCAGTCACAGTTTTCGTAAGCCCACAAGCTTACCCTAGCCAAAATGAGTAAAAAACACACGTCGCTGGAGAGCTTCTTTGAAAAGGGGAAAGACCCAATGATGAGACAGCAGAAGACTCTAAGACTGCCAACCAAAAGAAAGCTGTATGTAAAAGAAAATACCAAGAGTCTTACTTAAATTGCAGGTTCATTGCAACAGGTGATTCACATTCTCCAAGCCCGCTTTGTATAATATGTGACGACTGGCTATCCAACGAAGCCATGAAAGCTTCAAAACTGCTTTGCCACATGGAGACCAATCACCCTGCATTAAAAGACAAGCCTTTGGAGTTTTTCAAAAGAAAAAAATGTGAACACGAAGAACAGAAGCAATTACTGAAGGCCACCACTTCATCAAATGCGTCTGCACTGAGAGCATCATTCTTAGTGGCTAACCGCATTGCTAAAGCTAAGAAGCCCTTTACTGTTGGTGAAGAGTTGATCCTGCCTGCTGCTAAGGACATTTATTGTGAACTTTTAAGAGAGGCTGCAGTTCAAAAGGTGGCACGTGTTCCTCTTCTGGCTAGCACCATAACTAGACGACTTGATGAAATAGCAGAGGATACTGAGGCACAATTGTTAGAGAGGATTAATGAGTCACCGTGCTGTGCAATCCAGGTTGACGAGTCTACCGATGTTGACAACAAGGCAACAATGCTTGTTTTTGTGCAATATATTTTTCAGGAGGATGTGCATGAGGATATGTTATGTGCACTTTTGTTGCCAACCAACACCACAGCTGCAGAACTATTCAAGTCTCTGAATGATTACATATCAGGAAAACGGAACTGGTCATTTTGTGTCGGTATATGCATGGACGGAGTGGCTGCCGTGACTGGACAGCTTTCTGGTTTCACTACTCGGGTCAAAGAGGTCGCTTCTGAATGTGAGTCTACGCACTGGGTCATCCATAGAGAAATGCTGGCTAGCCAAAAAATGTCACCTGAACTTAACAACGTTTTGCAAGATGTGATTCAAATTATCAACCACATTAAAGTACATGCCCTTAACTCACGTCTGTTTGCACAGCTCTGTGAGGAGATGGACATAGAGCACACACGTCTTCTCTTATACACAGAAGTGAGATGGCTTTCTAAAGGTAGATCACTGGCCAGAGTTTTTGAGTTACGAGAGACACTCTAGAGATTTCTTTTAGCAAAACAGTCACCACTGGCAGCACAATTCAGTGACACAATGGATCGCAAAACTTGCTTACTTGTGTGACATATTCAACCTGCTCAAGGAACTCAATCTGTCACTTCAGGGGAGAACAACTGTGTTCAAGTCTGCAGATAAAGTGGCTGCATTCGAAGCCGAACTGGAATTATGGGGGTGACCAGTGAACACTGGGATTTTTGACATGTTCCAATCATTAGCAGAGATTTTGAAAGAGACTGAGCCAGGGCCTTCTTTCTCCCAGCTGGTGCATGATCACCTATCTCAGCTCTCAGAAGAGTTTGAGCATTACTTCTCAACCACAAAAGACCCCTGAACTGGGAAGGAATGGATCCGCGACCTGTTTGTGAATAAGCCGGGTGAATCGATTTTGTCCGCGCTAGAAGAGGATCAACTGCTTGAGATCGCAAATGACGGTGGCCTTAAAAGTCTGTTTGAGACAACGTCAAATCTCCATACGTTCTGGATTAAAGTCAAGGCGGGATATCCTGAGTTTGCCACAAAAGCACTGAAAAGCCTGCTTCCATTCCCAACATCCTATCTTTGTGAAGCAGGGTTTTCTGCAGTGACAGCAACCAAAACGAAATTACGGAGTAGATGGACATAAGCAACACACTTCGTGTGTCACTGTCTCCCATCACCCCCAGATGGGACCATCTAGTTGCAGGAAAACAAGCTCAGGGCTCCCACTGATTCTGCATTATGGTGAGTTGTATAATCATTTCATCATATATTACAATGTAATAATAATAAAGTGCACAATAAATGTAATGCGCTTGAATCATCCCGAAACCATCCCTGCCCACCCACCTCCCCCCACACCCCGCCAGTCCGTGGAAACATTGTCTTTCACAAAACTGGTCCCTGGTGCCAAAAATTTGGGGGAGCGCTGGTTTAAGGTACCCAGTCTGTTTTGTTTTCTTATGGCAGCCCGAGCAGACTGATCCACCGGTCTAGGAACAAAAGGGTTCACAGTCACGAAGCATAATTACTCCAAATCCATCCCCACCTCAAATTGTCCTCCAATTCCCCAGAATCTCTTGGGAGTCTGAACAGATGTCTGCCCTTGCTCTTGAGCTGACGGCCGTCTGCCCGCATCCCTGTGGTGATGTCTAACATTGTGGCCAACCTTGAAGCCCCGTGGGTTGGGGGGACTGGCCAGGGGGCTGCTGCCACCCCACTGTTCACCAGCTCTCACCGGGGGACACTGGTGCCAATGGGGAGGGCCCTGAGATCTCAGGACTGCTGGCCTTTGCTGCTGTCATGTTGATGGTGGGCTGGTGACTGCCAAGGCCACTGGTGACAGCACTGTGCACAGGGGTGCTTTCACACTTAGATATCCAGTATTTAGGGGACCTGGCCTAGACCTCAGTGTGATTCAGCAGGGCCAGGATAGAGCCCAGTGAGTGTCAGATTCTGTGCTAATGACAGATCCAACCCTCTCCTCTAATGCTTGGTCATCGATATTCTTTATCGAACAGCTTACAGAAATAGGCAATTTTGCTTTATGAGTTTTTATACAAATGGGATAATACTGTTATTACTATTATTTTGTAATTGGCTTTTTGTTGCCTAACACTATATTTCATTTTTTTTTCTTTAGTTTTTGTTCTTTTTGGCCGCATCACATGGCATGTGGGATCTTAGTTCCCTGACCAAGGACTGAACCTGCACACCCTGCAGTGGAAGCGCAGAGTCTTAACCACTGGACCGCCAGGGAATTCCCTGCCTAACACTGTATTTGAGAGATCTTTATTCTAGTAAAATGGAGAACTACTAAGGATAGTATGACGGGACCATGATTTAACCATTCCCTTTTTAGTAGTCCTGGTTTCCAGTTTTTCTAGTTTCTCTTGTTGCAAACAATGTTTCAGGAAACACCCCTGTGCATGTGGGTTCACGTGTTATTATTTCTTAAAGATTTCACATCTTCAAGTGAAATTTCTGCATCTAAGGTAGTGCTGGCCAATAGAACTTTCTGCAATGATGAAACTATTCTATTCCACACTATCCAATATGGTAGACACTTGCCAACATCTAACTCTTGAGCACTTGACATGTAGCTACTGCAACTGAGGAAGTGAAACTTTAATTGTGTTTAATTTTAATTAATTAACATTTAAACTTAAGCACGCATAGCTGGTGACTATTATATATTGGATAGTGCAGGTCTATGCCAACACATATTTTAAATTTTAATAAATCCAGCTAAAATGTACTTCAAGAGGTCTGTATGAGCATGCCTTCTCGCAGACAGTGCCCATTTTCCCACATCCTCGTCAACACATTAATTTTTCCCAACTGATGAGTAATAGCATCTAATTGTGAGATTAAATTTGTTTGTGTTGTGCCTATTTTTGTGTATTAATTAGCCATTTTTATTGCCTCTTCCGTGACTTGCTTATTCATATCCTTTGTTTTTATGCCACTGGATTGGCTTTCTCTTGTTATTTCTTGGAGCACTTCCTGTCTTCTGGGTATTCATACAATCCTTTTATACATGTAGCAGATATTTTCCATCTATAGTAGGAGCAGGCCTGCCCCTCACTGCCCATTGCCTCAAAGAGGCCATGCAGTGGAGATTCTGGGTTTGGAAGCAAACCAGTGAGCCTGCCCTCAGCATGAGACTAGCGTGGGTGTCGATGTGGCCTATTTGCCAGAATGCTGGATGGCCTGTCCCCTCGTTCTCCCAGAGCTTTGCAGTCCAGCCTGAGCTCTGTGACTCAGTCAGCTGAGCCTCAAGTGGAGCCCTGCTCCAAATGAATAAATGAGGATGACCGTTGTGACAATGGGTGCCATCCACAGTGGTGTGGGTTGTCCTGCTGGATGCTGATTATACAGGCCTAGCGCCCTGGACCGAGGGGAGCTGGGCAATGCCTCTCGGCCCAAAGCCCAGGAGACTCCTGCACGGGTGGGGGTGGATTAGACGGCCTCAGAGGACCTTTCTAATTCCAACACCGAGTCACACCCTTCCTTGCTTTGTCCCAGCAGAGTGCTGGGGTAACTGGTGGACTTGGACTTGTGTCCAGATATCAGCTGTGTGACCTCGGGAGGGTCTCTGAGTCTGTTTTCCCTCATCTGTAACATAAGGATACAATTCCATGTGTGACCTGAACTTGTAGGGCTGTTGTGCAGTGTGTGTGAAATACTGGAAAGGCAACCTTAGAGCCCTGTCACAAGCTGTAAGAGTGTCTGTCCCTGGGCCTGGCCCACGTGCCGGGAGTCTAGCTGGGTTTCCATGTAGAATTAAAGCAAGCTGGAGGTTTACCTTGCACGTGAGCCATTCTCTTCTTATTTTCACAGGGGGTTCCCGAGAACTAAAGGGCCCCTCTTTTTGAGTTCCTCAGCTGCTTAGCAGAGATGGCTGACCCCCTTTCACAAGGCTGGGGCCGACCGCAGTGTGCGGCCTGGAGCATCTCTACCCCTCCTGCTTCCCAGGTATGTAGGCTTCTTCTATGAAGGTAAAGGGCAATTTCCTGGCTTCCAAGAGGATCATGAGGGACCCACAGCAGGGAGTTCTGGCGGGGTCTAGAGACAAGATGAGGCTTGTCATCTTGCTGACGAATGCTGTATCTGGATATTAGAGCAGGGGAATGTCTGTATTCTTACTTCCTCTGACTCTCCCTGAAACACTCATAGTCCTTTAACTTCCCGTCACACCTCCCCAGATAGTCTGGTTCTCATCCTTTTGCCCAGAGTTGGATATACGGTTCCTTTGTGGAGTCAGCCCTGCTTTCAGTGTGGAACGTATTTGGTTTGAAGCCAGGGTCTGCCATTTACCAAATGGAGGAGTTGGTTACCTTGCTCAAACTCTTTGACCCTCAGTTTTCTCATCTTTGAAATGGGCATGTTGATTCTTATGGCCCAGGATTGTTCTGAGAAGTCAATGCAAACCTTAACATAAACACCTAGCCAAGTGCCTGGCAATCGGGGAGTTGTTCATCTTTTTCTTATTATTAATGTAATTATTAATGCACGACAAATGTTAATATTGAGAGGTTGATATGGAGATGAATAAAACATGTTGTCTGCTGTTGAGAGGCTGAATCTGGCTGGAGAAGAAACACACACATCTACAATTTGAATGTGAACAGGAGGGAAATAGAGAATCATGTTGGCTTTCCAGAGAGCAGGGCGGCTGTGTACAAAGGTGCACATCTGGGCAGCTGTAGATGTAGAATAAAGCTCTGGCTTATGTCATAATAGGCCCAGGTCCAGGGCTACCTCCGACCTGGGTAATAAAACAGTAGGACCGGGCTGCATGCCCACCCTGCTCCTCTTCCTCTGATGTACCCCAGAGCTCCTGGGGGTTCTCCTGCTCCCACTCCCTCTCCTGACACTGCCTTCAGCTCGTCTCCAGAGCTGCCTTGTAGAATTTAGACCTTTACTCTGGATCTGGTGTCACCCCTTGGCTTGAACTCTTGACACTGAAACTTGAACTGTAGCTGGTTCTCGAGCCCTTCACCCGTAGCTCCACGAGGCACCACTAAAGGTCAGCTCCGCCCCACACGAACCTCAGTTCCTGCAGCAGCAGCAGGCCCTGCTCATCTGGGATGGGAGTTCAGATAGGAACGCCCACTCCTGGGGCACGCTGCTGTGCTCTCGTGGGGTGGGATGAATCTTCTGGGTTTCCTTGATACCTCCTTGGAGGCCTATGAGACTGGGGACAGGGTGTGGATGGAAGAGTCCCTCAGCCTTGTCCTAGTCATACAAACAGAGGTTGTTCAGTCCTGCTGCTATAAAACATATCATTAAGAAAATAAGCAGTCAATGGACATTTAGGGTGTTTCCATGTGTTGGCTATCGTGACTAATGCTGCTATGAATGTAAGGGTGCATGTATCTTTTTGAATTATAGCTTTATCCGGATATATGCCCAGGATGTCTGTCAACAAATGAATGGATAAAGAAGATATGGTACATGTATACAATGGAATACTACTCAGCCATAAAAAAGGAGGAAATCATGCCATTTGCAGCAACATGGCTGCAACTAGAGATTATGATACTAAGTTAAGTAAGTCAGAAAGGGAAAGACAAATACCATATGATATCACTTATATGTGGAATCTAAAATATGACACAAATGAACCTATCTATGAAACAGAAACAGAATCACAGACATAGAAAGCAGACTTGTGGTTGCCAAGGGGGAGGGAGGGTAGGGGAGGGATGGACTGGGAGTTTGGGATTAGTAGATGCAAACTATTACTTACAGGATGGATAAATAACAAGGTCCTACTGTATAGCACAGGGAACTATATTCAATATCCTGGGACAAACCGTAATGGAAAAGAATATGAAAAAGAATGTATATATGTGTATAACTGAGTCAATTTGCTGTACAGCAGAAATTAACACAACATTGTAAATCAACTATACTTCAATTAAAAGATAAATTTAAAAAATAAGAGAAAAAGAGAAAGAAAATAATCAGTGCCTACAAGCGGCCGAATGGCACTAAGATCTAGCCCTGCCCCCTCTTCTGGCATCATTTATTCAATACTTCGTACTGGAGGAGAATCTGTGATGTAGACATGAGTCTGACCTGGACTAAGTGAGGGAGATGGAACTCCAAGGTGGTGGAGAAGGGGACAGTACTCAGTGTTAGAGGAAGCACTGAAGATTTTGTATAAAAAATAGAATTTCCATAAATGATGATTTTTTTAAATCATTTACTCCTAGAGATTATGGCTAATATCCAAGCATTGGCTAAAATCAACATCCGTCAATTAATGAACAGACTTGCAGGAACAAGTGGAAAATTATGACACCGTTATCACCATATTAGCATCCCCGAATTTTAGCACGTTGAGTGGAGGGGACCAGCTTTAAGCTCGGCCAACACAGAGACTCTCTGTACATCCTCCCTCAGATTTAACTGGTTTCGGCTCAGGCTGTGGCTGAAATTTTATTTTTTAGAACAAGTTAATTATTGTAAAACTCTCCTTCTATTGAGTTAATAGACAGAGAATTAGAAGTAATTGAATTAAAAACACTTTTGAGTACAAAAACAGTGTGACTGATTAACTTAATTGCCTTGTGCTCACAGTTTTCAAGTCATTGAAAGCACGCTCTCCTTTTAATTAACCTTCTGGGTTTTTTAAGCTCTAAATCAGGCATTTATCAGCTCTTTGCTCAGGAACAGACACCTATGGAGGCCCTGCAGGGCAGAAGCAAGACGATACCCGAGCAGGTCCAATCCATCAGAGCGTGAATGCTCTGGGGTCTGTCTGTGCACATGAATGAGGATGCCCCATGGTGATCTGTGTGTGCTCTGCATTTCCACACAGTCATGAGACGACTTTGATCAGTTTGTGGAGGTACAAAGTGACAAGACGGGATGAACTCAGGAAAGCCCACAGGGGCTTCCTCTTCATGAATTCGATAATCCCTCTGTCTGGCTCTCAGCCCCATATGCCCAGAAACTTTGCTGTCAGCACACCAAGAATGGCTCTGTCTCTTGAGTCAAACTTGCATTAACCAAACTCACAGAGGCTGATGTATAGACCAGAATGAAATCCTTAACCATTTAAGGGTTTGCTGAGTTCTCTCTCTATAACTAGGCTGCATGGAAAGCTAAGTGACAATTAGAAGATAGTCTTTAAGCTTGGCAGGTCCCCAAGAAGGTAGGGCCATTTGATTTATCCTTCCTCTCTAGCACCTAGCACATAGTAGGTGCTCAATAAATATTTGTTAAATCAATGAATAAGTCCCAAAAGGGTAATTCAGATTTGAACAGCTAAGAAGGGAAGGATCATGGTGATCTGAGAGTGATTAGGAACTATTGTGTTGAGAAGGTGGGTGAAGGATGGGCAGAGGCTGGGTAGGAAAGGAGGAAGAAGGGCATTCTTAGCATGGGAACTTGTAAGGCAACTGGTGGTGAGAGGTCTCAAGATGTCACAGAAAATCAGTCTGGACAGACTGGGACCAGATGTGTGGGTTGGCAAGTCTCTTAAGTGGTCCTATGTGTAGCCCCAAGAAAGACAGTAAAATTGTGAGGAGTTGGTGCTTAAGTTACAGAAGACTGGTTATCCCAATCCTATTTATAACACCAGTGTCATTGGTCTGAAATGAGGTGGTGTGGCCGAGGGGGGAGGGTGTCACTCAGTACCAAGTGACAAACACTGAACTAGCAGATAGTGAGAGCCAGGCAGTGTGCAGGGTACAGAGGACAGAGTGTCCGCTCTCAGGAACCCCGCAATTCACGAGTTTCTGGTCTACCTGCACTGAGGAGTAATCTCCAAAAACCAAATTGTGTGGTGCTCAAAAGATCAGAAACCAGGACTTCTTGGCTTGCCAACTGGGGCTGCCCAGACTTCATTCGCCAGAAGTCAATTTTTCACAACAGTTTGCAACTGGAGCTTCCTGTCTGGCAAATGACAATTTCAAGGATGATCTTTCCTGACCATTAACAGATTTTCTTTATCAAGTAGCTGGGTGCTCTGAAACTGAGCCTCAATCCTTCTGAGCCCATGCAAGCAGAGGCAAAGGATTGTTCTAAAAGTCATCAAAATTGTCTTTATTTGGCTCTAAAAGGAGAAGCAGGCTGCACCTCTGCGCTGATTTGTCCCTCACTCTGGGAGGATGACTTCGGCAACTCCTCTTGTCACACCAGTGTATGCTGGGCTCCTATTCATTGTTCTCGGGACCAACACTGGAGAAATGAACAAAGACAAGACGTGCAGACGGGGTTGTTATGTTTCCATTTAGGAACATAAAGGCTATACAGGAGAGGTTTTTTTTACCATGAAGAAATTGGCCAAGTGGCAAGCTTTTGGGGGTCTCTGGAATAGAGGAGGGAAAATTACAGAAGGGACTCTATGCTGAGGATAAGATTGTTAGGGTTGGGGTTATAATTCCCCAAAACAAGGGCATCCGCTAAGGGGCTCATTCACAAGCCTCCTTGTTCAGTATCATAAGTTGAGAAACGGACATGGTGCTCGCCTCTGGACAATACAGTTTTGCTGCTGAAAATCACAAAGTTTTAGACTTTCCCCGCATTGGGGGCCTTCTGCAAAGTTGAAGGCAGCCCAGGTCCTCCCCACCAGGCTTTGGCCCCTGCTTCTCCCAGCTACCCCCCTCCACAACTGCAGGCCAGCGTGGGGAGCTGGCTTTCCCACATCTGCCTGGGACTGCACGGGATATTGGGCATCTGTCATCCTGAGGACGCAGAGGACAGGGCATTGTGGGGTGGGGAGGCAGGGACAAAGGAAAGTGCCAAGGCCCCGCCAATTCCTCCTAGGCTTGTAAAATTCCAGGGCCAAGTCCAAGCTCCCAAAATAGAAGCCGACGGAGAGCAAACTTCCTGGCTTCAGAGGGTCCCTGGTGTGTGGAACGAAGCTGTCGGTCTGCAGGGTCTGGGAGGGTATGTGGGTGGAGGCAGGTGGAAAGGAGCCTGAGTGACCAGGGGTGGCCACGACCCTGGGGGAAGGACACCACCTGGAGCGGTGACCTCAGCCACAGGAGCGGCAAGTTCTGTGCACCCCATCTCGGTGGTCACTTCTTTCTTTAGAAAGAGATCGTTTGCTTTTCGTGGTCTTGGGAAGACAGCAGATGACAAAGCGGTCATAGGCTGTGCATGGCCCGGGTGACACATCTTTGGCTCGGGGACAGCGTATCTGGGGACATGGGCGGGGTGTGGTTGCTCAGTGTCTACTGGCAGCTGGCAAATGAGAAGCGTGTACCTTGGTTACTGCCTCTGTTCTAAAGGCCACGGCTTATTTATTCAACTCTCGTTAAAAGGTTCTGAGTTCATCAGCAGTGTGTTAAAAATTTATAGCTCAACAATTAGCCTTTAATGTATATTTTTTTGCTCACAATTTGTTAGATTTAGGGGACACTGTTTTTGATGTCTTCATGGTCTCTCACGAAGACATCAGACACACCTAAATAAAAACAAGCATCAGATTAAAAAATCCAGACAGCCCTGCAGAGCCAACTTGCTTACTGTGATCAGACGGGAGACGACATTAACTTGAATCAATTGGGCATCACCCAGCTCTCCAGATGTGCTCTCGGATTTTGCAGATCGCTTGTGTGAGCAGGGGGCACACGCTTCTTCCTAAGGTGCCTCGGTTTCCTTCTTTGTTAGTTCTTCCCCTAAACATGGCCGGAGCTGAAACATCCTAAAATAAACAAAGCAATGAAAGAAACAAAATCTCCACGCGCAATCCTCACGCTCAGAAAGTGTCTTCAAGTATTTAATCAGAATTCCCTCTAGGACTCCATTCATTTAAATGCTATTGAAAAGTCCACGCTCAGTAGCTAAGGAATAGCCAAGAGATGGTTCCCCCAGGTGGTGTTGGATTCCAAGGAACCATTGCCATTTTTTTCCTGGTTCCCTTTCTGCGTACAGACATGTGGGGTCAGCTGTCAGCAAATGCGTCTGGGGTTGAATTTCATTGAGCACACATGGTGGGGCTGCGTGTGGACCGTCACTGCACCGGGCAGAGCCTAGCTTATTAGCACCCACTAAGGGGATAAGGGTTTCACTGGGTGAAGCCAATCAGCTCCCAAGGAGAGCTGGATCAGGCCTACGACATATGGCTCCATGGGAGATGGCTTCTCCCACTGGAAACCAAGTCCCTTTGCCTCTTTTTGATCCAACCATTCTCCTCTCAAGATTAAATAAAGCTTGCACCGTTAGCCTATGCATGTCTTCCAGTTGGCTCAAGGTGGCTCATAAGCATTCAAGGATATGGGCAATACGGGCCATGCACACAGAGAAATTGGGTGTTTTCTCCAGTTCAGAGTCCAGAGAAGCTGAGCAGCCAGGTATGTTCACCAGCTGGCACGGTCTGGGCTGGGATTTGAACCTGGGCTGAGAGGAAGCCCACACCCCTTCGCTACCCCTCCTCGGTCCTGAAGGGTCCCTCGGGCATCCAGGGGTGTCCCTAAGGGATCCCCTTCCTGGTCAAGTCTTCCAAACGCCACAGCTAATCATCTGACCACAGCAGCCCACGGCAGACCTGTGCCCCACAGGGCTTGGCCGGTCCTACCCAAACAGAGCCATTTTCGTCAATGAGTGATGTTAACATATCAGGGGTTTATGTAATTATTATTGTTACTTCGGTCTTGACTTCCTCTTGCCAGACATGATGTCTAAACAGGAAAGACCAGCCTTCCTGTTTGGAGATCAGTGACTTCCAGAAGCAGTTGGCCTGTGGAGTTCCTCTCGTCCCTCCTCCCCTTCATGTGGTTTCCAAAGATTCCTTTTAGGTCTTGCAGATGAGTGGGAAATGCCAATAACAGCCCCCGTGAAAGGAAGGGAAGCCACAGTAGGCCAAGTGAGTGGACACCATTGCAGCCCAAGAGATGGGCTCTGTTCCAGAAATCTCTCCCTTCCATTCTGCATCCACAGGGAGCAGTGGTGGCCAGCCTGACCCTGGGCACACGGCACAACCAGAGGGTGGGTGGGGACAAGTGTCCTGGCACCCCTGTGACCTTCCATGGGCACCTGTGCCTCATGCAGTGTCTGCTGGTCATAGTTATGGACAGTGGGGCTGGGTGTGGACGAGACATCTGGCCTGAAGTCCATCTTCTGGGTTCCAGGGAAGGTCAAGGTCCTTCCCCATTATCTCTACTCCACAAAACTCTAACTTATTTCATTTCATGTAACTTCTCACTTACTGAGCAACTATGATATAAAAGACATTGCCTGCAGAAGGGTCTCTGAGAGACCGAAATGGATATAGGAGCCCTTGTCCTGAGAAGGCCATAGACTCAGTGTGGAGAGGACCACGCAGACACACAGCTAAGCTGGACACAAAGGCCAGGGTGCAGGGACAAAGAGAAGTGGGACCACCAAATCTTGGGGCCCGAGGTGGTGCCAGGCAGCCAGCCCAGCCCAGAGGGTCACCTCACATCCCCAAGAGGCAGGGTCTAGCTCTGGCTCATGGGGACCCTTTCTCTGGGGCTGAGGGGAAGGGGTCCGGGCAGACTCCTCTTTCCCAGGAGCGCCCTCGGGCCACCCACTCTGCCCTTCCAGGCCTTCCCAGCCTCCCTGGGTGTGCATGGGGGTAGGTGCTGCGAGCGGGGCAGGGAGGGAGGAAAGGAGAGTCACTTTCCCCTGAATCCTGGAGATCCGGAGACCGGTCCCAGAGAGATGAGGTAATGTCTGTAACTGCTCCGTGGAGGAGATGGAACGCGCAGAGCCACGGACCCTTCAGACTCTCCCTCCCACCCTCCCATGCTCGTTTCTCCCTCTGGCAGCCCCCCAAATGCTGATCCTGCAGTGAAGCTGTGAGAGACAGAGAGGGAACAGGATCAATATTTGGGAGGCCTTCAGGAAACCTGGGCCTCCATCCATCAAATCCATGACCTTGTCTGGACATTTCCCTGCTCTGGCTGCCAGCACTGTCTCTCCATCAGGGCCTGGGCCGTGTGAAGCCGGGGAGGGGGGGCCAGGAGGGAAGGAGGGAGGCCTCAGACGGGCACGGGCCCAGCATGCTGCAGGCAGAAGGGTTACAGAGCTGCCACAGAGGAGGGCAGAGGCCTGAGCGTTAGGACGAGGGCTACAGGGCTGGGCTGAACTAGTACGTGGGCACGACTGCACGTGGGCCAGAGAGAGGGGAGTGGAAGCTTCTGCCCCACGGGGGTCTCATCACTGAGTAGACTCGTCAGAGCTGCTTTACTGCAGGGTGGCTGGAGTTCCCCAGAGAGACAGTGGACACCGGCAGGCCTTCTAAAGGTTGGGCCTAGAACTAGCGTGGTCACTTCTGCTGCCTTCTATTGGTCCAGGCAGGCTACAGAACCAGCCCAGGGGCAGGGGGCAGGGAGCAAGCCTCCACCTCTTGACAGTGGACAGCACGTGTAGACGGGTAGGGAGGCGGCTGCCGGAAGCCCTCTTTAGAGACTGTCTACACACGACATGTGGGTCACCAGGTCTCAGAAACGTCAATGCCTCTGCCCTTCCACATGGGAGGGTTCAGCCCCGAGAGCCATGAACCTGTCCTCTGAGGCTGCCAGCTTTTGGATCCTTTCAACCCCCAGAATCTGAGATCCTTAAAGGTCTACCCTCCACCCCAGCCGCTGGCTCTGGGTGATTCCCAGGAATGAGTGTGGCCAGTGGCCTTGGTCCAGCAGCTGTGGTCCCTCCGCCCCCGCCCCCCCTTGCAGATAGTGATCAGTGACCAAGTTCCGGGTCATCCTGTCTCGTGGGAAGAGAAGACCCTTCTGCGGAGCTTCAGAGGTGGAATTTGGAACAGTGGGTCAAAACTCTGGAAAGCAGATTTTCATCAATATAAGAATGAAGAATGAACTCTCAGCAACAGAGCAGGCTGATTTAGAAAACGGGGAGCCTTCTGTTCCTAGAAGTATTCAAGCAGAAGCTGGATCACCCCTGCCGGAAGGACCAGAACAAACCCCTAGACTAAAGGAGGCTCGAGTCTCAAGATTCCCCGCACCTTTAATCACCCTTCATGCTAACTGTCTGGAACCTACTGGGCGACGGTTGTCATCTTGCAAGTCCTGGCAATTCTCATTTTGGGGGACAACACCCTGTCACTGTTGAGAAACAGGGGCTGGCAGGTTGAACCCTACCTTCCCAGGCACCAAGTTAATGACCAACTCGTCAGGTGGGTCTAAGTGACTTTGAGTGTTTCTACTTCAAGATGCCTGGATGGAACTTGGGCTTCAAGGAATGACTTTGTGCAGAGCCTTGGCCCCTCTCTCTGCTTGGCCTTTGGGCTGAGATGGAGGTGGAGGGGACTCGCAGCTCCGTTCCCTACGAGGTGCCCGGTGCCTGTTGCTTCTCACGTCTCTATTGACCACGGCCCTGAGCACTGTCCTTAGGCCTCCAAGATCTGTAGGGAGCCCAGTTCTGGGGGGTGAGCGCCTCTGCAGGTACGTTTTCTCTCTGGCTCACACACCACCTTGACTGTTGTGAGCAGCGGACGGGC